>NC_056743.1:1450177233-1450199733 GCF_019279795.1 Protopterus annectens
AATTACTATACGTGGTTATAAAATTCTATAAAATTCACAAAAAGAATGAACATTTTTCTGCAATATTGTCTTCTCATAATATAAACATGATCATATACTGATATTTATTGCATCATTTTGTCACACAGAGTTTTTAAAGCTTGTATTTCCTGGTAGCATTCAACAATCCTGCTGTAGGTGTGAGGAGTTATATGTTATCCCGCATGCAAATTTTATATCAATAAGGTGCCCACATTTTTGATTAAATGTATCTCTTTTTTCAACAGTATGTTGTCTGTTTTCATTGTCAGGCTTTGAGGAATGATCATAATGGCATAATTCAAACAATACAAATACATATTGAAATTCATAAATATTTCATACATGCAGTATGTTATACCCCACTGTATTCAGTGTCAAGACAATTGTAAAAGTCCCCTCTCACATAACGATAATGAAATTCCTTGTCCCTTTTACTTGCCAACTATTTGTCTTCAAATCAAAAACAGCACACATTCTGCAAGCTCTGTCTATTTATATATAACTTCACACTGGCCTTGCTTAAGTCTCTACATCGATAAGTAAATATTGATCTGGATTTTGTTGGAATAAATCCCAGTATGTGTATTAACATGTCTCTGGTGTCCTTCTCTCCTTAATCACCTGTACTACTTTCCTTACCTAATTATCTGTGCTGATATTATAGCATTCTCCTACCTCCACACTAATTTAATTAATATTCCTTACCTCTCCCCATAGCCCATGCTACTCTCATGTCCTTCATTCTTCCTTCTACCAAATACCTCTTTCTCCATATTTTGCTCATCTATTCTTTGTTCTTCTGGAGATTATACTCCCCAATTGTACATTGCTTCCAGGCGCTTGCTATCTTTTTCCTCGCTCCTTTTGTTGCCACTTGGAGTTGCAGATATTCTGCCCAATCTTGCTCTCTCCTTTCCTTTGTCAATACCAAATCCCCAAAGTTAGCATGTCTCCAACCTCCCTCCAATAGACTTTCTCTGTTATGCTCTGACCTGCCTCCATAGCCTATCACTACTTTATATTCATACCACATATCCTTCTGTTCCATCGCCTACATTCCATACATCCAGCATAGTGCATTCATTCTCATTCATCTTTCTAGACATTTCTCAGTGACCTATACCACCTATGAATTAAAATCATCTCCAAATCCCCCACTATTTCAATGTGATTCATTTCATGTATCATTTTCCATATTCCCTCCAATAATCCTTTCTCTTTATACTCCTTCATTTCCTAATTGCTCTCACAGTCCTTTCACAGTAACTTTTTTCCCCAAACCCAACTGAGTATAAATAAAATGTGTTCTTCTCTTCTTAATCACCCTCCATATATGCCTTACATCTCTGATCACCGAAACATGCCTCCTTTTCCCTTACCTTTTGCTCCCTTCCCTCATCTCTCTCTTCATTTTTTGTATCATCATTTTATGTACAAGCCAGTCCTTTGCATCTTTTCTAAAATGCCCCCTCAACTTATTGAAACCAAGACATATACTTTGACCTTTATCCTTTGATGTCCCATATACTTTGCCTCCTATCCATAATCACCTAAATGTATTTTAAAGGTAATAATTTGAAATGTTGGGATCCACTACAGTATTGGATTTACATATACTAAGTCTAAGATGGCCATTTTCAGGAATATTGCATTTTCTCCAATGTATGGTGATCTTGGTGATGATAGATAAAGGTTCAGAGGGTGGTGTGGCCTTGCCCCCCCACATGAAACATTCCAAGGGGCTTGACCCCTGCAAAAAAGACTGTTAAAGAAGAAGAGTGATGTTCAATATTCACTCTTGCACCATAGCTTTGGTCTTTTCTTTTTTCATCATGTCGGCACTAAGCATTTTGAGTGCTGACATTTCAATAGGGAGCCTATTTGTAAGAGGTTACTTCCTCACAAGTTCTCCATCCCTCTTCCTAATACTTTTACACAACACCCTTTCTTCAAATATTTCAGCATTAAACTGTTTACCCTATCCTTTAATACCTTAGAAGCATAATTCTTTACATTTCCCCTTCTCCTGTAGTGCCCAGTCCAACTCTTTTTTGTTGCTACTCTTAGTCTTTGACCTCTCTTAAGAGCTACCAAATATCTTCTAAAAATTCTTCGTTCTCTTTCCATTCCCTTTCTTCTCTCATTCTGTATCCTTTCTTTTCTTATCGTTTTCTTTCTGCCTCTCCAAATAAATCTGTTACATACTTCTTTTAACTCCTTTGCTATCCTACTCTGTGGGCATATTTGAATATGGCAAAATATATATATATATATATATATATATATATATATATATATATATATATATATATCATATGCAGAAGTATTTATTAATTAATTCCATCATCCCTTTAAGTGTATGTATCATTCCCATGTACCTGTAAAACATTTTTCTCACCGTTTCTTCAAGTGTTTCCCAACTGTCTTTAACTAAGCTATAACTGATGAGAAAACCGTCAGCTCCAATCAATTCGCACCATCCCTTGCCAGTGGTAAGCCCACCTTATTCTCCCTCCCCCACCCTACACATCACAGAATTTGTCTGGTGAAATCATAGCCTTGACTACAGCCCATACTCCTTGAACAATCGCAAAACATCAGACATCTTAATCCCAACATACTTCAAAAGGATCATACAGTCGCCCACAATTAAATAATACCCCTCTCTTTCTCTTTCATCTTTCTCTTTCTCTTTCCTCCAATCCTTCATCTTGTGCTAAAATTCTGACCCAGGAATATTATACATCACCCTATCTCCCTTCACCGATCACTCCTCTCACATAAGCCTCTCTATCATTTCAAACACATATTCCCATGATATACAGTCAAAAGGCATTTAAAAAGTTGTCTTGATGTGTGTAATTACAATACCTGCTCCTGCCATCCCTTTTCTGATCTACTCCATTTTCTTGATCTACTGATTATTGCTTTTTTAGAAACAAAATCTACCTGCTTTTCTCCAATAGTTTGAAAAAATATTTCTAACATTGCATCAAGATTCTTGCAAGCAGTTTAATATGACATAACAAATCAAATTGGGCCAGTAGTTGCATAGGTCTTCCCCTTCCCTTTGAAAAGTATTGCCATCAAAGCTTGAGTTCATTAATTTTAAGAAACTATCCCCGTTAATAATACTAAATACTGTAGTCAAATATTCCACTACTTGTACGCCCACACTATTCTAAAGATCCCCTGTTACTCATCTGGTCCAGTTGTCTTGCCAGTTTTTAAATGGTTTATTCCATCCACCACATCCCCTTTCCCTACTTTGCTACTGAGAGTTTCTTTTCTTCTTCTTCCAGCACTAGACCATTCCAGCTCCCAAAACAGCCCTTAACTTCTTTACCTGCCACGTATAATTATTCATTAAATGATCTAAATACTGCCCTCTTTTCCTTATTCACACACACACACACACACACACACACACACACACACACACACACACACACACACACACACACGCCCATGCATATACTCACACATGCACATTACCTCCTCCGTCCAATGCACCTTAGCAGGAGTTTACAAAACATGCTCAGAGGTATCCGGTGACAGTCAACCTGAGGTCATTCTGTAGCATTGTATTAATATAGATTTAGAGGCAACTGCTACATTTCCGTAACATGCACTTTATAATAAAAGTGTATCTATCATTTTTTCAGAGTATCATATATAAAATTTATAAAACATAAATATATATTGATTTTATGACTTCAGACCAAAAAGGATATGCATTTATGTATACTGTGCTTTTTTATTCCTTATGTTCTGGCATAACAAATAAAATTATTTTTTTTCATTAAAATTCAAGATGCAGCTGTTTTTTGCCTTAAGTGATAAGAATGCAATTTAAACACATTTCCCCATATCAGGTTATAGAAAAAACTTAACAGAACATTTCAAACTGCTGCTGCTAGTTCTGTTTCTTATAGGAATTGTCATAACTGTCTATTATCTGGTATCATCAATGTCTACCTCGTACATAGTATTGCGTGTAATTGTGTTTGGAATATATAATAGATATAGTTTATGTTCAATCTGAATTGTATGTATACTGCACATTAGTGCAAAATATTCTTCCCCTAGTTAACTCTGTGTTAGTATTTTTTATGTTAGACAGCATTCATCTCTGTTATATTTTTGTACTGCATCAAAGCTTTTCACCCTGGGCCTCCGCTGAAAATGAGTATTTGGCAAGTTGGACACTCCTGGTAAACAAATGTAAAATAAATAAATAAATAAATAAATACATATTTTGGAGATACAGTCCCTTATGCAAAATGGGCCAGAAAAAAATAAAAAATGATGACCAGAACACAGTCTTATTAAAACTAATTAGTAGCAAAAGTATTAAACAAGAACATCTAGCAAATTTACTTATATATGAAAATTACAAATTAGTTTCACCTTTACACTTTACTGTGCACAATGCCATTTCAAAGCTTGAATTCCTAATAATGTATGATGAGTGCCAATTCTCAAATATCAGAAACTCTACTACATTTTAGGGCCGGACTTGGGGAAATGGAGACTTAGGCAAAATAATGTATGGACCCTAAGTATCTACAGTTTCCACTCCCACACGACCCCACTGCTCTTCAAATTTCTCTCACACCATCTATATAGATTACATATTTTTATATTTCACACCATGTCTTGTTAAACTCATTTAAGCAACGGAGATCTTGCTTTCTCCGTTGCTTTTCTAGGCTCCGCTATGTTAAATGGGTTTAACATGGCGAGACAGCTTTAAAATGAGATCTCTGTTGCTTATTTTAAAACTGTGTTAAACCCATTTTATACTAATGGAAAAAGTTTTCCATTAGGCCAATCAGCGTCATGGTATAATCTTCAGTATTCCACTCAGTCCTTTTGGTGAAGTAACTGAATTAAGCTGAGGATCTAGGGATCACTAGGGCCCAAGATGCTTTTGGGTTATAGGTGTTTTAAGCTGCATCTTAGACTTTTTTCTTTTCTACCATTTAATGCAATGACAGTCTGAATGGAAATCACAATTATGGAAAGAAATGTATTTTTTTATATTTCTTTCAATGAAGAAATCAAGTTGTATCCAAGACTTAGTGTTCAAACCTGACAAAAAAGTGAACAGTAGTTCCTTGCTTGCAATGACTTGCAAGGATACATAAACCATATTAAGGAATAGTGCCTCCCTGACCCTTCCCACCACACCTACAGTGAACACCTCTGGTGTTAAATGGGATGAAACAGAACAAATAGCTATAGTTATAAATTTAATTTTTTTGCTGTCTGTATATATATATATATATATATATATATATATATATATATATATATGTGTGTGTGTGTGTGTGTGTGTGTGTGTGTGTGTGTGTGTGTATATGTATGCATGTATGTGTAGATATATATATAACTTTTTACCTTAGAACTGATCTAGTTCTCATAATAAACACCCTATTCCTACTCTAAAGCCTGGCACTTGCTCACTAAAGCAATTATATAAGTCAGCACTAAAAAATTAATAGCACTACACCCGTTGAGTACCTTGTTCCCCATTGGCCCTTTTTTCAATTATAAAGGAATTCCCAATACTATTCTAGCATGTCCAAAGGTCAGTTGTCAATCTCCTCTCTGGTCCAGCTGGTGAATCTGGGAATCTTGAGGCAATGTTACAACTGCCTCATGTACACAGACAACCCTCTTCTCCTCCCAACAAATTCCAACACATGTGAGAGATGCAACCATATAGCCAAAATGGAGGCTAAGCTCTCTCAACTCAGTACTGGCGCAACCAGTCAGGAGGAGAAGGAAACCACACTCACTACAATTCCAGTCTCACACAGACCTACCACGACAGCAAACCAAACACATAAACACACAAAAACATACTCGGAGGCTCTAAATAAAAATCTGCCTAAGCAACAGAAACCGCCAAAGCAGGCACCCAAGCAACCGCTACCCCAAAACAAAACATGTGCAACACATAGCTCACAAAGCCAGTGTGCCGAACAGTCACAGCCCTTAAGGCTAAACAACACACCTGATACACTTGTAATAGGTGACTCTATCGTCAGGCACACTGATATTCCACTCACCAGGCTGAACAAGGAGAAGGTCACGGTGAGCTGCCTGTCGGGCGCTAGGATCCGGCACATAACACAAGCACTCAGGTGACTCCAAGGCAAGTACAAATATGACTCAGTCATTGTCCATGCTGGTGTGAATGATCTGACGTACCTCCCTGGACTACATGAAAAGAGACATAGAGGAGATCTCTGAGCATGACCCTGACCTTGAGTAGCATCTTACCCTCACCAAGAATGATGGCACAATATGAAGACAAGATGATCAATTTCAACAATTGGCTTAAGTATTGGTGTCATTCAAAGGGGATCCACTGCCTGTCAGCCTGGGATGACATGCTCGACAAGCCACAATGCTTCACTAGGGATGGCTTGCACCTATCACCCCTGGGCTTTCGGATATTGGCAAAGGATCTTGACACCCCCATAGTGCCTTTTTTAGGCAAGGCTCAAAAGACAAACCCACCTCCATAGGTATCACAAGGGATAAGAAACTAAGAGTAATGCTACTCAATGCCAGAAGTCTAAACCTCACGATGCATGCACTCGAAACTCTCCTCAGCATGGAGAACATCGATATCTGTGCAGTAACAGAAACCTGGTTCAAGGCTCCCGAGAGCACCCCAGCACTACCAAGTTATACCAAATACTATGTTTTTTGGCACCAAAACTTGGACCGAACCACAAAAGGAGGGGGAGTATCAATATTCGTCAAAGATACCCACACCTCCAGGTTGGTGGCACAGCACGAAGCATCAGAGACTATCCATGTGCAACTAACAGTGGGTAAAACTGCCTTCCAGTTTATAGCCTGCTACAGACCAAGGATACATAAACCATATTAAGGAATAGTGCCTCCCTGACCCTCCCCACCACACCTACAGTGAACACCTCTGGTGTTAAATTGGGATGAAACAGAACAAATAGCTATAGTTACAAATTTAATTTTTTTGCTGTCTGTATATATATATATATATATATATATATATATATATATATATATATATATATATATATATATGTGTGTGTGTGTGTGTATTTCAATGAGTTGGTGGATTTGCAAAATGCACTATAGGCATAATATTGTGTTTATTATATATACCCTCAAACAGGGAACTGACCCCATACAATGCCAATTATTTCCTTGTCTCTAGCCTTCTCCTTGAAGAAACCTCCCCACCTGCTGGTGTTTACACTACTGATAACGGTGATCATTAACCTACTATGATAAACTTTGGTGCTACATTTCCTACATTTTCTTTTATCAGAATGCTTGGTCTTATTTATCTCATGAATTATAATGAATTAAGATGTGTTGAATGCACTTTTTTCAAACTAATAACATCTTATGTATGGTCTTCCTATCCTTATCATGGAGACAATGCTAAAAATAATTGGGCAAAGGATCAGTCAGGAACAATTTTTAAATATTGTTCTAATTAACTTAAAACATTAATAGAACAATAGAATTTGTATTGTCATACATTTTCTGAACAATAAGAAACATGAAACTCTAATGTTTGGCATTATTAACCGACTGTAATCCTTATTAGAAAAAAGGCAAAATGTAAAGCAAAATCAGGAACTTTCTGCAAAATCAGTGATAGCTGATAGGTGTGACTATTCAGTTTTCAAATGGTCATTCTGTACAAAAGACCTGCTCATTAGAAAGAAATGTTGTCACTTAGAGATGTTACCATTCATAACACGTCTTTTGCTTACTTTTTGCTATTA
The DNA here is from genome assembly GCF_019279795.1 of Protopterus annectens. NCBI lineage: Eukaryota > Metazoa > Chordata > Ceratodontiformes > Protopteridae > Protopterus > Protopterus annectens. The sequence goes on from NC_056743.1 coordinate 1,450,185,054, forward strand.
TGAATGAGAAACCTTGGGAAGTTAACATCTTCAGAAATCATCAGCAAAGAGACAACTAGCTAGTTGACATATTACACTAAAATTGAAAAATGTCTGTTAGTCCCATCTCTTTTTTAAACTGTGAAGCCCATGACTTTTCCCAGTAAAAGCATGCAGCATTTCTCACAGGGTATATCACTGTGACATGGCTACTGTTAATGGGTGAGTTGTAGTTATTCTAGTCTGCCTCTCCCCATAAATCCATGAGTGAGAGATCTATACTTTTTATACAAGCCTGAACAAGGAGAAGGTCACGGTGAGCTGCCTGTCGGGTGCTAGGATCTGCCACATAACACAAGGACTCAGGTCACTCCAGGGCAAGTACAAATATGACTCAGTCATTGTCCATGCTGGTGTGAATGAACTGAGATGCACCTCCCTGGACTACATGAAAAGAGACATAGAGGAGCTCTCTGAGCATGTAGCCCAGGCCAGTATGACCCTGACCTTGAGTAGCATCTTACCCTCACCAAGAATGATGGCACAATATGAAGACAAGATGATCAATTTCAACAATTGGCTTAAGTATTGGTTTCATTCAAAGGGGATCCAATGCCTGTCAGCCTGGGATGACATGCTCGACAAGCCACGATGCTTAGCTAGGGATGGCTTGCACCTGTCACCCTGGGCTTTCGGATATTGGCAAAGGCTCTTGCCACCCCATAGTGCCTTTTTAGGCAAGGCTCAAAGACAAACCCACCTCCGTAGGTATCACAAGGGATAAGAAACTAAGAGTAATGTTACTCAAGGCCAGAAGTCTAAACCTCAAGATGCAGCACTCAAAACTCTCCTTAGCATGAAGAACATCGATATCTGTGCAGTAACAGAAACCTGGTTCAAGGCTCCGAGCACCCAGCACTACCAGGTTATACCTCATACCATGTTTTTCGGCCCCAAAACCTGGACCAAACCACAAAAGGAGGGGGAGTATCAATATTCATCAAAGATACCCACACCTCCAGGTTGGTGGCACAGCACGAAGCATCAGAGACTATCCATGTGCAACTAACAGTGGGTAAAACTGCCTTCCAGTTTATAGCCTGCTACAGACCACCCTTCCAAACCCAGGAACCCCAGTCGGCCTTCCTGAGAACACTGGAAAATATGAAGGTCTCTCCAAACACCATTATATTGGGCGACTTCAACTACCCAAACATAGACTGGGAGCATTACTCTAGCTCCAACACCCTAGCCCAAAGGTTCCTATAATTTATAAACTCAAATGCTATGGAACAACTTGTTACCACTCCCACAAGAGGGGAAAACATACTGGACCTGATCATCACCAACATGGGGACTCTATGCTCCAGACCAGAAGTGTATCCCTCACTGGTAAGATCAGACCATAAACTAATCTCACTAGATATTACAACCCTACCCCAGCCCCTGCCTAGAAAACCACAGTGAAAAACTTCTCTAAAGCAAATTTCACACTCCTCAAAACCAAGGTGGAATCCTTCAAAGCCCCCGGGCCTGTGGAAAATACAGCCCAGACTGCAGAATCCTTTATAAACGCATTCTATGAACACCTTCAGGAATGCATGGATCATGCAATCCCAAACAAAACCAAGACCCAATCCTCCAAAGGCAGGCGTCCTGTCTGGTGGACCCCAGCCATAAATAAACTATACAATAGAAGGAGGAGATAGAGCAAAATCCCAAAAAGGGAAGACATCTCTGATCAGTATTAGCAAAAAACTCTGGGCACTCATAAAATCGTCTAAGGCTAGCTTAGAGAGAAAAATTGCACAGGACACTAAGGATAATCACAAACCTTTCTTTAGTTATGTAAGGAACCTGGGTGAGAATTCCCAGATATTCTCAGAATTAGTCCAAAATGACAAAAAATACACCGATCCCACAGACATTGCCAACATCCTAGCTGACAGGTTCAGCGCAAACTTCTCCCCCCCTTCCCCACCAAAAGGGCAAATATCTATCCCAGCAGAGTGCTGCCCCCTTGACGTCTCAGATGCTCAGGTAAGAGCCGCCCTCTCCAAAGCAAAAAACACAGCATCAATGGGACCAGACGGTGTCCCGGGCTGTGTCCTACATGAACTCCAAGAAGAACTAAACCCAAACATAAAACTACTGTTCAATCTCAGCCTTACTGCAGGATATGTACCCAAAGAGTGGTGTACACCAACAGTGGTCCCTCTCCACAAAGGTGGTGCCTCAACGGATCCTGAAAACTATCGCCCCATAAGCCTGACTAGCTTGGTCTGCAAAGCTATGGAAAGGATCATCATGGACCTCATAAATAAAGATATTGGGGACCTACAGACACTGGATCCTACCCAGTTCGTCTTTGTTAAAGGCAGATCCTGCCTCTTAAACCTGGTCAATTTCTTTGAAACAGTCACCAAGGCTAAAAGAGCAACTGCTAACCTGATAAAAGTGTTTTTTTTTTTGCTGCTACTACCTGACCGACTGTCCAGTCTAGCTAAACTGCAAGTATTTCTGCTTCTTGAACTGTTTTAAACTGTTTAAAGTTGTTTTTGCACCTGCACTTTTAAAGTTTGCCCTGTTTGTTGCATTTACCTATTGAGGTTACACACTCAAGTGCACTAGCCTGTGTTACATATTTATTGCATTTTCCTGCTGTTTGTTGCCAAAAAGAAAAAAAAAAGCAAAAGAATTATCCCTGTTTTCCATCTTTCCTGACCTAGAGTAGTCCAAATACAGGCTTTGCTGTATTCTGGACTTTTGGAAAGTTCACGTGTTGCCCATTTCCTTTTTTGGATAAAGGGAGGCTTCTTTGTTCACCAGTGGCAGTGGGGAGCTTAGAGCAGCCTATTTATCCCTGGAGGAGTGTTCCCAGCACAAGAATCTGGTAGTCTATTGGCCATTTTGGGCCAATTTCTAGCTCTTTCAAGTCCCCCTGTATAAAACCAGCTTTAGCCTTGCTTTGCGCGATTTTGCGCATAGCTCAGCATCAGGCAACACCTCTTAATTGGGTTTAAACCACTCTCGGCTCCACAAAGTCTGCTCTTCACTTTTTCCCTTAAAACTGATCTAGTTCTCATAATAAACACCCTATTCCTACTCTAAAGCCTGGCACTTGCTCACTAAAGCAATTATATAAGTCAGCACTAAAAAATTAAAAGCACTACACCCTCACAAACTCCCGTTGAGTACCTTGTTCCCCATTGGCCCTTTTTTCAATTATAAAGGAATTCCCAATACTATTCTAGCATGTCCAAAGGTCAGTTGTCAGTCTCCTCTCTGGTCCAGCTGGTGAATCTGGGAATCTTGAGGCAATGTTAAAACTGCCTCATATACACAGACAACCCTCTCCTCCTCCCAACAAATTCCAACACATGTGAGAGATGTAACCATATAGCCAAACTGGAGGCTAAGCTCTCGAAACTCAGTACTGGCGTAATCAGTCAGGAGGAGAAGGAAACCACACTCACTACAATTCCAGTCTCACATAGACCTGCCACAACAGCAAACCAAACTCATAAACACACAAAAACATACTCGGAGGCTCTAAATAAAAATCTGCCTAAGCAACAGAGACCTCCAAAGCAGACACCCAAGCAACTGCTACCCCAAAACAAAACATGTGCAACACATAGCTCACAAACCAGTGTGCCAAACAGTCACAGCCCTTAAGGCTAAACAACACACCTGATACACTCGTAATAGGTGACTCTATCGTCAGGTACACTGACTTTCAGCTCACCAGGCTGAACAAGGAGAAGGTCCTGGTGAGCTGCCTGTTGGGCGCTAGGATCCGCCACATAACACAAGCACTCAGGTCACTCCAAGGCAAGTACAAATATGACTCAGTCATTGTCCATGCTGGTGTGAATGACCTGAGATGCACCTCCCTGGACTACATGAAAAGAGACATAGAGGAGCTCTCTGAGCATGTAGCCCAGGCCAGTATGACCCTGAACTTGAGTAGTATCTTACCCTCACCAAGAATGATGGCACAATATGAAGACAAGATGATCAATTTCAACAATTGGCTTAAGTATTGGTTTCATTCAAAGGGGATCCAATGCCTGTCAGCCTGGGATGACATGCTCGACAAGCCACGATGCTTCACTAGGGATGGCTTGCACCTGTCACCCCTGGGCTTTCGGATATTGGCAAAGGCTCTTGCCACCCCCATAGTGCCTTTTTTAGGCAAGGCTCAAAAGACAAACCCACCTCCGTAGGTATCACAAGGGATAAGAAACTAAGAGTAATGTTACTCAAGGCCAGAAGTCTAAACCTCAAGATGCACGCACTCAAAACTCTCCTTAGCATGAAGAACATCGATATCTGTGCAGTAACAGAAACCTGGTTCAAGGCTCCCGAGAGCACCCCAGCACTACCAGGTTATACCTCATACCATGTTTTTCGGCCCCAAAACCTGGACCAAACCACAAAAGGAGGGGGAGTATCAATATTCATCAAAGATACCCACACCTCCAGGTTGGTGGCACAGCACGAAGCATCAGAGACTATCCATGTGCAACTAACAGTGGGTAAAACTGCCTTCCAGTTTATAGCCTGCTACAGACCACCCTTCCAAACCCAGGAACCCCAGTCGGCCTTCCTGAGAACAACGGAAAATATGAAGGTCTCTCCAAACACCATTATATTGGGCGACTTCAACTACCCAAACATAGACTGGGAGCATTACTCTAGCTCCAACACCCTAGCCCAAAGGTTCCTAGAATTTATAAACTCAAATGCTATGGAACAACTTGTTACCACTCCCACAAGAGGGTAAAACATACTGGACCTGATCATCACCAACATGGGGACTCTATGCTCAAGACCAGAAGTATATCCCTCACTGGTAAGATCAGACCATAAACTAATCTCACTAGATATTACATCCCTACCCCAGCCCCTGCCTAGAAAACCATAGTGAAAAACTTCTCTAAAGCAAATTTCACACTCCTCAAAACCAAGGTGGAATCCTTCAAAGCCCCCGGGCCTTTGGAAAATACGGCCCAGACTGCAGAATCCTTTATAAATGCATTCTATGAACACCTTCAGGAATGCATGGATCATGCAATCCCAAACAAAACCAAGACCCAATCCTCCAAAGGCAGGCATCCTGTCTGGTGGACCCCAGCCATAAATAAACTATACAATAGAAGGAGGAGATAGAGCAAAATCCCAAAAAGGGAAGACATCTCTGATCAGTATTAGCAAAAAACTCTGGGCACTCATAGAATCGTATAAGGCTAGCTTAGAGAGAAAAATTGCACAGGACACTAAGGATAATCACAAACCTTTCTTTAGTTATGTTAGGAACCTGGGTGGGAATTCCCAGATATTCTCAGAATTAGTCCAAAATGACAAAAAAATACACCGATCCCACAGACATTGCCAACATCCTAGCTGACAGGTTCAGCGCAAACTTCTCCCCCCCTTCCCCACCAAAAGGGCAAATATCTATCCCAGCAGAGTGCTGCCCCCTTGACTGATGCTCAGGTAAGAGCCGTCCTCGCCAAAGCAAAAAACACAGCATCAATGGGACCAGACGGTGTCCCGGGCTGCGTCCTACATGAACTCCAAGAAGAACTAAACCCAAACATAAAACTATGGTTCAATCTCAGCCTTTCTACAGGATATGTACCCAAAGAGTGGTGTACACCAACAGTGGCCCCTCTCCACAAAGGTGGTGCCTCAACGGATCCTGGAAACTATTGCCCCATAAGCCTGACTAGCTTGGTCTGCAAAGCTATGGAAAGGATCATCATGGACCTCATAAATAAAGATATTGGGGACCTACAGACTTTGTTAAAGGCAGATCCTGCCTCTTAAACCTGGTCAATTTCTTTGAAACAGTCACCAAGGCCATTGATGAGGGGAAGGTGGTCCACACAGCCTACCTGGACGTCGCAAAAGCCTTCGATACAATACCTCACTTGGGCATTATAGATAAGCTCACCAGCTTAAATATAAACCCCTATGTCACTAGATAGATTGCAAACTGGCTCAAAGACAGAACCCACATGGTTAGAATTGCTGGAGCCATGTTAGACTCCAAACCAGTTACAAGTGGCATCCCACAAGACTCAGTCCTGGGACCTCTCTTGTTCGGTATATATTTCTCGGAGGTACAGGCCAACACGGAAAGACTGTGGCTGACCAAGTTCGCAGATGACTGCAAACTGGGTGCCATAGTTAACTCTCCAGCCGACACAAGCATCCTACAAAAGGGCCTCATAGAAACAGACAACTGGTGTCAGAGCCATAGCCTCAAGCTAAATGCCAAAAAGTGTATAGTCATCCCCTTCAGCAAAAATAAAGTGCCTACAAATTACCACATAGATGGTAATCCATTAAATATGAAAGTAATTAGGGACCTGGGGACCCAAGTTGATAGCAATCTCTCATTCGACAACCACGTGACCAAAGTGGTTAGAAAAACATTTTATATAGCCCACCTAATCATGACGGGATTCACATCTAGATCAGGGGAGGTCATCGCGTCTCTTTACTCATCCCTCATCCCTCATAAGGCCCATAATTGAGTACAATGCCCCTTTTGGGATGTACCTTACCAGACACCTGCAAAAACTGGAAAGACCCCAAACGTACCTCACCAAGAGGATCAAAGGGCTCAAACAGATGCCATATGCTGCCCGGTTAAAGAAACTCCAGCTCTGCTCAGCAGCATACCGCCTGCTCAGAGGCAATCTGTGCCTGACGTATAAAGCCATGTCCAGCCCAGAATTAATGGACATACTGCACCTCAGAAAATCCATATCCCATCGAGCTATGCACATGAGAGACTTGAACCTCAGCCCTGAAATAAATAGGACATGCTGGAGGGACAGATTCATAACCCAGAGGCTCCCTTCACTCTGGAATAAAATCCCAGTCCAGGTTAGACAGAGTCCCTCACTGACTCTCTTCAAGAGGAGTCTTGATGAGTGGATGGGAGATCGTAGATTTACTTTGGGTATCACTTCTGTGTCACTGTTAGAGGCACAGTATACTAACCTCGAAAAAGGGCATAGCAAAATTCATTTAAAATGGGTGGTGAAAGCCAAACACACTCTGGCTAGGCTTGTAAATACCCTAGAGCAGATAGCCTAGTATGAACCTATGAACCTATGAACCTATGAACCTAATCCCTTTTACTCCTGGCCACCCCTTCCCATAAATTTTACCATTGTATTCATCTGCTGAACTCCTTTCTTCAACTCTCATCACCTACTTTCCCCAAAATTGTATCTACCAATAATCAATCCAATCTTTTTTCCTGCTTTGTCTTATTTCTCAAAAATTTAACTCCCATTTCCCACCCCTTTTTTCTTTCTGTCCAACAGCAGCAAGAGTTTCATCCCTTCTTTCAACTATTTCTAGCAGTCCCTTTATGTCCCCAAACAGCATGTTTTTTTCTGTCTAAAACAATCTTAAAATTTCCCAATAAAATTAAATTTCCTCTCTTTTTTAACTTGCAAAGGCTCTCTGCCTACCTCTTAACTATTCAAAGGTTATACTCATTTGGTCCATCAAACAAACACTATTCCCGTGCCTTCTCTGCTCTACATCCCTACAACTCACCTTCCTTCTAAATCATGGCAGTTTTTCAACTCTTGCCATTTCTTCTTGCCCCTCACCAGTATCCCTATCCCTTTTCTATTCCCTTTGGCACAGATAATTCTTACTCTTGTAAAACTTTGTCACTCTAACTAGACCATGTCTCTTATCCTTATAATTTCCTGCATGTAGACCACACCTACATCTTCTTTATCTAACTAAATCAACACCCGTTCCTCTCTTAATAGAATTACTTATCCTTGCATTCCATGTTCCTAGCAACAACCTCTTTCCTTCCTACTGCACCTACACCTTGATCCATGAAATCTAGGGACAATGGGAATTTGGATTAGCTCCAGACACTCACCTGTACTCGTTTCCCTCTGCAAATGAAAGTACTGATTACACCCAGATATCTTTGTTGCAATGGCTGTCACTATAGGTTGCCCTCTCAGCTCAACTCATCTTTCATCCCACATCCTAGAGTCCTTCACCTATCACCCTTACTACACAAATAATACCACCCTCCCAACCCCATCATTCATTTTTTTATTTACTGATTAGGTTTCCATTTGTTAACTAGGTTGGTCTCCATTACAAAGACCAATTTCAAGTTTAACCAAGGCCATTCAGTCAGTTTACAGTGTAGGATGTGGACCACCATCTTTGATCTTCACAACAGAATTCCCACGATAATGTATTCTCTTTTGCTAATGTACTAGTCAGCACGAATAAATGACAGGTGCAATTCCTGACCACCCCCCACTGCACACACACAGTTTTACAAACATGGTTCCCATTAAACACTTACAATTTGTTTAGATCATTGCCCCGAACAAGAAATATGTTATCAAAATTATGTCAACAGCTGCATCATTTATATATCCAGTTTTTCTTTCAAGTAGCACAAAGCACTTGCTGGCTAACTAGCTACATGCATGGTTAATAAACATAAACAATGACTATGCTGTTTACATCTTCACATAATCTGTTTATATGTTCTATACAATCATCTTTTAACTCCTTCGTGCAATCTTCCTCTCCACATGTTCCTCCTACCAGTGAGTAGATTGTCCTACTTTTAGTGATTAACTGCTCCATCCCATAAAAATCCCTTATCCTACTTGACATTATATTTATTGGTCTTCTGATTTTCTCCTTATCATTGTTGATCACTTTTCACTTCATTTTTGTATTAATGTCTGTGTGCCATATTTTTTCACCTCCCCTCTCACTACTATTTAAAACATACTAAAACATCAGCAATCACAATAAGTCTCTATAGACAATGGCTCATACCTTCGGACTCTGACCTACAGGTCAGACAGTGCCCATAATCAGTTTCAGCTTTACCTTAATTTTCTTCATGTGTACTTAAATCTTTTCCAACTCCCTCCTTTATGCTATTCTTATTATTATCAGTAAGCTTCTCTTCCCCAGTTCTCCAGCTTGTTGATTTGGTTTCTGTAGATTTTCTGTATAATATTTACATTTGTTTTATTTCTCCATCTTCTTACATCCAGATCCATCCCTCCCTCTTAACATTAAGGCAGAGTACCGACAATATTCTTCCCCTTTATTTTGTCGGTCACTTTTTCTCCATCCACTATTGTGACTCTCACGAACTTCATCTTTCCACTGCTGGTGTCTTTTCACACACTGGTCAGTCATTCCTTTCTCATGTTGACCCTGCTTTGCTCTCCTGCCTTCGTCATTTACCATGTCTCTGCTTTTTTTGTCTCCTGCTATTTCTCTTATCCTCTTCATCCTCAAACACATCCAGTTGTCCATATAATACATTTCATTTACTTATTTATTTGCATACTTATTTATTTACTTAGGCTATTTCTTTTGTTAACTGGGAGGGCCCAGCTGGGTGGAAAATCCCATTATAGTGGAAGCCTTGGGAAAAAAGGTCTACAAGGTACATACATACATAGTGAAATGAATTGTTGGAGTGAACAATAATGAGAAAAAAAGATTGTTTATGCACAAAATAATGACAGATCAAAAACATTTACTCTGCCTATTCTAGCTTTCAAGGGAAGTTTATCAGTTTCAGTTTTGTCAGTCTGCTCCCTTCTCTTTATCACTTCCATCTGGGCTCACATTTCTCCCCTCTACTACTCCTGTAGAGCCTGTCTCCTCCTCCACTCACAACTCACTTGGCTTTCTAGGGCCATCTATCACTTCAACAACTTTTCTCTACCCATACACCTCTATATTTGTGGAAGAACTGGATGAAGCAACATTGATCTTTTGTCCATCACATTTAACTCTTTGTAATGCATCCTCACATATATAAATTGCTTTCACCAGTGATTTACCAAAAAAGCCTGACCTCTCCCAGTTACTTTCAAAGTATCTGGATACACTGTTGAACTACAACTTCCATTTTGCACCAGTTCCAGGTGCTGGTGCCATCTGTTTTCTTATAAAATTCATTCTCATGGAAAATTAATTCAATATTGTTACCTTACATTCTGCTATGGTAAATCATCTTCTTATGGCCTCTTGTGTTACTAATTTTTCCTATATTCACTGATACATTTTACCACAAAATGATGTGGCTGGTCCTCTCTAAAGTGGGTTTTTTCCCACCCTATGTGCCTTATCAGTCTGACAGCCAAAATGTACACCCTTTTTCACTTGTTTTAGTCATTCTTTCGTGAAATGAATTGGGTCTCTTCCTTCCATGCCATGTATGGACTCCATTACTCTAAGTTTTTTTCTTCTTTCCCTTCTTTCCATATCTGTTTATTTTTCTATTACTGAGTCCATACAACTGAGAATCCTGCTAATATCCTCTCTTTTCTCCTCAACCACTCTTCTCTCCTTAACCTCTCTTCCAATACATTTAATCTACCATTATCTTCCTGTACTGCTCACCTGGTCTTTCCATTATATTGCTTAGCATCTCCTGCTTCCAATTGCAGGGCTACAAAATCTGCAGGCATGCCCTCCATGTGGACTAAAATGCAATCCAACGTATCATACATTACCTTCCTATATGAATCAAGAAATAACCAACAGACACCACTTTCACAGTGCTTCTCCCATCATACACCCAAATGCATTCTTCAAGGGCAAACAGTATCTGTCACTGGACCACATATCTGATACCAACTGATCTAGCAATGGAGCTCTCCAGCTAAGCAACCATTATGTTCAACATCTCATAGGGGTCTCTGCATGTTAAATATTCTAGCAGTACTATTAGCTTTCACTTACCTGTTAATTAGCACAGCAGAATTATCACTTGGACTGCATCAATGACTCCAGGGTGGTAGGGTACTTAAAAGTGACAGTTTTTAACAGGTTAAAGGGCAGATGTTCAGTTGTGATTTGACTAAACCTTGGTACTGAAATCATTGCTGCAGTGTTGCATTGCAATGCAGCAATGGTCTGCAAGCAGCAGAGCGTTAACAAAGTGTGATTGTCAGTGACAAGTGAAGGTAGAGTTGTTTTAATTGCCATCTCATCTGACTTTGCATTGTACTGCAACAATGACCCCCAAGCAGGTAGAGATGGCAATAAATTTTGTACCTGAAAACTGAAGACAACATTGACATTTGGTGGGAAGTTGGTATAATGGTTAAGGTGTTTCCCTCACAGATGCAAAGTGCAGGATTCAGTTCTGCCATGGTGGAATTGGCTAGGGTTTAAATGGCTCACAAGGGCAGTTAGCCTATGAACCTAACTGTGCTGCTTTGTGGAAATAAGTTAGGTTTTATGAAATGTTACTGCAAAATGTCTGAAACTGCTGCTCTGGAAGACAACTGACAAGTTGTGATCATGTCTTCCTTTGATTGTATGACAGCTGTTTCCAGTACAGGAATTTTTGAATTTGGTGGGTTAACTAAACATCACTATTAGGTATCATAACTATGAAGCAGAACTTAGCTGTTATTATTCTAATAAAAGAAGATGAAAATATGGAGATCATTCAAGACTGGGAATGGGAAAATCTTGATTCAGCAGAACAGTAAAGCAGCTAGATTACTGTATAGCAATTGTAGATCATAAATAAAATCCTCCAATTTATAGCAACAGTACAACAAAATGCATCAATATTACAACACGGACTTACAATACAGTGTTATCTTCAAAAACTACAAATACAAGAATTGAAAAAATGAGCAGTATATTTCCAAGTTGCAGGGAAACACTCAGCTGTAGTGACTGCAGCCTTATGCTGAATAACTCAAATTCTTCAGTCAGAGAAGAAACCTTTCATTGATGGGTTGCATTTTTCCTCAGTCCTGGTAGATGACAATCAGCTGCCACCAGTTCTCTATTTATTCAATGGATCTTCCAGACCTACCTTTGCCTCCACCTGGGCACTACGCATATCCATGGCTGGTGAGATTGAGGATGCCACTATAGCACAATACTGCTGCCAGGGAGTATGGATGTTCATCTTCCCTACTACAGCCTTGTAACCTCCTCTATTGTCTCCTTTGGAAGGTGCATGCATGCTTTCTTGCTATGGGTGGAACCACAAAGGGGAACTCTGAGACACATACAATAGCTGTTGAACAGTGTGACTTGTTTGCCTACTAAGATTCAAAGAATTGTTTTGTGTGCATATAGGCATGTATTTAAAGTACACAAAAAAGAAAAAAAAATACAGAGCCAGTGTGCTGATAAATGTGAAGTGAAAAAAATCTGTGTCCACTCCTCTAGCTTTCACCACCATCATAATAATAGGGCATGAGTAGACAGTCCATGTCCTATTACCATGCAGTCTATTGTGAGCACATGTGATTGGTTGCTAAAGTCAACCAATTGCAGTACTTTTCTAGCAATCTTTAGCCATATGGATAGAGTGTATTGGGTGGGAAGTTAGGAGTAGCAGATAGATGAGTAAATCTACAGAGATGCGTTCAAAGGTTGGGCCTTAATCTTTATATTAAATTCTGATACTGGCAGTAAAACCAGATAAAAATGTGGGAAATGGTAACAGTAGATACAGCCCACAACAGAATATTTTTTTTGTTTGTTTATTTTACGTCTACTATGATTGATGTTGGGATTCAGGGTGGATGAATAATTCCAAGTTTCATTTCTCATAGGAATCTTCAGTTAAAATTCTGATACTGTCAGGAAAACCAGTTGGAACTGTGGGCAGTGATAAAAGTGGTTAGTGTCCTCAGCAGAATGCATTTTACTTTTACTGGGATTGATTTTGGGGCCAGGATAGAGGCATGCTTCCATTTCTCAGTTGCCCCTAATAGTGGTTTTGTTGTATACTTTAGCTTGTTCTTACAAAATATGTGGCTTGCTGGCAAATCTTTGACAACTGCAATCACCATAACTTTCAAGTGTGCCTCATTATGAGAAATGTTCCTCTTTTTGGTTCATAAAAAATTGCATTCCACAGTGTTCCACACTGAAAGGATTTGGCACATTCTTTGCTAAGAATTTTTTTTTAACAAATATCCATTGTACATACTGATGAAAAATACTGAATCATATTAATTCATCAAAAGATCTCTTTTAAGTATGACAGAACAGTTAATAACCATTCTTTAAGATTCTTAGTCAGCTTTCTTAGAGAATGTTGCACATTTTTCTCACTTATTCTATGCTATGAGAGGTAGTGTTCCCCATTTTGAAAATGGCAGTCACTAAATAGTAAGACCCATTTGAGTTACAGGCCTCATACTCTTCACAAAATGGATGCTAATGCATGCTAATGCAAACTGTGTTATTCTAGCAAATTTCTAAGTATTTAAGAAATAAATTTAAAATATGTGCCTTATTTTGGGCTTTTGAGTTCTATTACTTTTTGACATTTCCCCTAATTCTGTAGATAAGAGGATAAGAGCTGTAGTAGGGTTCATTGTAATAGCACCTTCAGCCTTGAACCAGTGATTTAAAATATTCTTATATGTCTATTTTTTTAATGTTTTTGGCAATCTCATAAGGTTTTGTCAGTTTAGGGATGTGGAAGCAGAATAGTTCTCAACTGTACCTCATTATGAGCAATGTTCCTTAGTTTGTAAGTCTGAGTTTTAAAACTTTCATATTCCATGAAGTTTCACATTAAAGGAGTCCATCACATATTCATTGTCATGATTTTTGTTTAAACAAATAGCTACACTAAATAATACTGGATTATATTACCTCATCCAAAGAACTTTTTTTAAGTATGTGGAAACAATTACTTTGTATACCATGCTATGAACTTCCTGGATGAAGTTGTTAACTGTTCTAGATTTTGCATTTTTTTCTATATTTCTGAGGTAGTTTTGAATTCCATATTTTACAGATGGAGGGCTGAGAACTATGGAAGGCTGTTGATGAAAGAAACCAAAGGAAGGCTGGAGCTAATGGCATTAAAATAACTATCGCTGTGAATTGGTTGGGGTGTGCACTAAGATTTGTGTCTGAGAGCTCCAAGCTGAAGATGATTGCTGTCACTGGATTGCTCTTTCATGTTTTTTATTGTCAAAAAAATAGACAGATCTGTAGGCAGTGGTAACAATACACACTATCCACAGCACAAATACACTTTATATTTTTTATGGCTGTGACATCCGGCCAATACCTCACCAGACTGCCAATAATTAAATGACATCCCTTATTATCCTGGGTCAGTAACTAAGGAGCTGCAATCCTCACTACTGACTCCAATATGAGAGTATCACACAAACAGAAGCAATATTTCACAATTTCCCCCTAAGAGCACGACAGGAACAAGTTCTATTTTCTGGGACTGGACTATATATATATCTCTGTCCCCCCAAATGTATTTTCTTATTGCACACTTCAGAACAAAGTGTCTCCGTTTAAGACCTGTGATACACTCACACTGAAAGTAAATTTAAATCTCTCACATCTAAACACTCCTGGGAAAGCCTGACACAGATTTCCAACTGTGTCTCTTTCCTAAAATAATACAGTAACTCTGCTGCCAGTCAGACAGTCTTCATGCCCTTCTAAATAGGTGTCCAATTATGAAAATTAATTATCAAAATAAATGATAGCTATGACCAGAACAGCCTGGCCTTCAAGGTGACCTGGGGGTATCAAACAGGTAGAATGACTCTCTAATCTCCAAAGAAAACCACTGGTTTCCAGCAACAATGTAAAGTAATGAAAAACATTTGAAAATAAGTAAAACATTATTACA
>NC_056743.1:1450204733-1450239733 GCF_019279795.1 Protopterus annectens
CCAAAATCTCACTCTATCCTTATTTCTTGAATCCTCTCCCCATTGCTTCATCACTATCCCATTCCACTTTGAATTAAGGTTTCATGCTTATGTTATAAATGTGAGCCTTAACTCTGTAGCTCTAAAATATCACTTCAAATCAGGCAATCCTAATTCACCTTGCTCTATTGGAAGGATCAGCTTATCCCACTTGACCTTTTTCCTTTTCTCTTCTCAGATAAAATATTTCAACTCATTATTAATTACTGTCTGCAACTTCTCCTCTGGCTGATAAAAATATGTTTGCCCTGTATATACAACTAAAGGGACTAAAAACATTTCCACAGCTATCCATATCCATAAACAACAGTCATTTTCTCAGTTTTTGTATTAACTTTTGTTTAGTCTCTTTCCACGTATCCTTAGCTGCTATACCAGAATCCTTTTTAAACCTTACTCCTAAATACTTCAATTTAGCATTCCCAATAAATATGAGAATTGCTGGATCTATTCATGTGTGGGTACATAGTTTACTGAAATAGCCTTTGTTTCATTTTCATTAAGTTTATATCCCAAAAAGATTGGAAACTGTCTCAAGATGTTCCACAACACTGAGATGTCCTTTTCTGGTTTTATCAGGTACAAAATAATATCATCAGCAAATAAAGACAACTTTTCTTGTTTATCATACTAATTATATCAATTGCTGAGTATGTTATTTTGTTTGCCAATGGCACTAAATATAAAGTAAATAACAAAGTGAAATAAGACACCCCTGCCTTATTCCTCTGTTTAGACACAAATTGTCAGAAAGGAACCCTCCAGGGAATACAAATGCTTCCATTGCCCTACTCATAAAATCCCAGCTTACTCTGTCAAATGCTTTCTCTGCATCAAGACCCACCATTAACAGCAGTATTTTCTTACACTCTGTTTCCCTCTGGATTATCATTGTTCTATTAATGTAGTCAAACATTTGTGTTCCCTCCGTAAAACCACATTAATACATATCTATCAATTTTGACAACACCCTTGCCATTCTTTTGGATATTGTAGACATAAGCACTTTATAATCATAGTTTAAAATTGAAATGGGACTAAATGAAGCTTGGGCTGATAAGCCTTTATCATCTTAATGTATTACAACCACCACGGTTTTCTTCCAGGATGCTGTGCTTCCCCTCCTTTTAAAATAATGTTAAACAAAATCTTCCAGATTTTTATCACTTTCTTCCCTCCTAGCTTCCAAACTTCATCAGGAATACCATATTTACCTGGAGAATTTCCTGCAGATTGAGTATACATTACAATTTTTATCTCATCTCCCCTTATCTTAACTGTTAAATGTCGTCTACCTCTAACCTTGGCATATTTAGGTCTTCCATAAATATTTCCATATGTGTTCTTTCTTGATTTCCACATTTCTTTGCTTTATACAAATTTTCATAAAATCTCCAAAATATGTCTATTACCTCTACAGGATCTCTGCTTATTTTTTCTTGTTATAGAGTCCCAAACTTTGGCAACAATCATTTCAACATTCTGTTGCTTATGTCACTGTGAAAAGTTTTTTGTGCTCTAGAGTTGTTATCAAAATGCAATTACTTCACAACAAACTTTCTAAATTCATGCTTATCAAGATATTCCCTTGTTTTCTGATCAGAACTCTGTGCTCTTCTCGTTCTGAGTTCTCCCTTATTCTGCAATATTTTAACCTTTGTCAGCTGCTGTAAATAACTCATGTTACTTCTTAACCATATCTTTTTTTCTTTTATTTCTACCCTATTCTTAAACTCCACTTTCATTTCATTCAACTCACTACCTATAACTTCTGAAGAAATTGCTGTCTTCACAAATATGTCTTAAATAGTTTCCACTACAGATGCCTTAAATTCCTCTCTTTTCAACAGGTAGGTGGGGAAGTGTAAATGTCTCATTTTTATTTCATTACTCTGCATTTTTATCTTAATTGTTATTGGCACATGATCTGAAATAGTTATTGGATATGTGTTGAAGCTTTCAATTAAATGTACATATTCTTGTGAAATATAATTTCTGTCTAGTCTAGCTTAGTTGTACCTTGGGGAATAATATGTAAATTCCTTTAGAGTTCCTACTACTGAATTCCCATCTTCCATACCAAATATTTTCATAAGCCTCTTCAAACATTTACCATTATTATTTTTCCCCTCTTCTATTACAATTGGAGTTCCTCTAACAATTAGAATAAATACTCCCCTTTTTCCTTTGTCCCTGATAATCTGCTTAATATTCCTCCAGAAATTTTTCTTTATCTAATTCACGTTTGTTTCTTTTCAATTGTGTCTCCTGCATCATTAGTATTTGTACTCAGCATTTCTTAATATAATTTAGTATTCTTTCCTTTTTGTCTATACCTGTGAGGCCATTCACATTCCAAAATAATATGTTTTGTCTAATCATTATGATAAGAACTTATTATTCCCACCTATTATATATGACAGCTTTTTTAAATGGTATTTCCAGCTTTTGTGTTACATGCACCCACTAATGTTTGTCAGGTTGATCTTTTATGCAGTTGTTTCCTGTCATCTCCATTTGAATGTATGTCACATTTTACAAGATGTTTTGTAGTAATGAAAACCCTCAAAAAAAAAAAGCAAATACACCCCCAGAACACCTACATAGCCTATAACTCAAAACAAGTGCACAAAAAGTTTAACCCTCCTGATAGGAAAGCTGTCCCAAATTGTCAGCTGCACACATAGAAAAAAAACTAACCTAACTTTAAGGTTATCCATGCTAAGACACATGTTACAGCTTGTGCTCCTGCTTACACTAATTGTTGCGTGATTTTATATTAACAGTAGTCTCCTGCCAGATATGAAAATAATTTGCATGTTTTCAGCAAACATTATCTTTTAGCCTTACAAAAATGCTCTTTTTACTGCAGACCACTCAGCTTATCTCCAGGGACACCTGCAAATAAAATGTACATCTGCCCTCAGTTACAGAATTCTCAAACTGAACATGTATTTGCTAAAAGAAAACTTTTTTGTTGCATTCAATGTTCTCTTATTTACTTGCTTACAAAAATTGCTTGTTATTAGATTAAGCCAACATTCACCTATACAAAAGTAAGAGAAAGCATATCAATTCTACATATATAATAATCTGTGCACTTGTACACCCCGCACCTCAACAATCAAAGATTAAAGCATACTAACTTAAACATGGCCCAGCCTTTCTTCTCTTTTTACAATACAATCCCAATATCGCTTAAAACTAAAACAGAAGAAAAAAGACACTTTCTTTAGTATCTTTATCACGTACAGTAATAACTGAAAATGTTTTATTATATAACATGCAATTCATATAATGGAATGTTTTATATAAATACTGCAAAGAACAAAAATTGTTTTACTTACAGTAACCGTTTGCCTTTCCTTTTAGTGTGCTTCCAAACATTAATGACAATAGATGGGGTATATGCTTTTCAGTCCCCCACAATTTTATCAAAGTCAAAAAAAGCGAATATGCCTCTTTTTCTTAAAAAAAACATGTTTCAAAAATGTAATTAATGCTTTATAATATCACATTTATTCACTAACTTCAGGGTTGCTTCTCTTCTTATTTTTCATCTCCTTCTGCCAACTTCAGACTCCTTTTCAAGTCCAAGGAACTCCCAATTCTTCTAGTCAGCTCCTGTGCTTTTTTTTTCTATCTTTCAAGAAATTTCCTTTGGAACACTAGAACAGGTTTCACTTGCAATGTCTCTCTCTCTCTCTCTCTCTTTCAGCTTTATTATCAGAAGAATAAGAAGCAGAGTCCCCTTCTGTTCGTTGGTTCTCTTTTTTGGGGGTAAACTCTTGTGTTTCCTCCCTTGCCTATTCTGCATCAAAAATGACTTTTATCCTCCAGGAAAATAATTATCTGAAGATAGCTGGTAAGACAGCTTGAATTCCTCACATACCTCTCCACATTCCCTGATTCTTGGGATACATTTGTTCCTCTTCTACCTGATGTAAGGTGAATAATCATTTTCTACAAACACTCTACTGTGTCCAATTTTTAATACTTTGCCCTTCTGTAAGAATTTTATCAGGTTCATAAGAGGTTACTAGACTAATGATCCTGGAGCCCTTACAAGCCTAGCCATAATTATCCTGAGTTGTCCCAACTGTCAGTGATTAGATGAGTGAAGTTCGCAGACATAAGGTAGTTTGGTGGTTAATAATGACTTCTCCTGTCCAGGAGGAACATGGTCATCACACCAGGAGTGAATTTGTGGCCACGCATCCATTGATCTAGGTTGTGTCTAAAGAGGGTCTAGGGAGTGACTCTGCTTCACATGAATTGGAAGTTTGTTCCAGAGAAGTGGCAGTCTCTGGGAGATGTATCTATATCTCCAGCATGACCTGCTCATGTCAGACACTAGGTTAAGATCCCTAGAGTGAATGATCCTCCTGCACTTTATTTACAAATGTGTAGCAATTCCATCAGGGCTGGGTCAGAGACTGCCCTGTAAGCCAGACACAAGTCATCGCTTAGCAACTTGTAGTAGACAGAATACAGTGAAAGGGCTTCAGTCTTTCCACATACAACTTGTTTTGTGTACTCTGTAACTTCTTGGTAAGAAACCTCTATGGTCTCTCCAATTGTTGCAGGTGAGGTACATGCAGAAGGGAGCATTCTACTCAATTATTGCTCTGATGAGGGCTGAGTATAATGGAATTGTAAGATCCTTAGATCTAGTTGCAATGTCATTACTTATAAGATGTGCCACATAGAAGGATTTTCTTACTACTGTGGCTATGTAGTGGTCAAAGTTCAGATTACTATCAACCTGAGTACCTGGATCACATACCACTGGGTCTACACTCAAAAGGGTGCTATCTATAATGTAATAAGCAAGGATGTCAGCTTTCCCTAAAGGAATAATAATGCATTTTTTTGCCTTTAGTTGTAATCTGCAGCTTTAGCACCAATCATTTGTCTCTGTTAACCCTGTCTGTAGTATATTAACATTGTTGGGGGACTCAATGACTCCTCCAAGTTTGCAGTCGTCAGTGAACTCTGTCAGCTACAGGCCATCCAGGTTTGCCTGGACTTCTGAGAAATAAATTGAACAGTAAGGTGCCCAGAACAGAACCCTATGGTACACCACTGGTGACTGGTCATTTGCTAGAGGTGACGTCACCCATTTTGACAAGTATGTGTCCTGTCGGTGAGCCAGCTGGCTACCCATATGGTAATGTAGAGGTTAACTCCCAATAATACCTGAGTGGGAGATTGTGTCAGATGCCCTTCTACGTCAAGATAGGTGGTATGTGCTATCTTGTCCTCATCCAGGGCCTTGGCAACTTCTTTGAAGAAATCAACCATATTTAGAAGGCATGGTCTATCTTCAATGAATCTTAACTGGGTTGGATCCAGTGTTTGGAGATTACCTATGTCCTTGTTAATAAGGTCCATAATTGTTCCTTCAATGGCCTTGCAGATGAGGTTAGTTAAGCCTATGGGCCTATATATCCCAGGGCTGGTTAAGGATCCCCCTTTGTGCAGGGATTCCTGTTGCTGTCCACCATTCTGCTGGAACTTAGTCACTTCTCAGGCTGTGATTAGATAGGGATCCAACTGGGTCTGTTAGGTCATGTTCTAAGTTGTTTAAAAGGCAACCTGCAATGTTGTCTAGTCCCATAGATGTCATGTTTTTGACCTTGGAGAGTGCTGTGATGACCTGCTCTCTTGAGATAATAGACTGAAGAATGGTGACGGGTATTCTTTGAGGAATGACTGGATGTGACAGGGATGGAAGTTTTCTCCAAATCTGTCAGCTAACAGGTTGGCTATTACTTCCACTTGAGTATGGATGGGGCCACCCACAACCAGTTCAGCACAAAGCTGTGTTCTCCCTTTTAGATTTTGGATGTAGTTAAAAAATGCCCTGTGATTATCCTTGGCTAGGGAGGTTATTTTTGTGTCATAATCAGCTAGACTGGGATGTCTTCCTCTGCTGAACCAGTTACCTCTTTTTCTTGGAAATTAGTTTCTTTCTATTGTTGTATAGCCTGTTTATAATAGAGGTCTACCATGGAGGCTTGTTTTTTTGGTAAGAACTAGTTTTAATCTGGTCAGGTACAGGTGATTCCATACAACTGCTTAAGTGATTATACAGGGCATTGGTGTACACCTCTGCATAACAGTCTGTGTTATCTGCATTTGAGTGGGCTTTGAAACTTCTTAAACCATCACTTAGTAGGAGGTAATCTGTCTTAGAAAAATTCTTAAGCATTTTTGAGCTTGATGGGGTATCTGGTATTATAATTGCATCAAACAATACTGATTTATGGTCTGATCTTATCAGGGAGGACATGACATAGGGGGGTGTACAATGCTCACCATGTTAGTGAGTACTATGTCCAGGACATTTGAGCATCTTGTGCATGATCTGACTAGCTGTTCCATAGCATTTGCATTGACAAAGTCCAAGACATCTGAGCCAGCATGTTTTTGATTGTTTATGTTTCCCACTAGATGGTGGAATAATTAAAATCCCCTATGAGATAGGTGTTGGGCTGTAAAGCAAATGACTCCAGTAAGTCAAGGTATGCAGCATGCTTTCTCTGTTTCACAGTGGGGGACCTATAGCTAACTATGATGTGGTAGAGGCTTCACCTATAGTTAATTGGACATGGAGTAGCTCAAGCGAGTCATACTACTTGACCAGTCTCGAGGTGTATTTATCCTTAATGAAGATGTATACACCTCCTACTTTGCTTCTTCCATGCTCAGTTTATGGTCTGAAGCATGGAAGATATTGTAGCCCTATATAGCCTGTGTGCTTTCCATACCTTTGAACCATGTCTCAGTGACTGCACAGATATCAGCATCTTCCAAAGTCAGGAGTGCTTCAAATAAGTACAGTGTCTTGTTTAGACAACTAGCATTAAGCAGCAATACCTTGAGTTAATCTAGAGAGGATTTTGTTATGTTGGGAGGTTAGTTATTTTGACACTGCCTAAAAAGGCACAGTAGGAGTGACTAATGCTTTTGCCAGTATCTGAAAGCCTAGAAGAGACAGGTGCAGACCATCTCTGGAAAGGATGTGTGGCCTGTTGACCATGTCTTCCCAGGCTGACAGATATTTGATCCCCTTGGACTGACAACAGAAGCTAAGCCAATTGTTAAAGTCAATCATTTTTTGTTTGTATTGTGGTATCATCCATGGAGAAAGTAGAATGCTGCTTAAGGCTAGGCGCATACCTCCCTATAGCACATAATCTGAGAACTCAGTCATGTCTCACTTCATAATGTCCAGTGAGGTATGTCTCAAGCTATTCATCCCCACACGGACTATGATGGAGTCATACTTGCACATGTAGTTGAGTCACTTGAGTGCTTGAGTGACTTGATGGATCCTGGCACCTGACAGGCAGCTAACCATAACCCTGTCCTTATCCAGCTTGGGAATATCTGTGTGTCTCACCATGGAGTCACCTATGACCAATACATTAGGTTTTGTGGTGTTGTGCCTTATTTGATGAGACACCACTGTTTATTACATCTTGTGTGTTGTTTTTTTTTGCATTGTTATGTGTGAAAGTGGTTTCCATTTGGGAGGCCTTTGATCTTTTGGTAAGTTACTAGTGAGTACCTCTGCATATGTGGGTTTATGTGTCATGCCCTTATTTAGTGTGGGAAGTGCATGTGTGGTAATAACATGTTTGGCATTCAATTTGTCCTTTTGTGAGAGTCTTGCCTCCAATTTCCTAGCGTAACTACATCTCTCACATAAAGTATTTGTTTGTCTCAGGAGTAAGTTGTTGTCAGTAGACATGACACAATTGTTTCATTGCCTCAAGATGCCTATGTCTATCAGTCTGGCCAGAGAGATGATGGAAAACTGCCCATCCATGACAAAATGCTCTTACTGTATGTTTTATTAGGGAAATGAATGGGTTAATTTGACAGGACTGTGCTGGTACAGCTGAGACTACAAGAGGAACCTATACTTTGTGTAGACTAAGGCTGATCAATAAGATAACCCTGCTCAGTGTGCAGCTGACTTGTTCCTCGAGCAGCAGAAAAGCCTGGAAGGGTTTCACTGACAGGTGCTTTAGGAAAAACTGAGCTTCTAGGCTTTTGTGTCTATACAAGGGAACTGCTAACCACCATACCTCCCAACTGTACCAAATTACTCAGTTTTTACTGAGTTTTGGGGTCCAAATTATGGGGTGCCACAATTTCCAAGTGGCACCCCTTCATTCATGATTTTTTTAATTTGTTTTTCTTTTTTTCGTTTTTTGAGCCAACGTCATCACGTGCATGATGATATCAGCTCTATTAGCCTGTCGGAATTGAAGCTTAAGGGCACACATTTCCGGCTGGCTGTGAGCGTGAAAACAACTGCTGCATGGGGAAAGTGATGGAGAACCCTCTGTTACTGCTGGCTGCCAGCACCATGGAAATGACTGCTGCATTGCTCTAGGCTGAATGGAAAGTATTTATTTGGTTTGGATTGGAATCAGAAACAACTGCAGCTGCAGGTATTTATTTGCTCTGCTTGTCTGCTGCTATGGAGTTGGAGTTGAAGTTTGCTTTTTTCTTTGTCAACTGCTGCAGGTATTTATTTGCTCCTTTGTCGACTGGAGGTATTTATTTGCTCTGCTGCTATGGAGTTGAAGTTTGCTTTTTTTCTTTGCCGCTGCTACAGAGTTGAAATTTGCTTTTTTTTTTGTTAACTGCAGGTATTTATTTGCTCAGCTGCTATGGAGTTGAAGTTTGCTTTTTTCTTGCTACTGTGTGTGTGTGTGTGTGTGTGTGTGTGTGTGTGTGTGTGTGTGTGTGTGTGTGTGTGTGTGTGTGTGTGTGTTTGTGTACTGGTACCCAATTTATTCATGCAAATCACGGTAAGTGAGCTTTATTAAATGTGGTCACAGTACCAAAAATACAACTTAGTGTCCTCTTACTTAAAACTTAATTCTGTATTTATTTGAAATTACCTTTAATCCAATCTTTAGTGCACCACATATAAAAGAAGCAAGATTGCTTGTTGGTAGCCGATTAAATTGTAACTTTTATTCTAAGCCTTTGGGTTACGCACTTGGGCTTTAGACCAGTTGTTTCACATTAGGAAGGTTTGTGGTCTGCACTGTTGTGGCAGGACAGGAAGCTTACATCCTTCTGAGTTGGGAGTTGCTGATTGAAGGCTTAGTATCTGTTCTAAAGTATATTAGTTCTGGTTTAAGCACTTGGGCTTTGGGCCATTTTTTTTACATTAAGAAGGTGTGGTCTGCACTCTTGTGGCAGGCTGGATTCTGCCCTTCTGAGCTGTGAATTTCTGGTCACAGGCTTATTGTGCCTGCTTATTTGAACTGCTTCTTTCTGAAAATGTTGCTGCAGCATAGACCAGAATCAGGCCTGCTGAATCTAACTTTGTTTGTATAACTTGAGCACTGATCCAGGCCATCTTTTTTTGGAGAAGGTTCCCCTGCACCCTAGCAGCAGGAGTGTGCACTTAGAACATGTCTGTTTGAAGACTGATGGGGCAGGGCTCAGTTTTGAGCTTTTTATGGTTAATTGGGTAACTTGTTTAAATCAGTTGTTCATTTTCTATTGTTTTATATATATAAAAAATGCATTCTATTCATCTGCTTTTACTGTATTTGTGTTTCTTCCTACTTTATTACTAGTGGCATTGACTACAACTCTGATCTCAAATATATAACAATAAGTATCCTTTTCTGTGCATTTAAAGAGTTTTTTTTGATTGTATCTGCTTTATTTTCTGAAAAAAAAAAAAAAAATATATATATATATATATATATATATATATATATATATATATATATATACTTGTTTCCCGCCTTTCTAAGCTAGTATAGTCCAGTTTTCAGGTTAAGTGCTGAATTCAGGGCTGTGTTACAAATCTCTGTGTTTGCCCAAACCTTACTTGGATAGAAGGACGTTTCTCTCTTCAACTGTGAGAGAGGGGAGCTTTGAGCAGCCTATCTGTCCCTAGAGGAGTGGTTTCAGCCAGAAATTAGTAGTGTATTGGCCATTTTGGGTTAATTTCTATCTCTTTCATTTCCCTGGTATAAATACCACATTTGCCCAGTTTTGCATGCCAGGCAGCACCGGTTAGCTAGGGTATAACTATTCCTGGCTCCACAAAGTCTCCTCTTCAATTTTTGCCTTGGAACTAGACAAACTTTCAACTTAAGCACTCAAGCCATTCATTTCTCAGCCCAGCACTTTCTCAAAACTCATAGCAAGCACTTATAAATCCTAGCACTAGACCATCCTATACTGTATAGAAGGAGAATTGTTATTGTTAGCTGCCTGTTGGGTGCCAGGATCTACCACATAACACAAGCAATCAGGTCACTCCAGAACAAGTACATATATGACTCTGTCATTGTCCATGTTAGTGTGAATGACCTGAGCCGTACCTCCCTGGACTACATGAAAAGAGACATGGAAGAGCTCTCTGATCTTGTAGCCCAGGTCGGTATGACCCTGACCCTGAGTAGCATCCTGCCCTCACAAAGAATGATACCACAGTATAAAGAAAAAAATTATCATTTTCAACAATTGTCTAAGTTTCTGGTGTCATTCAAGAGGGGATCCAGTGTCTGTCCGCCTGGGATGACATGCTCGACAAGCCACGCTGCTTCCCTAGAGACGGCTTGCACCTGACTCCCTTAGGCTTTCGAATACTGGCCAAGGCTCTTGCCACCCACATAGTGCCTTTTTTAGGCAAGGCTCAAAAGACAAACCCACTGCCATAAATAGCACAAGTAACAAAAAACTGAGGGTGATGCTACTCAATGCCAGAAGTCTAAACCACAAAATGCATGCACTCGAGGCACTCTTCAGTATGGAGAAAATCGATATATGTGCAGTAACAGAAACCTGGTTTAAGGCTCCAGAGAGCACCCAGCACTACCAGGCTACAACTCATACCACACATTTTGGCCACAGACCCCAGACCAAAATACAAAAGGTGGGGACGTATCCATATTCATCAAGGATACCCACACCTCCAGGTTAGTGGCACAGCACGATGCTTCAGAGATCATCCAAGTACAACTAACAATGGGCAAAACTGCAATTCAAACTGTAGCTTGTTACAAATCACCCACCATGTCCCAGGAACCCCATTCCACATTTCTGGAAACACTGGGAAATATAAAGGTCCTACCAAATACCCTAATATTGGGTGATTTCAATTACTCAAACATTAATTGGGAGAACTACTCAAGTACTAACTCCCTTGCCCAACATTTCCTAGAATTTATAAACTCAAATGCCCTGGATCAACTGGTCAACACTCCCACCAGAGGTGACAACATATTGGACCTGGTCATCACCAACATGGGCGACCGGTGCTCGACACTGGAGGTCAGCCCCTCACTGGTTAGATCTGACCATAAACAAATCACTTTGGATATCCACATTCCACCCCACCCCCAGACAAGGAAATCACTGTGAAAAACTTTTCATAAGCAAACTACACGTTACTTAAGACCAAGGTGGAAAGTTTCAAAGCCCCCATGCTAAAGGATAGCATTGTCCAAGCTGCAAAATCCTTTACTAATTCATTCTATGGGCACCTACAAGAATACATGGATCGTGCTATCCCAAGCAAAACCAAGACTCACTCCTCCAAGAAAAGGAAACCAGTCTGGTGGACTCCTGCCATAAACAAGCTATACAATAGAAGGAGGAAACTAGTACAGAAAAAAGTAAAATCCCAAGAAGGGAAGACATCCCTTATCAGTATCAGCAAGAAACTATGATCCCTCATAAAATCATCCAAGGTAAGTTTCGAAAGAAAAATTGACAAGGGCTCCAAAGATAACCACAAGGCATTCTTTAGCTATGTCAAGAATCTAAGTGGCAATACTCAGATCTGCTCAGAGTTTGTGCAGAATGGTACAAAATACACTGAACCGACCAATATTGCCAACATCCTGGCAGACAGGTTCAACCCAAACTTCACCCCCCTCTCATCCCCAAAAGGGCCCATAACCATACCAGAAGAATGTAGAGCTCCTGAAATCACAGACACTCAGGTTAAAACAGCCCTTTCCAAATCCAAAAACACAGCATCAATGGGACTGGATGGAGTCCCAGGCTGTGTCCTACATGAGCTCAAAGAAGAACTGACCCCTCACCTAACCACACTGTTCAAACTCAGCCTCTCCACAGGTTACATACCCATAGAGTGGCGCACAGCAATGGTTATTCTGCTCCACAAAGGTGGAGCCCCAACAGACCCTGGGAACTATCGCCCTATAAGCCTGACTAGCTTGGTCTGCAAGGCTATGGAGCGCATCATCATGGAACTCATTAACAGAGACATTGGGAACCTCCAAGCACTGGAACCTACCCAGTTCGGCTTTGTTAAGGGCAGATCATGCCTCCTAAACCTGGTGGACTTCTTTGAGACAGTTACCAAGGCTATAGATGAGGGAAAGGTGGTACACACAGCCTACCTATACCTCACAAAGGCCTTTGACACCATTCCCCATTCTGGTATTATAGACAAGCTCACCAGCCTGAACATAAACCCCTACATCACAAGATGGGTTGCCAACTGGCTCACGGACAGAACCCACATGGTAAGAGTTGCGGGAGCTAGGTCTGACTCTAAACCGATTACAAGTGGCATTCCCCAGGGCTCAGTCCTAGGACCCCTCCTGTTCAGCATATACTTCTCAGAGGTGCAGGCAAGCACAGGAGGACTATGGCTGACCAAGTTCGTGGATGACTGTAAACTAGGGGTTATAATTGACTCTCCGGCTGACACACACATCCTCCAAAAGGGTCTCACTGAGACGGACACCTGGTGTCAAAATCATGGCCTCAATCTAAATGCTAAAAAGCGCATAGTCATCCCTTTTGGAAAAAACAAAGTACCCACAAACTACCACATAGGTGGTAGTCACCTAAATACGGAAGACGTAATAAGGGATCTGCGAACCCAAGTAGATAGTAAACTCTCCTTTGATAATCACATTGCCAAAGTGGTTAGAAAATCCTTCTACATGGCATACCTTATGACTAAAGGGTTCGCATCCAGATCAAAAGAGGTCATTGTGCCCCTCTACTCATCGTTCATCAGACCCATCATAGAGTACAACGCCCCATTTGGGATGTATCTTACAAGACACCTGCAACAGCTGGAAAGACCACAAAAGTACCTCACCAAGAGGATCACTGGCCTCAAACAGATGCCCTATGCAGCTTGACTGAAGAAACTCCAGCTGTACTTAGTTGCATACCGCCTACTCAGAGGTGATCTCTGACTGACATACAAGGCCATGTCCAACACAGAACTGATCAACAGAATCCACCTAAAGAAAAGCTTATCCCCTAAAGCCACACACTCTAGGGATCTAAACCTCATCACAACAATAAATTGGACGTGCTGGAGGGATAGATGCCTGTGACAGAGACTTCCCATGCTTTGGAACAAGATTCCAATGTACATTAGCAGAGCTCCTCACTAACACTCTTCAAGGGAAACCTTGATGAGTGGATGGGAAACAGAAAGTTTACCCCGGTGATCACTTCAGTGGCTCTGCTGGACAGAGGCACAGGGAAATAATCTAAGGGGGCGGTGAAAGCCAACACTTTCTGGCTAGGCTTATAAATGCCTTCTGGCAGATAGCCTAGTACCTCCCTATGAACCTATGAACCTATTTAAGCAGATATAAATCATAAGGGTCATTGCTACAGGATATATATATATATATATATATATATATATATATATATATATATATATATATATATATATCTACGTGCATTGGAATATCTGCCTGAAGCAAACATCAGTCTTTGACCACATCCTTTCAAGACATCCCCAGCACTTGCGCACATAGTGTCAAGCTCTGGGTGTTACATAAAGGAAAGCATACTTTATGCTTGTCCCAGTTTTTTTTTTTTTTTGCCACTTGAGCAAAAAGGGGGCTTCATTTACCTTCATACTGTTATTGGTTGACAGTGTTCTAGATGCAATGCAGTCTGAGTAAAAAAAAATATTTGATGTGAGCTGCTTGTGTTTGAAAGCACATTTTTTTCACAATATTTTGTGAATAAGATGCCATCTCCTGATTAGTTCATCAAAACTTTACCAAGTGTCTTTCAAATTCACCCCAGAAATATTCCAGTTGCAGTATTTTGTCTGAGATAACATCATTGATACTAAAAGTTATATTCTGTATGCTAAGAGATAAAAATATTTTCACTTTTATACAACACAAAGATATTTTTCTGCTGCTCTTTCTATTCCACAGTGGCATCCTAGAATTAAAATGTAGAAAAGTCTAAACAAAAGGAAAAACCTAGGATGAGATCTGGAAAAGCATAAATTAATAAAAAAGAAGATTAAAACCATAAGGTCACTTAAATCTACAAAGGGGAAATGTATGGGTAATCTATGGCCAATTACTCCAAGTAGTGCTTTTATCTTAATGGATGCTGGAGTTATCGTTCAGCCCCCCCACACACACACACACACACACACACACTCACATACACGCACACACACACACACACACACACACACACACACACAAACACATTTGCTAGGATGAAGCCCACTGAAGTTACTCTACTCCAACAGCAAAGCAAAGCATATTTTCCCAAGGCAGTTTGTATGTGTTCAAGAGCAAAAGGTAAAGAATGTTCATGCTGGAAAACAGGTAAAAAGAACTTAAAGTCCCTAGCCACCGCCACTTGTGAATTTATGCCTCATATTTTTGTTCTATTCCTCATTAAATGTGTGCTTTTCAGGATTTTTGTGGCAAATCATTGAAGGATTGAATTCACTAAATAATGACAGGCATTTGAATTTCAGACTTCATAGTCTTCAGAAAATAATGGTAATCCAAAACCTTTTACTCTAGCAATTTCCTAAGTTTATATGATCAGTATTTGAACTTTGTCCCTATTTGGGGGCTGTATTCCCCCATTACTGGCTTTGTCCAGGTTTTTTGTGAAAATACGTTAAGAGCTATGGTGAGAAGTGAGAAATTAATTCTGTATTCACCCATTATTGGCTTTGTCCAGGTTTTTTGTGCTAAGAGGTTGAGAGCTATGGTGAGAAGTGAGAACTAAATTTGCTAAATGATAGCCAT
This sequence comes from Protopterus annectens, assembly GCF_019279795.1. NCBI lineage: Eukaryota > Metazoa > Chordata > Ceratodontiformes > Protopteridae > Protopterus > Protopterus annectens. The sequence goes on from NC_056743.1 coordinate 1,450,219,844, forward strand.
TTTAGTTTCAGTCTTCCTGTCTTTCAGGGAACTGCTGATTTGGCATAGTTGTATGTCACTCTGACTGTAGTGCATAGAGTCCTGGGTTCAAAACTTGGTAGTGTAATGCAAGGTGACAATACACCGTTTAATTCTAGCAACTTTCCAAAATTGTACAAGCAATGTTTAAAATGTGTCCCTGTTTTTGGCCTTTTATCCACCCCCCCAACAAAAAAAAACTGGGTTGCTTTGTTTAGCAGACATCTATTAGTGTTTATGCATTGTGCTATAAAATGTAAAAATAAAATCCAAATAATCATTGTAGAAGTAAAGCAATATGCACACATTAGTGTTTATGATAAATGGGGTGAAATAGTCAGCTAATGGGACATTGGAATGGCTGCAGGGAGACTCTGGTGCTATATTTTGGTTCTGTTCTTCAGTTTGCGTTTGAAAGTTTGAAAGTTGGTATCCCACAATTCCATGGTGGGGTTATGTAATTATGTATGAAAATTTTATGTTAATCAGTGTACAGATTTGTGCTTATTTTTTATGGGCTTTGTCCAGATTTTTGATGTTTCCAGGTTGAGAGGTATGCTAACTGCCACTGCTTAAAGAGCAGCACCATGCAAATGTGAGGCTCAAATACAAGCAAAGAGAAACAGGTTTTAAGCTAACCACCAGTCTAGCAAGCACACAATAAGCAATCCCCAACTCCGACAGGTTAAATCAGCACACTTCTGCCACCTTCTTCTTAATGTAGAATAGATGGTTTAGAAAAGTGTAACGATACCACACAAACTTCCTAGAACAGCCCTATAACTAACAGACACAATGCAATACAGTAGAATTAACTACTTAAAGCAGCAGCAGACAATACACTTTTTTGAAACCACTAAAATAGAATCACAGTATCTAAGAGAAGTACAAAAAATATACGAAAAGCCCTTTTGTATCCTTCTCAGCTCAGATAGTCCACATAAATACTTACTGCCACTAGATGAATAATCCTAGTCCTCTTAATGTAAGAACACAGTAAAGGAGTGCCAGAGTACAAACAAACTTAAAAGATACAAAATGCTACCACAAACAAACTTAAAGATACATATACAGCAGTATACTTTAAACAGCTTATACAAGTGTGATTATTAAATAAAAGTATTTGCTTTGTATAAATGAGTTAGGATCAACTATTTCTGGCAATATGATTCCATCTTTATTAATACACGTCTTGGCTGCTTTATCATGGCCAGGTTTGGAGCATACACACAATGTGCCCTTTCAGTTAACAAATCCTGCTGTGGAATACCAGTCCAGTTGCTTATTTCTGCTTTCATAAAACCAGTACAGTCTGTTCCTTCTAGTTTCCCTGGTATAGCAGAAAATCTCAGGTTGAGTGAGATTTTTCAGTGAAATGAATTTTCAATAAATTGAGTTTCACCATTTGTGATTCAATGAAAATTTTAGATCATTTTGGTTCTCTCAGCTCACTGCTTATTCATTTCAGTAAAAGTTTTTCTTTTCTTTTTTTTTTTTTTACATAGAAAGGGGATCAAGACACTATTTGATTTACTAAATAAAACCAAAACCAGTTTAGATTGTTTTACTGCACTGAAAACTTTCCTAAGAGAAAGCAAGTTCATCTCATCAAAGTTATGTTGTCTAACGGTAGACTGCTATCTTGTCATGGCTGATCTGTACTTAGAGTTTATCAAGCAGATGAGAAACAATCCAGATTTCTGAAAAAAATGGCATAACTGCATAATTTACCAGGAAAACTTTGTGTGCCAAAGAAATGATACTTTATTCATTAGTGATAGATGCCTTCAAAGTGGTTAGCCTCATTCAGGCAAGGGTTATTAACATTATTAATAGTGTCAGGTATTCTTTGACAACACAAAAAGAGTATATTGAGAAGTTATTCTTTGTAATAAGGTTGGATGACTCAAGCCAGGAAAATGCTGGATCACTTTTTGCGTTGTTCCCACAAATTGCAGAATTTCTAGCAAAGAATAAAGTACTATCAAGAGCTATCCATTCCTGTTTGCCTGCTGGACTTTACATTTCCAACATATTACTCAGGCTTATACCAGGTTTTCACAGATTGTCTAGATTTTTGCCTCATATTTCTAGTCTGTTCTTGCAGATCATTGTAAATTCAAGTCAGTAAATAATGACAGCCATTTGAGTTTCAGACTTTATATCCTTCAGAAAATATATGTTAACACAACACCTTTTATTTTAGCAATATTCTAAGAGCAATATTTAAAATAGGTTCCTATTTTTCCCAACTGGAACTTTTCTCCCTTGGTCTCTGTTGAAAATGGTTTATTTCTGCCCAGTCAAACCATCCCAGTAAACAAATGTCAAATAAATAAAATAAATAAATAAATAACATTTTCTGCCTTTGCTCTCCCATTATTTTTGACTTTGTCAAGGCTTCTTTTGCTAAGAGGTTGAGAGGTATACATCAAGCTTATCACATTAATCTTAACTTTACAGGGTTCCTCCACAACTCTATAGCTCAGTGCAGACATTTACCAAGAAACTGAAACTGCTTCATTCAAGTTTAGACCACAATGGTGTGAAATATTTTTCCAAATTACAGCAAATGGCACCTGATCTCTGAATACAGATGCAGCAAAAAAGCATATAGAGCAGCCAGCAATCAAATTCTCTGATTTACTCTGCAGATTGCAGATGGAATCCAGATAAAATTTGCAGTATTCTCATCTACAGCAACTTTATTTTGCTTTATGAAACCTTTCCATGAAAATCCTGATACTGTTTCAAAAGTAACCATTGATTGTGGTTTGGGTGATATGCGTTTTACTTGAAGTTCAAGAAAATGTGGAACTAAAGTTGTGACATCAAACACTTGACAGTTATGATTTTTGCACACTGGAAGAAAACAACATGTTGCTTGCTAGATAGCAAAGTTGCATCATGTTTTGTTCCACTTATTTATTATATGAACAAATGTTTTCAGTTACAAACGTCTCAACATCAAAGTAGAGAAACTGACTACAGAAAGGAATCCCAAATCAATTAATGACTTACTTAACCAGTTACTGCTCTCAGGTTAAAATGTAACGGATATTATATAGCTTCAGATTTCTCACTGTTTATTAGGAAAAAACATCAAGATAGTGAGCTGCAAAGGTAATTAGATTTTTTTCTTTTATTTACATATTTTCCTACTTTCACTGCTCAATCAGATTTGTCACTACTTCTGAAAAACAAATTAATAATGCTGACAGGATGGTGTTTAGAATTTTTGCTTTGTATTGCTTTCATGAAAATGAAGAACTGGGTTTGTCATTGCTTGCACAAATAATTGTATTGGTATTGTTGAAATAAACAAATGGTGCTTAGAAATTTCACTTAACTAATGTCATTACCCAACTGTTTTTGTTACTATAAAATTAATTGATGTAATACTGCTGACTTACATAGAAAGTGCATGCTGTTACATTTACTTTTGCGAATGTCATAGTAGAACTAGATTTGTCATTGGGCAAATGACTTTAATAGTGCCAATGTAGATAGATGATAGCCAGAATTTTAACTTTAGTAATGTCTCTTCATAACTGGATTTGACGTTATGAAATGAATTGCAGTAATACTGCTGATTTGTACAGAAAGTAAAGGTAGTTTATTTCTTATTTATTTATTTGTCTTCATTGACTGGGAAAGTCTTGACTAAGCAAAGTGCATTTTCAGTGAATGCCTGTGGAGAAAAGCTCCAGCAGATACATTTAAGATACTCATGACAAACCCAGTTTTTAAAGCTGCATCACATATATGGTTCTTAAGACATCTAGATACAAATGGCTAATTGTTCTGTAATGATGCTATATAAAGATATGGCAGATACTCCATCCATGGTGACATTATGCATAGTATTGAATTCCAAATATAAAACATTTGGTATGTGAATAGTTCATGTGCAATATATGTGACAAACAGACGTAAGATATGACTTATAAGAAATCAGTAAGGAGGGTTACAATATAGCTGTTAGGAATAAATAAAACCGAGATAAGGAATGTGAAACATTAATCGTTAGGTAGATAATAGTTATCAGTTCAGGATATCTTTGCCATACTCTACTAATGTTAGTTCTTTTTGTGATATCATTAAACAACATTGGCATTTGCTAATGTCTAATGATAAATACAAAGAAATACTTGGCAGTGAGCTATGCTTTATATTTAAGAACAGCCCCTCTATTAAAAAGATGCTCTGTTACAAGTCATTGAGTATGAGGGAGAAAACTAGCTGTGTAGTATCACAAAGGTTGGGTAGCTATCCATGTAGAGCTTGCACTGCCTTTAAATACATAAAAGCTGATAACCGCTTTGCGCATCCTGTCAGTAGACAAATATTTGAATTTAAGTTATCTGCTGATTGTGCTACTAAGGATGTGGTTTATTTAGCGGTGTGTGAGGCATGTCAGAGCTACTACCTAGAGAAGATGAACTTGTGTTTAAGGGATCAGATTAAGGAGCATCTGTATTCCATTAATAAATGTGATAAGAAGAATGCCTTAAGTAAGCATGTTGCCAGTGAAGGAATTATGCATATATTTAAGTTTATAGTTATTGAGATTTTTGCAATATGTCTAGGGGTGGCGATATTAACACACACATAGAACAGAATGCCAGGAGATTAAATGGATCCTAACTTTGAAAGCCCATAAGGATAAAGGTTTGAATGAGTATGTCCCTTTATGACCCCTATTAAAATCACAAGGCTTCAATTAATTCCACTGTGTTTAAACTGGGCTTTTTAATTTATGCTAAGTCTGATAAAGCACTCAGTGTTAGGTGCGAAAGCACTCACTGGTTTTACCATTGTATTTTATTTATTTGTTGATTTTAGCTATGAGTTTTATTAAAGGTTGTTGCACTTTTCCTCTCTGCTAGTCTTTTTTGCACTTCTATTTTTTTTAGTCTGGAAATATTTGAATGCTATAGGTCAACTCTATGCATGTTGTCTTTTATTAGCTAGCCCTGATTTTTCAGTGTGTCTCCTGATATGCTTTCTTACAATGTTTTATATTTTATGTAAAATGGAGAATAAGTAAACAGATACAAAAAAAAAATAAAATAAAAGAACTAGTAGTATTTACTGTATAAAGTTGGAGTTGAATTCAAATGGTGTTGAGTCAGTTGTATCAGAAGCAGAAGGACAGGGTAGAGGTAGCTTAGCCAGGGTATGTTACATTTCTTTAATGATAACCAAAAAATACAGATTTTTGGTGTTTAAATTGGACATTGGAATTGTGACACCCATGCACTGGGCCAGTATTCAAGGAGCCTCAATCCTCACCACTAGCACCAGTGAGGGACATCCACATTGGGAGGGGTAACAAGTACACACACAGTAAAGTACAATTTCCCTTAAGAGCACACAGATATCACAATCAGTCTGGGGCTGGTTTCTCCCTTTCTCTTCAGATCCCCAATAAGAGTCCCCACTGGCACAGCTATAGGGGGGAGTCCTTAGCCAGGGTTCCAAGCAAAGTACTCCCAGCACTCCCTCTGTCCAACCAGTGCTTTGTGACCCTGCCCAAGTAGCTGACACATGCACTTTGAGATATGATTTATATGCAACCACACAAACACTTCTGGAGAAGGCTGGCACAGGTTTACTAGCTATGCCCATTCTGTCCAGGCTATAAGGTAATAATCCACTGACACCAGAACCCCTGTTTATCAGCTACCAATAAGGTCCTTCTCAAAAGATGTCCAATTTATACTGTGCAATATTATTATCCCAATAGTAAGTGGATGAACAGCAAGGCTTATTGGAGTGGCTTTGTACAGTGTCACCAAATACATGCAAGTACTCTAGAGCTTAAATTATCTCTACAAAAAACAGCCACAGTTGAAAGGTTTAAAAATATTTAATAATAAATAATAAAAACACAAGACAAATCTCAGTTCAACACAGTGCTAATCAAGAGTTCAGAAATCACTGGAAAATGATTAAAATAATACTGTTGGATAGTCTGATATAAATATAAAAAAAGCCAGACTGAACTTACTATTTTCTATTTCTTAAGAGAAACAGAGCAAAGCAAGTGCTGGTGAGTGGTCAGTTCTTAAGACAAATCCAAAATGTTCTGATTCTCTCTCTCTGAGAAAGTCTTAAAAATAATACACCACTGCTGATTCATTTTAGATTACATCAGGTTCCCAGGCTAACAGAAACTCAGAGTTTTAAAATTTCTTTGATCTTGCACCTGGCCAGAAAACTACAGTAATAAAATACATTATATATGTAAAATCCTGCAACTAACTCTGGTCTCAAAACAACGGAAGGAATTCCTCAATCCAGACATTATGTCTCTAAGCCTTATGATCAAACAGTCATACAATGCTTGACTTATCAGCTTTCTTCCAGCAGAGTGCACTGTAGTTACATTTTTGAAGTTCAACATTTAACACAATTTTCTTACATTTTAAGAGGACTAGCCTGTGAATTAGATTCATATTTACAATGACATAGAATTATCTACAAAATTCTATCTAGCTAGGTTGGCAGCTTTCACATATCTTCACAGGTATAATAAGTTTGTTTATCCATTTTCATGTGGTTCTAAATATTTGAAATGCATTTTATGTTTTGCCTTTATGCCATTTTTTCCAGCTTTTTTTTCACTTTGAAGCATAATGTTTTAGTTTCTTAAGTTAGTCATAGTGCAGGGTTTGAGTTGACTCTATCCGTTAAGAATATTTATAACAGTTTCATTAAAGTGTGAGACAGAAGCATCAAGTTACATGGATTTTAATATGTTTTAATTTTCACTTTGCTGATGTCACTGCAGAATACAACTTGCCATTGCTTGTGAAAATAAATGCATTAATACTGCTGCTGTTGGTAGAGGGTGTTATCTTTTCTAATATTTGTACAATTGGATTTTTCATAAAAAATAATTGTGGTAATACTTGCTGAGCTACATAACAGTTGATGATAGGCTTTTTCTTCTATGAGTCATGCAAATGCAGAGCTCTACTTGAGTGACATTGCCATAACATTTGGGGTTGGGGGTTGATAAAAATTTTAAGGTATATGCCTTGCAGACACAAGGTACAGGATTTCATTCTCACTTTTCAGGTGCCATTAACTTGACTTAAAATGGCTCATGTGGCATGTAGCATAATAATCAGCTATGAATATATAGCAATTGTACACTAGGCCTCTCTTCCTAATTTGATCCTTCACTGAGATCATAAACACCAGGAACGGCAAAAGGACCAAGATGAAGTCCTATAAATCTCCACAATCCACTCCAGAGAAAATGGGACAGAAGACTTAAATCCTAAAGGTAAAATGTAAGCCATTCCAAGAAAATGGAATAGAGACCACAGTAGGATTGCAAATACTCAATCAGGATGCCATGGTCAATGATGACAAATACCACAGAGAGATCCAACAGGACCAGAGCAGCAAAACACTGATTTCTAGCTATTAGGAGATCATTTACTACTTGAATGAGACCAGTTTCAGTAGTAAGGTAAGAGCAAAACTCAGACCAATGAGGATCCAAATGCACACTAATTATAAGATGGCATTCAAGCTGTACATACACAATTTATTTAATAATCTTACCAAAAAAAAGAAAGGCTAGAGAATGAGCAAAATAAAAAATATGTTATACTCCAAGGATGTAGATAGTGGTAGTAACGGACAACTTTTATGGTATTTGGAAAATGCTGGACCTCAGTCTGGACATAGTATCTGTTAAATATTTGGGCCCAGAATACAAGTTTGTCAGAACCAGGCTGGAAGAATACAAGTACAGCCAGCAAGATTTAGCCTGCATACTTGAAATAACTTACTATCACTGAAAAGAGCAAACTCTGGCCAAGAGGCAGGACAACCTTTGCCCAAAACTAAGTTTTCTTGGTTTCTAGAAAAAGAAAATGAAATGTGATGGTGGTGGCTTTATCAGAGAAGAACTGAGCAGCCAGTTCACAGTGGTGAGATGATAAAGTTCACTTGGTGGTAACTCAGATGGGATTCATAACCTGGCCACCACCACCACCAGAAAGAACACAGCAGTTATGAAAAGAATTGCAATAATACTGGTTACTTAACATGCACAGACTGATGATGGCAAGAGTTTACATTTTTTTAGTCATGTATATGTCTTTATGGAACCAATTGTAGTAAATCTGCTGAGATAGTCAAAAAGTAGTTAACAGATTGTTGGAAGTTAGAATTTGTGTTTTAATAATATCACTGCCAGAGCCAGATCTTAGTCAAATGGAGCCCTAGGCAGGGTAATTAATGGAGCAGAGCATCCCCATGCCCCCCCTCCCCAGTGTTCCCATCCATCAGCCATTCCAGTGTCCCACTACTTACCCGTATCTCTCTCCCCAATTACCATAAAACACTGCTCAAACCTGTCAATGTGCATACTATTTTCTTCTTAACTTCTACAATATCTGAATTTAATTTAAAACTTTTATTTCAATTTGTTAATGCAAACACAGACATTTGCTAAACAAAGCAGTACAGTCTCAGAAAGAAAACAGACTTAGCATAAGCAATAGTAAACTCCTCTGCCCTTGAAACTCACATTTGTCAAAACTGCATTGAAACCTATGTTCGTAGAAAATTAATTTGGCCAGCAACGGATTATATGTACCTTTGTGCTGTTTTCAAACTGTGAGCCCCCTGCACACAATTATAGGACCATGCATAAATGCATGTGTTATTTGATTCAGTTTCCTGATTGTATTAAATTATATTCTTTGTTTAATTCAGCAGTACCTGTTAAAAATGTGTTTTAAATTTGTAATTTTGAAAATTTTTCCATTAAGCAGTGAAACAAAACATATGAACCAATAGTGACAAAACTACCCATTTCAGAACATTTCAACTATAAAAGACCACTCAGACTGCTGTCATTATAATCCATCAGTATCAGTCAATATGCACAATCTCTGCAGAAGTAAAATACATGAATAATTCCACATTAAAAGGATCTGTAACTAATGAAGTGGTTTCTGCTGACAAACAGCTTTGTATTTCAGTGCTTCATCTACATCTTCAGTGCCTGCTGCCCTAGAAGAATAAATTGCCTATGTTATATAAAAAATGATGTGCTGGTGATATGTAATAGGGAATGGCTAGCAAATTAATGACAAGTTCATTGTTACTAGGCATGTCATCCAAACCCCACCCCACCCCTTAAGTTGCATAGTAGTGTCAGCAATTAATCTACCTTATAAGGGAAGAGAACTCACAACTTTCAGCACCAAAAGCAAGTATGTTACTTATTTTATTACTGACACTGGACAACAAGCTGTAAAACTCTATGACTGACATTGACAAGACTGTAATCCTCAGTAATATACAAAAACAAACATAAAATAGTTAAAATAAATGTGACATGGAAGTTTGTCTGGAGTTTTAGGCATTTGCGTGTTAATAATCAAGGCTTAGGATCTGACTGAGCAAAGTCACTTTATAAGACAGACTCCTAATTGGGGCATTACACATACACAGGTTCAGCTGCACTCCCATGATCTGTTTGCTGGACATCTCCGTTCAAGCCTAAATCTCCCATGGTTTACTATCCTAGCACTGAGGTTTTTGGTGCTTGCTGTCCGTTACAGATGTCTCCTGAGAGGTTCTAAATCCCTGCTGTATTCTTACAGAAAGTCTCCCATTAGGTCCTAAAGCCCTGCCATGTTTACAGAACTCTTAAGGCTTGTTTTACTTATTCAAGATTTTATTTTTTATCAGCCTCCTCCAAGCCAACATGTGGACCCCAAGGCAACATGGGCCCTAGGCAGCTGCCTTGTTTGCCTAGTGCTGGATCTGGCTGTGATAACTGCAGAATTCTATTTGCCATTATTTTTGTAAATAATTGCAATAAAACTTCTGATGAGTATTTAACTGCAGATATGTAAAAATGGTAGTTACAATTGTTGCACTACCACTTTTTTTAAACATTAAATACAGACTCAAATCATTATATTAGTGAAGAAAACATGATAAATTAGTACATGGTAGATCCTAATTTCTAATTTTTGGTGTGCTTTCATTTTACATAAATGTGTTTTAAAGTAATTAATTAATTAAGTAATTAATTAATTAATGTGAAAAAGGATGAATTCATTTATCAAAGTCCTTGCAGCCTGTGGCTTCATTGCATCATAGTGATGTGATGTGACCCTACACTTTAAAAAAGTTAGTGATCACTGCCAACAAGACTCTCTGGATCGATAGGCGTTGAGTTTTCCCTGAAGAGCTTTAATCTTTCAGGTAAGTTAGTGATCACTGCCAACAAGACTCTCTGGATCGATAGGCGTTGAGTTTTCCCTGAAGAGCTTTAATCTTTCAGGTAGGAATCCCCCAGCATGGTGATCAAGGTCAAATTACAAACACATGCACATATATACAGAGAATGCCCTCTGGTTAGTCAGTGTTAGAATCATACAAGTGAACTGATATATTATCTCTCATTTGGGACTTGAACCCAAGACCTCCAGTGTCACTGCCAGAATATGAGTAAAATTACAAGTATTTGTCAAATCTGAATAGTAACTATACTGATGACAGGTTACAGTTATAAGGTAGGACAGAAATATGACTAAATTAACAAGCATCTGTCAAATCTGATTTGTAACTATGCTGGTAATGGACTACAGCAATGAGGTAGGAGAAAAAGACCATGACTGAAAGAAAATTATTCAGTAGCATGTGGCATACAAAATAATGGTACAGAATAGTTTACCCTGCATAAGGGCTGAAAGAGTTTCATTTTTGGTTCTTTTTCAGTGTGTAACCAGCTTAATACTAACATATGTTGTTCTCTGCTGTTTAACATAGCAATCTGCATAATTCTAAGTGATTCTACATTGCTCATCTATATGGTATACAACATGAAGCATAATATATATAGGAAAACAAATGTAATTACAGAGGTAAGATAACATTGCTTTGTACTGTCCTTCACAAAATCACTTTGAGAGTACTAAATATAATTCTAACAACACCAGTTTTGAAGACAGAACAATAATTCATACTAAAAATGATAGTTTATCTAATGCTGATTTCTTACAACTGCAGTACCATTATAAATATACAGATATGGTTTAAAATAGTTTGCAGTCTTGACATATAATTACTTAATATGGCAAATGCACACCACAAAAACATACAAAGGGTACACACATATACAGTACACCCTCATACATACCCATATACACGCATGCACACACACACACACACACACACATAGAACATATGCAAATACATACATACATTGCTTGACAAGTGACATGACTGCAATATCAGAATTATTACTTGACCATTATGACTGCCATCCTTGACAGACATACAATAGCCTTATACATTAGGAGCAAGTTTTACCTTCTATCTTTTCTAGTTTTTCTAGTTTTCTAGCTTGCAAGAACACTGTTAGCAGTTTAATTAAGATTGCTTCTCAGGTATAACATGTTTGTGCTATGAATACAATTAACATTACCATATAAAACATTGCTAATAGGTCTGCATGCTTACACATGATTAAAAAATCTAAAGGAGATTAATAAATAGCTCAGCTACTTTTATAGCAAATATAATCAATGCACAAAAATGCCTATAAAGTAGAATATTTTGTATGGACATAATGTTCTACATAACCTTACCTTCCAGACATTTAATTGTAACTTTATCTATTTAATAGCATACCATAGTGCTTTTAGTAAATAAATACATTGTACTAATACAGTAACTATCATTCTAAATTATTGGTTAAGATGCCTCTAACAACACATTAAAGTGTCTGTGTTGTTTCCTACTACCTAAGTTATGTGCATTCTGTCAGCACATTCATATGCATTAGTTATGTTTGTGACAGCTGGTATCCTTTCATCATGCATATTCTGTCAGTCTAATGTTTTATTTTCTGCCCTAATTGGTCCCAAATTGAAATTTCATCAGAGGAGAGGAGCTGACACTTCTCAAACACTATACATAAATTATCACTTCTGTGATAGAAATTAATTATTTAGAGAATACCTTTAACAATGTAGCAAAGCGTTATTATAAATGTATTTTATTACACATTTCCCTCAAAAACTGCTAAAGTTAATAAAATCATTTTGTAATATGTAATATAGCTTAAATAAAATTATTGATCCATAAAAGGGGCAGCAAAAGATTATTGCCACTATTAATATGAAAAGACAGTACTTGCTGAGGTGTTGCAAAACACGATTCAGATTAGAGTGTTTGGTATTTAATTTCTGCAACTGTTTCACTTCTTACATAGGTCAAATAGTGGGGGAGGCAGTATTCGTTGCATATGTTATATGACGACTGATGTGGTAATCAGATGACATTTTGCTTTGGAAATTTGACTCCTTGTGTATCAAAGCATAGTCATTTCATTGCTAAACATCATTCTGAGAAATTACATAGGTTTTCTAGAGAACAGCAGCCTGGGTGCATTTTAAACAAAGCCTGCTGGCTTCTGTTCACTAAATAGGTTCATATGTTCATAGGTAGGTACGGGGCTATCTGCCGGAAGGCATATATTAGCCCAGTCACGTTGTGCGGTATTCACCGCCCCTTTGGTTTGTTCCCTAGGCCCTTGATCTAGCAGCTAGTACCCTTGGCCCCTATATAGTAGAGCTGTTGGTATGATCCCTGATGTGAACTTTCTATTACCCATCCACTCGTCAAGGTTCCTCTTGAAGAGTGATAGTGAGGGGCTCTGTCTTATGTAGATCGGGACCTTGTTCCATAGCAAGGGAAGTCTTTGCGAAGGGAATCCATCCCTCCAGCATGTTCTATTCATTGTTGTGCTGAGGTTTATATCCCTAGAGCGTGTAGCTCGAGTGGATTTGGTTTTGCTAAGATGGAGCATGTTCAACAGTTCTGGGTTGGACATTGCTCTGTATGTTAGACAGAGATCGCCTCTGAGAAGGTGGTATGCAACAGAGAAAAGCCTTAGTTTTTTCAATCATGCTGCATAGGGCAACTGTTTGAGGCCAGTTATCCTCTTGGTGAGGTACCTCTGTGGTCTCGCCAGCTGCTGGAGATGCCTAGCCAGGTACATTCCAATTGGTGCATTGTACTCAATAATGGGTCTGATAAGGGAAGAGTAGAGGGGTACCACTACATCCTTAGATCTTGATGCAAACCCTTTCGTGATCAGACAGGTCACATAGAAGGATTTTGTAACCACCTTGACAAGATGGTTATCAAAGGAAAGCTGACTATCAACTTGGGTCCCTTGATCCCTTATTACTACTTCAGATTTCAGGGGGTTACCTCCTATGTGGTAGTTCGTGGGTACTCTGTTTTTTCCAAAGGGGATTACTATGCATTTTTTAGCATTTAGCTTGAGACCATGGCTTTGACACCATGCATCAGTCTCATTAAGGCCCTTCTGGAGGATATCCATGTCGGCCGGAGACTCTATTATAGCACCCAGCTTGCAGTCATCTGCAAACTTGGTCAGCCACAGCCCTTCAGTGCTTGCCTGTACTTCTGAGAAGTATATGCCAAACAGGAGAGGCTCCAGGACAGAGCCCTGAGGCACACCGCTCATTACTGGCCTGGATTTGGACATAGATCCCTTTACTCTTACTTTGTGGGATCTGTCTGAGAGCCAGTTTGCGATCCATCTTGTGACGTAAGGGTTTATGCCCAGGTTGGTGAGTTTATCAATAATACCCGAATGGTGAATGGTGTCAAATGCTTTAGCAAGATCAAGGTAAGCCATGTGTACCTCCTTTCCCTTATCTATAGCCTGAGTAACTGTCTCAAAGAAGTCTACCAGGTTCAGGAGGCATGATCTGCCCTTGATGAAGCCGAACTGTGTGGGGTCAAGTGTTTGGAGGTTCTCAATCTCTCAATTTATGAGTTCCATCATGATTTGCTCCATTGCCTTACAGATCACACTGGTCAGGCTTATTGGTTGGTAGTTCCCAGGGTCAGTTCTGGGCCCACCCTTGTGCAGTGGAACCACCGTTGCTGTGCGCCATTCTATGGGCACATATCCTGTCGAGAGGCTGAGACTGAACAGGATATTCAGATGTGGGGTTAATTCATTTTGGAGTTTGCGTAAGACACAGCCCGGGACACCATCTGGTCCCATGGAGGCAGTGTTTTTAGCTTTAGATAGAGCCTTATTAACCAACATATCAGTAATAATTGGAGTTACACAATCCCCTGGAATAGTAATAGGCCCTGTAGGTGGTGAGCGGGGGAGAAATTTGCACTGAACCTGTCAGTCAAGATGTTGGCAATGTCAGTGGGGTCAGTGTATTTTGTTCCATTTTGTACTAGCTCAGAACAGACCTGAGCATTGCCATTTAGGTTTTTGATGTAACCATAGAAGGCCTTATGGTTATCCTTGGCATCCTTGGCAACTTTCTTTTTGAAATTGGCTTTAGTTGACTTGATGAGGGCCCTCAATTTCTTACTAATGCTGATCAGGGATGATTTTTCTACTTGAGATTTGGCCTTTTTTTGTATAAGTCTCCTCTTTTATTGTATAGTTTGCTTATGGCCGGGGTCCAACAGACTGGTTTCTTCTTGCTTGAGGAAGGAGTCTTGGTTTTATTTGGGATTGCATGGTCCATGCAATCCTGAAGATGTATATAAAGTGCCTTGGTGTAGGATTCTGCATCCTGGATATCATTATCCTTCTGCAAGGGAATAGTGAAGCTTCCCACTTCTGACGCAAGTAGTTTGAAGTTTGCTTTGGAAAGGCTTTTTACGATGGCTTCTTTGACAGGGGGAGGTGGAGGGGTGAGGATGTCTAGGGTTATCAGTTTGTGGTCTGATCTGACCAGAGAGGGAGTGATGAGTGTGGTGCAATGGGCGCCCATATTTGTGATGACTAAATCCAATATGTTGTCCCCTCTAGTGGGAAACATACTAGTTGTTCAAGGGCATTTGAATTTATAAATTCTATGAACCACTGGGCATAGCAGTTAGAACTTTGGTAGTTTGCTCAGTGTATACCAGGGTAGTTGAAATCACCCAAAATTATGGTGTTGGGAAGGACCTTTATATTTTCCAATGCCTCAAGGAATGCTGAATGAGCATCTTGGCGGGCAATCTATAACAGGCTACGACTTGAAATGTGGTTTTGCCTGCTGATAGTTGCACATGGATGATCTCTGGGGCATCATGCTGCGCCACTAACCTGGAGATATGGGTATCCTTGATGAATATGGATACACCTCCGCCTTTTGTACTGCGATCTGGTAACTGAGGCCAGAAGGTATGATCTGAAATGTAAACTGGTAGTGCTGGGGTGCTTTCTGGAGCCTTGAACCAGGTTTCCGTCACTGCACAAACATTGATTTTCTCTATACTGAGGAGTGCCTTGAGTGCATGCATTTTGAGGCTGAGACGTCTGGCATTGAGTAGCATTACCCTGAGTTTTTGGTTACCTGTGCTGGTTACGGTGGTGCATTACATGTTAAGTCAGAAAAAAAATGCTCTAAGTAAATCTGCTGAATAATAGGGATGCAAATGGAACTAGCCTTTCCCTGAAAAGCCCCCTTAACTAGAATTAAATAGGAATGTAATCAGAATGAACTGTGTCCACAGTAAGACTGCCCATATAAAGATTGTGGCTAGCTAACTTACTCTCTTCCGTATCATTAATCATTAATATTGATGCTTTTGTATGTTTAGTTTTGTAAATCTGTGTCACATGGTGGGAGTCTTGATATGTCCTCATTTCTAAGTATAAAAATGTACAGGAGAAAGACATACTTGTCCTGGCTGAAATCTGTCTGGCAAAAAAAAAGCCATCCCACAAAATTGTACCAAACTTTCAGAGCTTTGGTTTTAATGTATCGGAAAATAGGGCAAATTGTAGATCTCTGAGTTTACAGAGTGTATTTCAGAAATAAAAGGTGTTATGGGCATAGTGGTTGCATGCTGCATTTACCCTTTTAGACTTTAAAGCCTTAGGCCATGTCAATGAAAGCAGATAAAGTGCATGGATCCTTTCGTCCCCTTCCCTCCTCAGTATAGGACATATTTGAACCACTTCAAATTCTCCAGAGAGATTTAAATCTAACCTCTGACTTCAGACTCTCAGTAAGCTGGCAGGTTCAAATTATAGGTTTGCCTTAGATAGCTTCAGTTTTCTTTCTTTCTTTGTAAAATTGTAATACATCAGAGTTAGTCAGATACCAATGTGTTAGGGATATCCAATATAGGTTACTGACAGAAAGACCAGAATCAAGGTCATCATTTGAATTTACTTTAACAGAAAGTGAATTCACTGAAAAACATCCTGTCAAAACAACTTTCTGCAAACATTAGAGGTATTTTTTTTTGCATGGAGGCATGCCTTCCCACATCCTCATTTTATTGCATTCAAAACAATGGCTGTACCTAGACTAATAGATTCATATCTTTACAGCACTACATTCTGCTAGCCCATAAAAAAGAAAGAAAAAACAAAACAAAATAATCTAGGAAAGAGTTATGTCCAACAAGCTTTCCAAATAGTTTGGCAACTAGATGATAGGCATTATTACCAAACAAGCCACAAGGTGCTATCCATGGCCCACTACTGTTTAACTTATTTATCAACGACCTAAACACAGCAGTTAAACAGATCACTATAGTACAATGTACTGATGACTTCACTCTAATATGAGCTACTGGAATACTAGCTATGTTCCAAAATACTCATCCAGAAGTCCTTCTTCTCCATAGAACATTGGTTTCAAAACTCAAAACTCCTCTTGAATCCAAAAAAAAAAAAAAAAAACTGAACTACTACTGTTCACTCCCAACTCTCTCTTCTCCCCCAGAATACCTTTAATATACTGTCAATCAAAAAAGCAGTATAGAAATGGTATCCCACACTGAATTACTAGATGTGAATATGAATGGCCACCTGAAATTTGATCTCCACCTTCAGCAAGCTATAAAGAAGACAGACCAAAAGCTAAGCTGTTGCAATAGAGTAAAATATTACCTTACTGACTCTGCTAGACAAAACATAGCCACCCCCTGGATTCATGAAGCTCCATGCAAGAATAAGGCTATTCTTGCATGGAGTGGCTCGTGTCCATTTAGAATAGCAGTGCACCTTGCATATGCATGAAGGCATGCTGCTATTTAAACTAAATGGACATGAACTAGGAGCTAGCGTAGGGGGCATGTGTCAGCAGTGCCTGCACATGAAGCATGCCCCCTTCACTCTGAAAGTGCCATATAGCACTTTCAGACACAAATGAATGTCAATCTATATAATATTAGAGCTTGGCTCTAATAATATATAGTAAACGAGTGTCTGCAGACACTGAAATGTAAATAGCTAACATTTCAGGGTCCGCGGACACTGAAAAAAAAAATAAAAAACACAAACACCTAGAAGGCAGCAGACTTCAAGGGCACACTCCCAAATGTATGCACTCTTGTGCTACATGCCTGGAAGCAGTAGGGCAAGAGGAAAGCAATAGAAATTTAAAAAAGTAATAATATATCTTTTTTTCATGAAATAAATCTGAAGTTTAAGCATCACTCAGCTTGTTTGTGTGGTGCTTCGCTATGCTTAGCCTGGCTGAAATCCTAAAAATGATAGACAAGTGCTACTGTGCTAGAAAATGTCATCAAGCTGCTGTAGCATAGTGATACTGCCATGGTATACCATGTAGAACATGCTCGATTTGAGTCCCCCCTCTGCCAAATTATTTAATAAACTTTTAAGGAATTTGAATGATAGATGTCAATCATATGGTTCATGTATAGCACAGTAGGGGGTGGAATATGTAAACTATAAATGTAAAAAATAATTTATAAATTTAATGAAAAAAATAGATTTAAGCAATGCTTTGCTAGTGTAAGCATTGATTACCTGCTGTCAGCTCTGCTAAGCTTGTGTAAGCATTACTATGCAGATTTGTGCAAGGCTAAGCATAGTGCATCATATTGAAACCGACCAATCAAGAAAAAGTGCAGGAAAACTGCCCTATTTAAACCGCACAGGCAGGAATACAGCCATAACCACTTGGGATTGCACACAGCAGGACCAAAATGTCTGGAGTTGGTGAAGGTGTGCACTTTCGGGCGCAATGTTGAGGCATCTGGGAGTTGAGGGTCATGGTTGGGCTCCTAGTTAAAAACCATGATGGCAGGCTGCTGCAGGACCAGTACCAGGGCTTGCAGTACAAAGCAGAGCCCCAGGACCAGATTGTACGTGATCTCACCAGTGCCACTGGCATACCTCGGACTGGTGAGCAGGTACGTCATCACCATAATGACCTGAAGCGGAGGAGGGGTGCACTCTTGGACCAGTTGATCCAAAAAGCCTGAGTGCAGGATGTCCCATCTGTCTGTAAGTATGCAGTCTTATTTATCTCTAAATATGGAAAAGGTTCAACTTGTAACTGTGCAGGTGTTATTAATGTGTAATCTCTCCCAATACAGCTGCTGTGGAGAGGTCCCAAAATGTTGAGGCTCATGCCCAGTGACTGGCCCAGCTGCATCAGCAGTATGGTGAGTACAGAATACCCCCTACTATTAGCAGTAAGAAATAAAAATTATAGTAATAGTAGTACTGCCTGTATATATAATTGTGCTATAAAAGTCAGGAATAAATGCCTGTGTCAGGCTGCCAGTGTTACAATGGAGAATTCCCAGCTGCTGTGTAATACGGTTATCAGTAGAAAATAAGGTGCAATATGCAGGAGAGGAATATTAGAATATGTATGAGTGTGTCTGAGTGAACCTGCCAAGAAAGTGCCATGTAAGGGCTACTGTAACAGAAATGAAAATTATTCCCCTGTGCAGATCATTCAGGAATATTAATTGTGGATTTCTTAGTCATATCTAGATATGTATGTCAAAACTAATAAAGGTGATCCCAAACACTGGTGTCTGTCATCTCACTTGTACCTGATGAATACAAATGTGTATGTCCTGAAGAATGCATTAACTGAGGTGAACTGATTTAGCACTGCTTGTCTGCATACTTTAGAATGGGCATGTCAAATAACTGGAAAAAAGCAACAGCACATATTCCCATCAGAATGTGTTTTACTTGTTTGTCTGCCAGCATTGTCCTGTATTAACCTTTTAATTTCAGCCGTGTGTAGCTGTGACTGTACTGAAAAATGTATAAGGCTAACAGGTGCAGTCTTAAAACAGACACTGTGTACTCAGGTATCTAAATTAAAGTGTGTAGTTGTAAAACAGTCAAATGTGCAATCCAGCTAATGTGCATGTTTTACAAACAGTGACACCAATGTCTGTTGTGTATGTATAATTTGTACTGAAAATGGGAAACAAATAATGCAACATGTCATAATAAAAGTACTGTGCACAAAAATATGTACTAGATAGAAATGTCACAAACAACACACAACACCTCCCTAGTAGCTCAGCCTGATAAGGAATAGGCCTGTAGTTCAATTCTACACACACAGCACGGTTCAAATTCAGGAACCACCACTAACATCTTAGTCTGGTTCTACAGTTGTAAACTGCAATCTGAATAGAAAAAGTAATGTACTGCAACACATACAGTTTCCATACAGGGCACACAGGTAAAGAAATCTGAATAGAAATACTAGTATGATGTGTATAACTATGAAATGTGTACATTTGCTGTGTTGATCAGCCTCAGTCCTACAAACAGATGCAAGCTAGAAATCCGCACTCTACAGTCTGGCCCAGATAAACCCCTCAAGTGTCACACTGTCACAGATAGTTTCCCCAATTGACAAGAAACCTGCACACAGAGAATGTCACAGTAGATGTACGTGAAAGGCACAACACACACTCCAGGGTCTGCAACTGATATGTGAATCTGAAATATGTGTAGAAACAGCAATGTAATGTGCACACAGTTCAGCTGCATAGGCCCTCAGGTAAAGAAATTGATATAGGAACAGG
>NC_056743.1:1450586946-1450606946 GCF_019279795.1 Protopterus annectens
TGACAAACAAATTCCAGGAGTAGTTACAACAGCATGCATGAGTATTCCCATTAACCCAAAACAACAGATTTGGAACAGTTGCATAGCAAACAGAACATGTGCATATATGGAACCACAGTGGGCATTATAACACCATGCAGGTTACACTGATAGCAACAGGCCACCAATGATAATATTGGAATAGGGAACATTAATAGAAAAACATTTGAATATTTGTAGAACAATTGGGCACATGTCCCAACAATAGGTTTGGTGAAAAACATACCCATTGATTTATGTGTCTAGATTATTGGTGCAGATAAGGTGGGAGAGAGAGAGAGATGTCAATTAACAACTGTATATGATTGAAGTGCTCACAACTTTAATGATCATTTCTCTAATCATTACTCTACATGTATTACCCCACTTTACATTGACCTATGGCCTTGAGTTGGGCAGTGGTATGTTTGTACACAGTGTATAATTACAGGCTTCTTACAGCTCATTTATACCTTTTCTAACATGGCAGACCTGTGGAGGAAGTATCTGTTAACACTACCTGACTGTTTTTAAACATATTCACATAGTCTAGGTTGCATATGTGCAGTCATGACTGTGTGTGTGTGTGTGTGTGTGTGTGTGTGTGTGTGTGTGTGTGTGTGTGTGTGTGTGTGTGTGTGTGTGTGTGTGTGTGTGCTGGTACTCTAATCCACCTTGATTTCTATCGGTCACCCTGGGTGTTGGCTGTAGTGATCTCTAGTTGTGATAGCATGACCCTTGAGGGACATTTCTTGGAGGGGACTACTTTGTGTACGTACTTCTCTTACTGTCATTTGCAGCCTTGGGGTTCGACAGTGGGCTTTGTACACAGTGTATAATTACAGGCTTCTTAGAGCTCATTTATACCTTTTATTACCTGGCAGACCTGTGGAGAAAATTTCTGTTAACAATACCCCACTGTTTCTACACATATTCACTTATTCTTGGATGAGATTATGCATAAAGCTTAATAGCACTCCTAGGATTCGAACCATGCTGGTTGGTGCAAAAATAGAACTCAAGACTGTGTTTCATCACAGTGAGCATTTGAGGAACTGCTGTTTTTTGTTGACTGTTTTCAGTATAATAGTGTGTTGTTTGGACAATCTCCCTTGTAATTCTGATATGCATGCATGGCAGATGCTTTTTATAATCTGTAGTCATACATTGACTTATTACAGTTGGGAAAACAATGGTTAACACAGCATTACTATTCAGGGACCAGATCCTGGTGCATGGAACATTTCTTATAGCTAATCTGTTAATGTCAACATTACATCTACATTCAAACTACCATATACCAAAGCACACACAACAGTCTGGTGTTTAGAGTTTTATTGACAGGTACTGCTAAACTTTTGCTGATATATATCCTATACATCAGTATTACTCTGCTAATGTCTTGTTTATTCAGTACAAACAGTACACAGTATTAACTACTGGCAGGTGACATTCTACTACATTCTATTTATTTGCCCTGACTACTGTTAGCTAGATTAGTACTCACCAGCCTTGTGACGCAGCCTTAGCAGCCTGCTGGCATGGGCTTGCAGGTTGGCAGCCCTCTCTTCTGCAGCTGTACAGAAGATAGAGAAACATTTATGCATACCTTTCCATGTCATAGTTAGGCTAGACTTTGATACATGAGGCTTGATAGTGGTACTTACACACTGTTGGGAGATTCCATGCCAGAGCTTCTTGGACTCACTGCTCCAAGAGGTCCCTCTTCCTTCACTTCAAGTCAGCATAGTGATGCAGGACCTGCTCACCAGTTCAAGGGCTGCCAATTGCACTGGTGAGGTCATGAGTGAGACTGTCCCAAGCCTCTGCTTTGTATTGGGAGCCCTGGTACTGGTCTTGTAGCAGTCGCCCTTCATGTTTTTTTTTACAAGAAGTCCAACCATGACCCTGGACTCCTGAATGCCCCAACGCTATGCCTGAAAGCACACACCTTCTCCAACACCAGCCATAGTGCCTGCAGTGATCAGCTACAACTGGTTATGGTTGTGTTCCCACCTGTGGGGTTGAAGTAGGGCTGGATTCCCACCCTTTGCCATGATTGGTCTATTTTGAATATGCTGAGCTGAGCTAAGCTATGGGCAAACCCACTTAGCTGAAATAAGCATTGCTTACAGAGGTAGATACTAAGCACTGTTTACCAGTGTGCAAATCCACTTAACTATGCTAATTATTGGTAAACATAACAGTTAAGTGCTGTTTACTCTGGGTAAGCATAGCTGAACATAATTAAGCGATGTTCAGCTTTCATTTTGTGGACTATCAGGATTGTGGGATCAATTCCTTCTTAATGTCATCTTATGATATGTATGTTTCCCTTCCATGACATCCCCTTATGTGCTTTCATTACATTACATTCTTTTGTGGCTATACTGTATGGGACACTTGTGTTTATATGTAGGTTTCATATCTGTACAACAATGACACCTAACATTTGGACTTGCTACACTACCCTGGTCAACAAATATATATATTATTCACTACCTATTTATAAAAAATATATATTTTAGTCCTGTTTCACATATGAAAATGAATGCCTGCATGTTAAGTGAAAGCTCTAACCACTACGCTATTCTGCTTGACTATTTTGGCTGTATATTTCTTTTTAGCTCCTTTAGATGTTTACACTCTGCTATGCATAGCTGTGCGGTGTGTACACCCGCTCAACTACGCTTAAACTTTTTGGGAACAGAAAAAGAAAGGTTGAAATGGTGTTCTATTTTTATTTTCCTTTAGGGTATGCACATTGCTTCCTGCCTCTTAGGGCAGGACATCTGGACAAAGCGTGACATGATGGGGGGACAAATAGGGACCGATTTTAGATATTGCTCTTGCCACCATAGAAAGTTGATAGAATAACAGGCTTTGCATTGGCATGACTTTTCTGAAGGGTATAATGTCTGACACTCAAATGTCTCACAATATCTGCCAACTGCAGTCTTTATTGATTTTCCACTAGCTTGCCTGACACCCATATTTTATGTAGAGTGGGCAAAAACATGAGGCATGCATCTGGGACATTCTGTGGAAATCTGCATGGTTGAAGGTTATGTGTGAGTGCATTTGCACACATTTCCTGCTTTTGCAGCATGCAGAAGTGCCATATGGTGCTTTGGTAATACAGGTGTGTGTCACAGAAGCTGTGACACACCACCTGTATTGGATTCCTCTTGCCATTTTTATTTCAATGTCCACGGACACTGAAATGATCTCTTTTACATTTCAGTGTCCACGGACACTGAGATACTGGCATAATATTAGAGCCAAGCTCTTATAATATATCGGTATGACTTAGATAGTGCAGTACAGCACTTTCTGAGTGCTGGGGGCATGTTTAGTGTCTGCGCACTGCTAAGACATGCCCCCTGCACTCGAACACGGACCATGTCCGTGTAAAGAGTATAGCAGCACGCCTTCATGAATATGCAAGGCGCACTGCTGTATTGCATGGACACGATCCATTCCATGCAAGAATATCTTATTCTTGCAAGGAACTTTGTCAAATCCTGGACATTGTTTCTGCTACCAAAGAAATTACTGTAGCTTCAAGTCAAGTTTTACCACCACTGATGTGCAGTGATCATGGGGTTATAAAGGTTAATTTGTTGCTAGATAATGCTTCCAAACTGAAATTTAAGCCAATGCACAGAAGGTAGTTACAGATAATATGGAACCAAAACAGTCACTATGTAAATCTAAGTGGACTGAGGTGCTCAGTGGAAAAACTGCAGAACGAATGTAGAAAGTTTTGAATGAGAAATTGTTTGAGTGCAAAAAAATCAAAAAATGCTTTATCATCAGGATCTAGGCATACAACATCAGGGGGATATATTTCCATAAGAACAAGATATCTGATTAAGGTGAGAGACAAAAAAAATATACGAAATGGAAGATAGGTCAAACTACAACTTTGAAAACCGAAATAAACAAGCTGGACAAACAGATTAAGCTTAGTGTGAGACAAGATCAAGAAAAATTTGAAGAAAAATTATATAAAGATATTGAGCATAATAGGAAACCTTTTTATAGATATATAAGATGTGGAAGGAGTAAAGACACACAAATTGATAAACTGTGTGCAAATTCTAAAATTTATTCTCAGACTCAACAGATTATAGATATATTTACAAAATCTTATGCAAAACAGTTTGGCTCCACAAAAGGGGTGGAAGTTGTCCTAGTGACATCCAGGTAACCCCAGATACTGGAATCAAATTAGATTATATTGAAAAAGAACTGCACAAACTTGATCCAAACAAAACACAAGGAGGAGACAGAATTAGAAACAATGACCTGAGAACACTTCAGCAATAACTTACAGTACCATCATATCCATTGTTCACTAGGTCATATAAATATGGGGAGTTTTCTCAAAATTGGAGACATGCACTTATTAAACCTGTTTTTAAGAGAAAGGGGAGTAGGACAAACCTAGAGTTATACAGACCCTTAAGTCTACTTTCATGTCATAGAAAAGTAATGGGGAAGGTAATATTCGATAAGTTATTGTCAGAAATGGATAGGTTGGGACTTGAAACCATATATTAGCATGCATACGTTGAAAGCAGATCTATTACCACCTATAACATGATGTTCTATAACACTATAATAGCAGCTATGAATGAAAAATTGTGCTGTGATGTAATTTATATAGCTTTAACTTCAGCATTTGACAGGGTCATACACATAACATTGATCAATAAATTAGTACAACTAGGTATTGATGTACTCTTAATAAGACAGATAGCTGCATGGCTTACAAATAGGACATGTCAAGTATCATACAGCAACCGGACAGGCAAAATCCTTGGTTACAGTCAGGGTGTCCCACAGGGCTCTGTGCTAGGCCCTTACTTGTTTAGATTTTATCTTTCAGACCTAACCTTTTCATCTGAGGTGTTCTACAGTCTATATGCAGATGACCTGAAACTGGATAAACTGATTACATGTGTTACAGTTAAGGCATGTCTGCAAAATAACTTGACTAAATTGACCATATGGGCACAGGAGAATAATATACTGATAAATACATCAAAAACTAAGCATATGAGATTTGGTAAGCATAAATTGAAAGGTGAATATTTAATACAACACACAGTGATTGAAACTGTAGACTAATTTGAAGACCTGGGTGTATGGGTAGATTCAGCTATGAGTTTTTCTAATCATATCAACCAATTGGTTAATGATAGTTATAGAACTATAGGTTGTATAAAAAGATTTATAAAGTCTAGGAAATCAAACATAATGAAGTCACTGTTTTTAGTTACATTAGACCCAAACTTGAGTATGGAATAGCAATATGGAAACTCTATAAGAAAACAAGCATGAGTAAACTGGAAAGAGTACAACAGAAATATACCAAGGGTATCCGTGGATGTGAAAATTTAAGTTATTATGAAATACTAAAATATCTGAACTTGTTACAGTGTCTCTTACAGATATCTAAGAGGAGATCCTATTCAGGTATATAGGACATTTAGTGCCAACTACCTCAGGGAATGCTTGGGGTTATCAAAAAGCACTAGAGAATCATCAGATAACCTCTGTAGAAGATTCTATAGGAATGAGGTGTACTAATTGGTTCTCTGACAGAGTAGCTGATGCATGGAACAGACTACCATAATACATTTAAGTAAGCACTAGTTTAGATATATTTTTAGAACAGCCTGGATACTTATTATGGGAACAAGTGTTTTGCTATGTTGGCAAGCTAGAAGGGCATTAATATCTATGCTTGAAATATTTGTATGTATGTATGTATGTATGTATGTATGTATGTATGTATCTCCTCTACAGGTGCCCTTATAAGCCTAACCATGCAACCCAAATGTGACCCACAAACTTAATTTATACAGGGGTGATTTACTGACTGCCTCTGGCCATCAGAGACATAAGACAGAGACAGTCAGTACAAGCCGGACCTCTTTGGTCAACAGGATGCTGGCATTACAGCATGATTGATCACCATCTTAGCACAGTAAGTGTCATATCCTTTCAACAACCAAATACACTGCCAATGCATGTCACCATACAATTTTCCATTGTGCCATTTTTATATCTCCACCCCTGCAGAGACTGAGCAGAACAGGGAAATGCAAAGAAACAGACCAGATAATGGAAGACAGTGCCATTGTAAGTATACCTGCTGATATAAAATACATTTATGTTTGCATAGAAACAGTTGTAGCCATTAAATATTTCTGTATAACTTTTACCATATCTGTTAGTACTGGCATACCTTAATGGAATTTGTATGAATATGAAATGTTAGAACTGTGTTTATGCATGTCATCACCTGTAGAAGTGACCATGTAACCTAACATGTTAAGTCTATATATACTGAGATTGCTAGGATGGCTATCAGTTCAATCCACTCCCTCAAAAAAAAACTTTTGTGATGGCAGGGAATATGTGTGATCCAGTCATACCAGTAATATCAGTGCACAGTGTGTGTCATACCCACAATTATTAGTTTGGATGTACACTACACATTACACAGAACATGCATCTGTTCCCTCTCTGTCTTCTGTGCTTGAAATTTATATTTGTGTGATCAGCATATTTCTCATCTATATGTACAGTGATGTTATTGTAAAACTGAAACAGCATCAATGTCCACAAGCACAAATGTGCTATTCTAACAAATAGCTCCTGCAGTTTGTATGTTCTTATATCAGACTGCATCTAAGGATAATTGTTGGCTGTTGCCCCTCAAAATATAATATTCAAACAAACAGGTTGATGACATACCTGTGTAAGTCCTACTATTAAAAGTTTATTTTGCTTCCCCATGTGAGTATTAGCAGAGTTATAAATGCAGTTTAATTGTTTTGTACGTCTCTTTACCTACCCTTTTTGTCAGTGTCCTTTCTCTTTCCTACATTTTGTGCTCTTTCTATCTCTGTCTCTATTATATGCAGCAGCATGTTGACTTGCACCAGCTCTACCAGCATGGCCTGTCATTTCCATCAAAGGTGACAGCAGCAGCGCCACCACCAGAAGCATCCAGCATAGCTGCCTCCACACCACCTACCCTACCTGGTTAGGTAGCCCTACACTGGAGGGTGGCACATTTATCACCCATCAGGAGCTGGCAGAGCTTGTGGATGAGATAATAAAC
The DNA here is from genome assembly GCF_019279795.1 of Protopterus annectens. Taxonomy (NCBI): domain Eukaryota; kingdom Metazoa; phylum Chordata; order Ceratodontiformes; family Protopteridae; genus Protopterus; species Protopterus annectens. The sequence continues at coordinate 1,450,594,106 of NC_056743.1, forward strand.
AGTAGGATGAATGCCTGTATTGGCTGTATGGAGACCAGGTTGAGTCATGTCCCTGCCCAGTGATGTCTCCAGCTTCTGAGACAGGCCTGGTAGTCACAGCTCAAAGAGTATTGAGTAATTTCCCATGGAGTTTAAGATGGCAGTGACTGCATCTCTGAACACCCAATCCTATCTCCAAACCCAGGTCTCCCCTTCCTTTTGTGTCTATGCCCACCTCACATATCATACTTTCCTCCTTTCACCATTGCTGTTCCTCTGTTCATCTGATGTCTCCTACACCATTGTGCTCCCCCTCACTCAGTGTGTATCATGACTGCCTTTCCCTACAATGTACCCTCACCCTCTTACCCACATGAATATAAAAGTAAAATAAAATAAAAGGGCAAGATGAATTTCTAATTTGAAATGTTGCAGATGTAGAGGTGAAGAAGCAGAAATGGTTCATATGGTTTGGGAGTGAAGGGAGCACAACAAAGATGGAAGCAGGCAACTCAAGGGGGAATGAGATATTTGGTAAAATAAATAAATAAATAATGAATAAATAACCTGATGTACAAGTCCAGATGAGCCAAAAAAACAAAACAGAAATAACAACAAGCAGTCTGGAGCCATGAGATAAAATGATGAATTTAATTGCAAATAAAACTTTCACATAAACAATGCTTCATCATGCAATGAGAAATCAGGTGACATTGCCTGATGAAGCATGCATATGCGCTCACATGCTCACACACTTTTACACAAATATGAGTACAGATGCATACTCACACAGTGTGCTTCAATAAAGTCTACATGGTCATGTTTGTGCATTCGGCGATATATGCACATGGGCACAGATAGTTTTAGATTCACTAAGTGACATGTGGAGGCATGAACCCCACGCAAACAAGGTGAACACCACTGCATGCTAATTACAGCAAAAGCAGCTGAATTGCATGCTGACCAATCCAATACAATGGAGCTATTCAACAAGCTATAAAGCATCCATGTAGACTCCATGCTGGCTTCTCTTGCAAATTCCAAAGCTTTTTCAATATAACCATGGAATGGAGTCAACACGGGCAGAATGTTAGGGGCTGCTGCTGCTTTAATTCATTTGTATGTGCTACAGGCTGAAGCCAGTGCTGCTGCTGCCAATAGGCCTAGACCAAGAAAGAGAAGAGTTTTCAGGCTCCATTTAAATTTTCACAACCTACATGATGTGGAAATTGTAGAGTGCTACAGGGTGGACAGGTACACATGACAAGAACTCTGCAACCTCTACTGTCCTCAACTCAGAGCCAAAGCCAATCAAGGGGAACCCATCCCAGTGGAGACAAAGGTATGTGTAGCCCTTAGAATCGTAACTACAGGTATCTTTCAGTGACCAACAGGGGACATGCTGGGGGTGTCACAGGCATCAACATCCAGGATTCTCCACCATTTCCAGAATGCTATGCTCCAACATGCCAGTGACCACATATATTTTCCCCATAGTTCTGAGGAGAGGGCCAGAAATATGCAGGAGTTCTACCATGTAGCACACTACGCTGAAGTAGTGGGTGCCATAGATTGCACACATATAGAAATGAAGGCACCATCTGGGGAACAGGGTAGGCTCTGCATAAACAGAAAAGGGGTACCACTCTATCAACTACCAAGTCTAATGGAATGCTAAGGAATCATCTTAAACATGCATGCTGGCATCCCTGACAGTTACCACAACTCACATATCTTGCACAACTCCCAACTGTACCAGGTGTTTGCTAGGGGGAATATTCCACAGGGTCATTTACTGGGGGATGCAGGCTATGTACTAGAACTGTGGCTGATGACACCCATCAGAAATGCACACACAACCATGGAAGGAGACCATAATGTGGCACATGCTCAAACCAGAAATATCATAGAGTTTGGGCTGCTGAAGTCATAATTCTACTGCCCTGATACATCTGGGAGAGCCCTGCAGTACATTCCGTGGACATGTACTGAAATATACTAAGTATGTGCCATGCTATACAACATAATCCTGAGGAAGCAGCTTCAGCAGGATCAGCAAGGATCATACAATCATAGGATCAAAGGATTATAGGAAGTTACTAGACTAATGGCCTTAGGGCCATTACACGCTTAGCCAAGTTCTACCCTTATTTCCATGACCAGCACCTGCTGTCCCTGTCCAAGAAGGACACATGGAACCCCTTGGGTGAATTTATGGTTTCCCATCCAATCATCTAGAATGAGTTTAAAGAGGTCCAATGAAGTGCTCTTTTTGACATGAAGTGGGAGTCTGTTCCAAAGGTGTGGTAACCTCTGGGAGACATGGTGATCAAAGGTAAGGTTGCTGTCAACCTGTGTGCCCAGGTGTCTCACCACTGAGTACATACTTACAGTGTTGCTACCAATGTGGTAGTTAACAGAAACATCGCTCCTACTAAAAGGGATGATAATACATTGTTTGCACTGAGTTTAAGGCCATGACTTTGGCATCAATCATTTTCTTGTGTAAGACCCTCTTGTAGAATGTTGACATCATTTGGAGATTCTCTGACTTCTCCCAGTTTGCAGTCATCAGCAAACTGTTTCAGCCACAGACCTTTAGTTTTTGCTTGTACTTGGGAGAAATAGATTCCAAACAGTAGAGGACCAAGGACTGATCCCTGTGTAACACCACTGGTTACAGGTCTGCTGTTGGAGGTGGAGTCCCATATTTTGACTATATGGGTTCTACTAGTGAGCCAGTTACCAAATCCATCTAACAATATAAGGGTTTATATCTAGCTGTCTGAGTTTGTCAATGACGCCTGAGTGGGGGATAGTGTCAAAAGCCTTCACTAATTCAAGGTAGGCTGTATGCACAGATTTCCCCATGTCCAGGGCTTTGGTGACTGTCTCGAAGAAGTCCACCAGGTTTAACAGGCATGATCTCCCTTTGACAAATCCAAACTGAGTAGAGTCAAGTATTTGAAGATTACCTATATTTTTGTTGATAGGGTCCATGACAATTTGTTCCATGGCCTTGCAAATAAGGCTAGTCAGGCTAATAGGTCGATAGTTCCCTGGGTCAGGGGAACCATTACCTTTGTGCAAGGGAGTAATGGTGGCTGTTTTCCATTCAGCTGGGATGAAGCTGGTGCTTAGACTATGATTGAAAAGAGTACCCAATGGTGTTGATAATTCTTGTTGGAGCCCATGTAGGATGCAGCCTGGGATGCTATCAGGTCCCATAGATGCTGTGGTTTTGGTCTTAGAGAGGGCATTTATGACCTGCTCTTTAGAGCTACAAAGTAATGGATGGGTGTAGGTATGTCATGGGGTACATGTGGTGGGGACAGGTGGTTGAAGTTTTCACAGAACCTGTCGGCCAACAGGTTAGCTATGTCCACAGGCTCAGCATACGTGGTATCATTAACTACCAGTTTGGGACAAATCTGGGCCTTTCCTTTTAGGTTACGGGTGTTACTAAAGAATGCCTTATAGCTGTCCTTAGTTGATGAAGCTAATTTGGATTCATAGTTTGCTTTGGAGGACTTCACAAGAAGTCTTATTTGCTTATTTAAGCTAAGGAGGGAGTATTTCCAGTTTAGGACTTGCTCCCTCTTACTCTTAGACGGCAACTTCTTCCTCTTATTATAAAGCCTTCTAATGGCAGTTGTCCAACAAGCAGGTTGGCTCTTCCTTGAGGAATTTTTTTAGTTCCTATTGGGTACAGCTGAGTCAATGCCGTTATATAGGTGTTTGTATAAAGCACTGGTGTAGAACTCTGCATACTTGCCAGTTCCATCTGAGGGGGGAGGTACAGTGAAGCTATTTATACCATCCAGTAAGAGGTTATAGTCTGCTTTGGAGAAGATTTTTTAGTTTAGTTGCTGCTGGGGGGGGAGGTTAGGTGTGATAGTTACATCGAATGAGACAACTGTGGTCAGATCTCACTAGGGAAGGTCTTACAGTGGGAGTGCTACAGTAATCCTCCATATTGGTAAACACCAGATCCAGGATGTTGGCACCCCTTGTTGGGGTGACAACCAGCTAGTCCAGGACATTGGAGTTAACAAATTCAAGGAACCTTTGGGGAAGTGAGCTTGAGTACAAGTAATTTTCCCAGTCAATGAATGGATAGTGAAAGTCCACCAAAACCATGGTGTTTGGATGTATCTTGACAGACTCAAGTAGATCCAAATAGAGTGAGTGGGTGTCCTGATTCATGTAGTGAGTCCTGTAGCTGGCAATGACTTGAATAGGTGTCCTTCCAACAGTTAATTGCACCTGAAGTATCTCCAGGAAATCATACTGTATAATCAATCTGGAGGAAGGGGAGGAGGGCACACATCACCACCAATGCCAAGGTCACCAGCCACATGCAGATTATTATTATTCAGAAGGGGAACCACCAGCTGCTGTGGGTGTAAACAGATGTAGGCATAGTAAAATAAACTGGTGAACCAAATGAAAAACACAATCCAGGCTGGAAACAACCACACAAGGAACATAATGAACCAGATTTTAATGTCAGTTTTACAGCTTACTTCTTCAGAAAATTATACTAATAAGTTTGTTCCTATATAGTATAAAGTTCTTGTATATACCAAATGTGTGTTTTTCAAAGAACACGCGTCTTTAAAAATGTGTGATTTTAATGCTTGGTGCCAAGTCTTTAATTGGCAAGAATTTGTAAGGTATTTTATTGGAGTGTGCATTTCATTGGCTTTGGCAGGACATGTGTTTTTTAGGGGGTGGGAAAGTATGGTATTTAATGGATTTATTGTATTAATATAATGTTTCTGAAGAAGTCTTGTGCAATATGCAGATGAAAGCGCTAAAACTGACGTTAAAATCTGGTTCATCCTGTTTTCAACTGTAGGCATGCTCAGTATGCCCTTGCATTGGCTAAGAGACAATGCATAGTATACTCACTCACCACCTAGTGGCCTAAAACCTTCCTCCTACTCACATACATGTAGTAACATCGATGTCAGGTAACTCACACAACCATTACCTCCCCATGTATTGACTGTATACTGCTTGCATCAGACACAGTTAGCCCTGAACTAAAGCTGTGGCAACTGCTGCATTTACAAGGTATGTTCTAAGCCTGGAGTGTATTGTTTAGTAATATGAATGTGTGACATATCCTTGTTTTTCATTAGGTGGTACAGTAAGCAAGTAAAAGGTGGGAGATTTGTACAGAAAGTGCCTTAACATGTGACAGCAGAGACTTATTTGACTTTTATGTGTCCATTACTGAGTAGTCAGCCTCAGGCATCAGAGATTCACACAGTCATACCTCTCAAAAGTACTGATGATTACTGCATGCCCTCAGTTTAGCACCATACATTTGTACTGGAAAATCATTAGAGAGAAGTTAGAAAGTAATGATACACCGTGCAGTTTCTGACTTCACAACCCTTACAAGATCATTCACTATAATGTTGGGAATTTTGATCTCATCATCTGTCTAACTTTCCAATGACAATATATGTCAAATGTACAATTAATAGTTTGACACCACAGGTGCAGCTATACTAAGCACTAAGTTAGCTATGCACCCTGAGAATCAGACACAAAGCGTATGTATCGTTGAATCAAAAAGATAGAAAACACAAATATGGCACAGTTATCATCACATGCATAGGGTGTTGTGTGGGGGTGCAGAAGCCTAGGCTGACACAAAAACTTGGTGAGGTTGTGTGAGTAAGAAAGAAAAGCAGGCAGACAGTTGAATACACCAACCAATGGCCAGTGAGACAAAATGAGTAACTGTTGTGTGTGTATCTGTAGGGGTCCTCCAGGTGAAATTGGTGTGTGAGTGTCTCCATGAACACAGCCAAGCACTGTGCTAACTCTAGGTCTTGGTATGTCAGACAGGTGTGAGCCATGAATGGTAGAGGTGGAAGTTCATCATTGTCATCCCCAAACATGAGAATTGCCTCTGCCAGGAGTTGCACTGGCACATTCATGCCCACGGTCAGATGCAGTGCTGCTACCTAAATGTGACTGATGTCTGCTGGACGCACTGCCTTCATGAGGACACCCAGGACCACAACCCCATGGCCTGTCATGTCTGGGTGTAAACAGCACATATTCATGGATGGGGGAGTGGAAGTACTGCCACTATCAGAGCCTGATTGGGCATGGCCATTTTGGCTGACAGTAGATAATGTAGCTGACCTACACCCACGTGGTTTCTGTTCCTCTCCCACCTGATGTTCCATCACCTACAGAGGAGGAAGAGGGATACCCTCAGCCACTTCATCAGGGAATTTAGGACTGCAGGCATCCCACACATGTTGAGTATCAACTACAGAGAGTACTTGTAAGACATAAGCTGAATATAGGCAAGACTGGTATTCATAATGGCATCTGTTCTGTTCTGTTTTTTTCCACAGCTGCCCATGATCATGAGGTAAATGTACGAACCCATGGGGCTAGATTGATGAGGATGAGAGAAGTATGTGGTATGTATGCAGCAGAAGAGTATGTTATTACAGCAGTAAATATTAAATATAGCTTTTTTAGTATTTTATAGAGTTGCATCAAATTGAGCATGCGTATCTCAACTGTAAAAGCAAGTATGCATGCATTGGTCTGTAGCACAAATCAAGAGTCCAATATTAAAATGTCAAATTGAGCATGCATATCTCAAATGTAAAAGCAAGTATGTATGCATTAGTCTGTAGCACAAACCAAGAGTAGAATATTAAGCTTTAGTTAGAAGCTGTGGGTTCAAATACCATATTTTCCAACAATACAATACTGTTAATTCTTCAATTATATTTAAATTAAATTCAAACTTCTATACCAGTGGCACAAATGCCCTACTGTAAACTGTAATTTGTATAATTGGAAAATGCATATGTGCAAAATATGCACATGTCAAGTAGCACTTGCTGCAATCTGTAGTATAGTTTTCATCTGTTAGGAGCTGGTAGTCCTAAAAGTAAAAGTTATCTGTTAGGAGTCGGTAGTCTTAAAAGTAAAAGTTAAGATAATAGCATCAAATTATTGTATCGGTGCATTGTATGTCACATATGAAGGTACAAATGTTATCTCTCTCTTTTCTCTCACCCCAACCCTTATCTCTCTTTTTTATTTTATTTTTTTATTTTTATTTTCCTTTATTTTTGTATTTTTTTATTAATTTTATTATGCAGCTTCAAAATGTGCCCATGTCATCCATGCGTACCACATCACTAAATGCTTTGTGTGTGAGTGCCTGCATGAGAGGCTGCCCCATCTCTGGAATAGACTCCCCATACACATCAAACAAAGTATGTCACCGTCCCTCTTCAAGCACAACCTTGATGAGTGGATGGGTGACCACAAATTTGTCCCAGACCTGTGTCCCTCATTGACAGGGGTGACATATACTTATTGGGGTTTTTTTGGTGATAAACTCTTGGCTAGGCTTGTATGAGCTCCAGAGCCATTAACCTAGTAATCTCCTATGATCCTATGATCCACAGCACAGCAGGGTAGGACTGCCCCACAGGATCTTCCTGCCCCCCTCCACTGGCTCTAGCACTGTTGCCTTGCACATGTAGGAGCCAATCTGGCAGCACATCATCTGCTGCCCCTGCACTACCTGCCCCCTCAAATAGTTCTGCCCCAGAGGCTGGTCCAATAGCACCCTCCAGAAGCATTGGAGGAGGTGGTGATTTTATTACTCATGCTGAATTGCCAGGGATGGTGCATAGGGCTGTGTGCCACACTGTTGGCACATGACCCTATGCTAGCTGGAAAGGCTGATCTACCTCATTTTGCACTGTACCAGTAGGAGGAGAAGGAGAAATTAAGCACTCCAGCTAGCGGCGGAGTGAGGTGACAATGATGACAGTCTAGTGGGTGAGGACTTGATTCACATTGTCACCCAGTTTGACAACCATGGGCTCGAGATGTCCTCAACCTCACCCAAGTCATGATGTCACCCAACCATTTGTGCACATCACTGTCCATGTCTCTTGTCTTGTCTGTCTTGTCTTTCTGCAGTTGTTTCCTGACCTACCCAATTCACATGACCCAGATATTCCTACATCCCTTCATCAATATTCTTCTCTTTATAAAAAAAAAAATGGGCACGTGTCCTACACATCCATTTCATGCAGGTCTCCCAATTTCTTCTCTCCAACATGCACTGTTGATGTCATCCACTATAAGTTGGCCTGCAGCCTTGTAATAGTCAGACTTATGCCATGGTGCTTAAGGAAAGTACTGTGTTCTGTAGTCTGTGTATGTAGATAGTTAGGGTTCTGTTCTCATTGTGTTTGTGTGCGTCTCTGTGAGTGTGTGTGTGTGTGTGTGTGTGTGTGTGTGTGTGTGTGTGTGTGTGTGTGTGTGTGTGTGTGTGTGTGTGAGAGAGAGAGCTGTTGCTTGACATTACAGAGAGCATTTTACACCATGTGGGACACTGTTATATTCTCATCAATAGACACTGCTGATGTCATCAGTTATAAAGTGTTGTCTGACTCACTCCAAGTTAGACTTCCGCTGTGGTGTTTGCATAAATTACTGTGTTCTGCAGTCTGTGCAATTAGATATTTAGGTATTTTACTCTCACTGCAGTCAAGTACTTGTTTGGATGTGAGCAGTTGTTTGACATTACAGAGAGCATTTCACACAAGCATGTGGGATATTGTTATATTCTCCTCAACAGAGACTGCTGATGTCATCAGCTATATCAGATTTTTGGTTATGCAGTACTCCCACCAGGGCAGGGACAGAGACTGGCCTGAAGGCCAGGCAGAAGTCTTCTCATCCTATGCAATAAATATTGCAGTGATATGGCTTCTTATCTATCCACATACATTATGGCATGGTCAGTAGGCCCTGTGTTATGTTGCTGAGAAAGCCCTGTGGTCTCTCCAGCTGCTAGATGCGTCCAGTGAGGTATATGAAAAAGAGAGCATTATACTCTATATTAGTGTTGTGATAAGGTTTGACTACCATGTGTCATACAATCCTAAGATCTTAATATGATGGCAGGACTTATAATGTGCACAACATAGGCTTTCAGTACCAGTGTTGACACTTGTTGGTCAAAGTTCAGAAGATTGATATCTACATGTGTTTCCAGTGCTTGCATCACTGGGTTTCTGCAAAGCAGGACTGTTGCCAATGCTGTGATTAACATGGAATTCCACTTTTCAGATGGACAACATTACAAACACACATTTCTGCATTTATTTGTAGATTGTGTGTTTTTGTCACCATTCAGTTGTGTGTGTGTGTTACCTCCTCCTGTACTATGTTATCAGCATTGGTGGACTTAATGATTGCACACAGTATACAAGAATCAGCAAACATGGTAAGCAAAAAGCCATATACTTTAACATGAACTGTTGAGAAATAGAGTTCAAACAGTGAAGTGTCAAGCACAGGGGGTTTACCAATGCTGACAGCTCTTCTGGTACAGGCTGATTCACCAGCTTTCACATGATGTGTTCTGTCACTGAGCCAATTGGTTACCCATCAACTGATGTAAGGGTTTATCCCCAGCTTGGAGGTTTTCTCAACGGCACTTGCATGGGAAATTTTGTCAAAACCTTAGGCAAGATCATGATAGGCAGTATGCACTGTCTTATCTTCATCCAGGCCTATCACACAGAATCAATGGGCTGTGACAACATCACATATCACTTAGGATTTGACTCACCACATGCACCTTCATGATATGGTTCAATACACAGTTCAGCACACCCTCCACATGGCCTATGCTCCCATACAAGAGTGTACATCGACATGCATCCACTTGAGTTGGGGGAGACAGCAGCTGATGCATGCATGAATAGAGACATCCTGACTCCTCGACTGTGAAGTAGACCAACATGTCATCATGGACCTCTTCTACATGTACACTAGTAATACTCATTGTGTGTGCAACAGATCTGTGTGAGTTCTTAATGCTACATCAAGTACATTACATTTGATAGATGTTCTCATAGAGGCCATAGAGGGCATGCATGATGACAGTATCATTTTGTGGAACTTTACCAGGTCAAAGCACTTGACACAAATCCACACTGAGGTATTCGATCAACACTGTTGTATATGGCCATAAACAGCTATATCACCAAGTAGGTAGACCAGTGTATGACATATGTGGCATCTCAGTATGTTGAAATGTGTGATATAACCTATATCTCAGGTGCAGTGATCAGATCCATACATCGGGGCTGTCTGCTAGGCCGTTTCCTGCCCATTAGTTAAGTGATAGACATCACAGATGACATACACATGCTATGCCCAAACAGCTACCCTGGGACTAAAGATTGTGGGCAGTTATTGACTCCAACAGTGATATTAGTATAATGCAAACAGTATCAACACATAACAAAAACTGCTGCCAGAGCCATGAAAACACAGCATTGACAAGGAACATGAAATGATTTGTTGAATCAGGAAACAAACACACCATCCAAGTATAATGTGGACACCACACCCTATAATCAGACCAATAGGTATGTGACCTGCGTCCTGGGGGTAACTGTGACATCCACCAGCATGTGGTCAAAGTGCTGACTACTCCCTCAAATGTAATACAAGTACAAGGTATGTGAAGGACATGAACATCAGAGGCCATGATACCTTCATGGTTCAAAGCCTTCATCACACCAGTAACTGTGTACAGTGCATCTTTCTTCATGCACCTCCCTACACATCTTCTAGTGATGTGTAACTGAAGTGTACCATCTTTGTCACAGTGCACTGTCACACAGCTTATTGGCCATACCTAGGTGTTCCTTCTGTGGAATATACATGACTGCTTGATGGTGCAGAACACCAATCAAGTTGTTACACCAGATGCATGTGTGCTATCTATTCTGCTTTTGCGCACACTACATACATAGGTGTTTGACAACATTAATGGCATGTATATTATTTATGACAGTGTGGACTGTGCTCTCTCTCTCTCTCTCTCTCTCTATATATATATATATATATATATATATATATATAAAATTATATGCCATGCACACAAAGGAACTAGCCTGTATTGCCCATACTTTCGCATACAGATATAGCAGTGCCCCCCAACACCTCCTGCAGATATTACAGTGACAGGACAGTCCGCATGATTACTCTCATAGAGTGTGGATGGTTGTTCAAGTGTGTGTGTTTGTGTGTGTGTGTGTGTGTGTGTGTGTGTGTGTGTGTGTGTGTGTGTGTGTGTGTGTGTGTGTGTGCACTCATCTCTTATAACTCCACATCACATACGTTGTCAGAGGCATGGGATTAGTGATGGTATCATTCTGATATTGTCCATGATTGTGTTTGGTTCTTGTAATGTTTTGCATGATCCTTTACCTGTGGCCACCTTGCTGGGTCCTCTGCTGAGAGTGCACTCATATTCAGGCATATCAGTTTACACAGCTTCACAATATACATCCTACCCCAATTGTATGTCATATCCCTGATTGATGTCCTCTGCATTCTTCATGTAAGGATGCATATCTCACACAGACAACCCTCCATTGTTATATCATCTTGTGTGACAAGACATTTTCACTGTACAGTCTATACTGTGCCATATAGATATGTGCTTGGTGTTGCTGTTACAACCGTATTCCACGGACATGCCCTCCTCTGTTGTGCATGAGGGAGTTTCACCTGTACTCTTTCCCTGTGTTCATTCCTGAAATTCATCTGCATGTCTCTAGTCAATAACACACTTCCCCTGAGTAATCATTTTACATGGCAGTCCATGTCCTGTTACAGATCATTAACACAACTTCAGTACAGAATGCCAGAAATGGGATATCGCAATACTCTGCACTGTAGATACACTGTTATGTATTGTGTTTGGACTTTATAATTCAAATTTGTCCAGATATTCCCAGGATGTCCAGATGTTTTCCTTATCAAATTTGTGGCTTTCTGCCATATCACTGGGATGATCAAAAGACTGGTGTGACTCAATATTACATACATTTGAGTGTATACCTCTCAATTGTCCTGATTTGTGCATAATTTCCAGTTTTTGTCTCATATTTGTGATTTTTTCCTCATAACATTTTTGTTTTCTGGCAAATCACTGGCATGTCATTGTGGAGTGAAGTCAGAAACTGATGACTGATATTTGAGTTTTAAACTTCATGCTCTTCAGAAAGGTAATGCTAATGTACAAACTATTTCTAAGTTTGGAAGTGCAGTAGTAAAAATCTGTCCCTATTTCTGGGCCTTTGTCCCCCTCATTATGTATGCTTTTGTCCACATATCTTGCTCAAAGAGGATGACAGGTATGTTTGGGTTTCATTCTATCACATTTCTATGCAATACCTATGGCAAATATGTCCCTATTTCTGGTTAAATGCCCCCACGTTATGTTTGCCTTTGTGGAGATATGTTTCACTAACAGATGCACAGCTATCTGTGAAGCCCTGGTGGTCACTGTGGAATTCCCCGCAAATCCACAGAATCTAGGTGCTCTGATTTATAAAGAATTGATGTTTGCTTACAAGGTTTCCTGGCCATCAATGCTGTTGCCAGCTATGAAACATAACTCAGGCATGCCATGGGGCATTAATATGCATTGCATGCCGCCACTCACTGTGCACCATTACGCAAACATGTAAACTCCATGTAGGCTTCACATGGAGTCTACATGCAGTTTATTGAATCCTTGGACAGAATTTGTTTTCAGTTTTGTCAAAATACAGCAGTTCATTCAAGGAAAAAGGGGAGTCTTGCTGAAGTCCTCTACATCTCTGAAGCTCATTTCCACAAGAAAATGCTTTGCAGTGATATATTTTTTTTCTTTTTCTTTTTCCTTAATATTAAATATATTATTTTTGAATACTAAAGGACTTTGGTTTGGGTGTGTGAACCCCTTGACCTTGTAGGGGTTACTCAGTGTAGTTGAGAGAAA
>NC_056743.1:1450609446-1450696946 GCF_019279795.1 Protopterus annectens
ATGGAGCCATGTCAGCTCCAAATAAAGGGTGCATATGTGTCAGGCAGCATGCCAATGGCCAAATATGTGGCATTGGCAAGGTACCCTGATGCAAATATGAGAAATAAATATTTTTTTTTCGGCGATCGCTGATGTTTAAACGCAGCGCAGCCCCGCGCAAACAGGTTGAGCTATAGAAAACATAAAAATGAAGGTTATAAACCCACAAATGTGGGTTTTATGCAATACATGGATTTACAATGCAGGGACCAGCAGACCAAAAACAACATGGCCACCGTTTAGTGGTTGCTAAGAGGGGAAGCTGAGTCTAAGACATTTAACTAAGCATTGGTAGGCAATCTGATGCAAATGAGTGTTAGGATACTGAATTCCACTGTCACATAGCAAATGAGCACATTCTGAGTAGTGTAAGGGTTACATAAGTGGGAGGAACAGAGTAGGAGATAGCTGACATCACAGGGGGGAATGGCAGAAAGAAATGCAGTTTATTGGAGGTCAGTGTTACGTGACAGATGTCAGACACATATCATGGAAAGAGGAGTGCCACATTATAAGCATGGGAAAGTCAAGAAATGGAAGGTGTACACTGTTGCCTACACCAAAGTTTCTTGCTGGGCGTGCATGCACATGTTTGCATGCCATGAAGCGTGAGTAGGACAGCATGCGCGCGTGTAAGGCAGACTGAGCATGTGGGAGCATGTTGGTAGATTTTAACACTGTTTGCGCTGGTGTGCGCGTGTGTAGGGCAGACTGAGCATGTGGGAGCCTGTTGGCAGACTTGTAAGACTGTTTGCGCTGGTGTGCGCACGTTTTAACCCGAATAAGCAGATTCTGAACCGTGTAAGTATGTGTGCGTGTAAGCCACTGTGAGTGTGTTTCTGCTGGTATGCACGCTGCTCCCCCCTGAGGAAACAGAAAGGAAAAAGGAAGCAACATAATTCGTAGGAAGCTAGCAGGGAATACTGCTGGAGCTATCAGGTGAAAACAATTAGAAGCAGGCAATTACACAGGCAGAATAGTAGCCCAGCCCAGCACTTAAAACTCTGCAAACAGCAGTGCAGGATGTTTCTCTCAAGAGACACTGCAAGACAGGAGTAAGCTATTAGACGTGAAAACTGAAAAAGCTTCACTCAGAGCAGAAATGTTAGGGGCTGCCATAGCTGTCATAATGAGACATAGGCAACTTGCTGAGGGTGGTGACAATGCAGATGGTGCCAGACAACCCACAGTGAGGAGACGGAGAAGAGTGTACAGGCCCAGGGTCACCTACCACGGGTTACATGAGCTGGAGATAGTAGAGCGCTATAGAGTGGACAGAGACCTCCAGCAGCAAATAGTTGAGCTGCGCAGGCCACGCCTCACACACAGAACCAACAGAGGGGAACCCATCCCAGTGGAAACCAAGGTATGTGTTGGCCTAAGAATACTAGCAACAGGTACCTTCCAAAGACCAACTGGTGATATGATGGGGATATCACAGGCATCAGCCTCCAGGGTACTGCACCAGTTCCTGGATGCCATGTCAGCACATGTCGGTGATCATGTATATTTCCCCAATGCCCGTGAGGTATTGGCCAGCAATATGCGTCTCTTCCAGCAAATAGCGGAATACCCTGAGGTAGTGGGTGCAATAGACTGCACACACATATGCATCAAAGCACCAGCCGGTGAGCTGGGTAGGGCCTACATTAACCACAAGGGCTTCCCCTCCATCAACTGCCAGGTCATGTGTGATGCCCAGGGCATAATAATGAATGTGTGTGCTGGCTGCCCTGGGAGCTACCATGATTCCCACATCTGGCATTTGACACAGCTGTACCAGACATTTGCCAATGGGGACATCCCACATGGACACCTAGTGGGGGATGCAGGTTATGCACTGGAGCCATGGCTGATGACACCCATCAGAAACACACACACACCTGAACAGGAACGCCATAATGAGGCACACGCACAAACACGTAATGTAATAGAGCATGTGTTTGGGCTGCTCAAGTCACGGTTCCGGTGTCTGGACACATCTGGTGGAGCCTTGCAGTACACACCAACTACATGTACCCAAATTGTCGTGGTATGTGCTATGCTACATAATATGATCTTGCGAAAACAGCTGCAGCAGGACCAGCATAGGGCTGGGCCAAACAGCCCCCCACCATTGCCAAGGCCATCACAGGCAGAGCGTGACTCAGAGGAGGAACAACCTGAGCCTGCCCCAGTAGGCAGAAGGAGGCATGCCCAGTATGCCCTGGCCTTGGCAAAGAGGAAACGCATAGCACATACACTGGCTCAGTAGGAACCCTGGGAATGATACCCCCTCTGACTCATTCAAATAATAATAGGGATGCCTAAAATGACATGACCTGCTCACAAACATGTACAGGGAGTGTAATATGTGCGTCCAACAGAGACAACCCTGCAGCACCACCTGAGGCATGAACGCCATGTGTTAAGTAATGTAACACCATGTACTATATGCACACCTGAGGACCGTGACTAACATCCTACCCTCACCAAGCATCATGCCACAATATGACAATGAGATGATCAATTGCAATAATTGGCTGAAGTATTGCAGTTAGTCAAAGGGGATCCAATGTGTGCCAGCCTGGGATGACATGCTGAGCATGACATGATGCTCCACCTGCTAGGACTGGCGTGCACCTATCAGTGCAGGCCATATGGATACTGGCAAAGGTTGTTGTTACCCACAGCGTGCCCTGAATAGGTAAGGCTCAAAACACAAACCTATCTCCATAGGTATCAGAAGGGATAAGAACCTAGATGTAATGCTACCCAATGCCAGAAGTCTAAACAGCAAGATGCATGCAGTCTAAACTCACCCAGTATGGAGAATGTTGATATCTGTGCTGTAACAGAAAACTGGGTCAAGGCTCACAACAGCACCCTAGCACTACCAGGTTACACCACATACTGTGCTGTACAGCCTCAAAACATGGAACAAGCTACAAAAGGAGGGTGACTAGCAATAATTGTCAAGGATAACCACACCCCCATGTTGGTACCACAACAAGAAGCAGCATGGACTAGCCATGGTCAAGTAACAGTGGCTAAAACTGCCTCCCAGTTTATAGCCTGCTACAGACTACCATCACAACACCAAGAACTGCACCTGGCCTTTGTTGGAATACATGAATATATCAAGTCCTCCAAACCACATTATATTGGGTGACTGAAAATACCCAGACATAGTCTGGGAGCATTATACTAGCTCCAACACTGTAGGACAAAAGTTCATAGAATCCATAAACCAAAATGCCCAGGAACAACGTACCACTCCCACAAGAGGGGTAAACATACTGGATGTGATAATCAGCAACATGGGTACTGGATGGCAAGATGAGAAGTGTATTGCTCACTGGTAAGACCAGACCATAGAGTAATCACACTGGATATACACATCCTGACCACAGTCCCTGGCCAGAAAACCACAGTAAAAAAACATGTGTAAAGCAAAAGTTGCACTCCTCCAAACTGATGTGGAATCCATTAAAGGCCCTGTGCAGGTGCAAAATATGGACCACACCTCAGAACCTGTTATACAGGCATTCCATGAACACTGCCAGGAATGCTTGGATTATGCAATCCTAAATTAAAACAAGACACAATGCCATACACGCAGGCATCTGGCATGGTGGACTCCAGCCATTACCAAACCATGCAAGAGAATGAGGAAGCTACTACATGATAGAGCAAACATAAAAAAAGAAGTAATCACTGATCAGTAGTATGGCAATAAAATATGTCCACACATACAATCCACTAAGGCCAGCTACAACAAGTTGAATCTGTGAATCTTGAGGCAATGTTACACCTGCCCCAAGTACACAGACAACCCTCAACTCCCCCCAAGAAATACAAATATATGTGAGAGATGCAACCATTTATCCAAACTGGAGGCTGAGCTCCCTCAACTCAGTACTCCCAAAACTAGTCAGGAGGAGACAGTAACCACACACACTACAAACCCAGTCCCACATAGACCTATGACAACTGCAAACCAAAGACATAAACACAGAAAAACATTCCCGGAGGCCTGAATTACAAACGCACCACACCAACAGAGGCCTCCAAAGCAGACACCCAATCAAACAACCTCCAAACATAGCACATGCAACACATAGTATACAAAGCTGGTGTGCCAAACAGTCACAGGCCAGAAGGAGAAACAACATGCCTGATACAGTTGTAATAGGTGACTCCATAGTGAGACATGCTGCTGTCCCGCACACCAGACTGAACAAGGGAAAGGGTACAGTAAGCTGCCTGTAGGCTGCTACAATATGCCACATAACACAAGTATGCAGGTCACCCCAAAGCAAGTAGAAATATGATGCAGTCATAGTCCATGCTGGTGTAAATGACCTGAGATGTACCTCCCCGGACTACATGAAAAGAGACATAGATGAGCTCTCCGATTATGTAGTCCAGGCCGGTATGACACTGACCGTTTGCAGCATCCTACCCTCACCAAGAATGATGCCACAGTACAAACACAGAATGATCAGTTATAAAAAGTGGCACAATTACTGGTGTCATTCCAAGGGGATCCAATGTCTGTCTGCTTGGGATGTCATGCTTGACAAGCCACGCAGCTGTTCCAGGGATGGCTTGCACCTGTTACCCTGGGTGTCTGGATATTGGATAAGGCTTTTGCCACCTCCATAGAGCCTTTCGTAGGCAAGGCTGAAAAGACTAACCCACCACCCTAGAAAACATAAGTGGAAAGAAACATAAGAGTAATGCTGACCAATGCCAGATGTGTAAACCTCAATATGCATGCTCCCGAGGCCCTCCCCAGTATGGAGAACATCGATGTCTGTGTAGTGACAGAAACCTGCTGCAAGCCTCCTGACAGCACACCAGCACTACCAGGTTATACCACATATCATGCGTTATGGCCCCAAAACCTGGAACAAAACATAAAAGGAGGGTGAGTATCCATATTCAGCACAGACACCCATACGTCCAGGTAACTGACAATGCACAAGGCATTGGAGTCCACCCATGTGCAACTAACTGTAGGCAAGACTGCCGTACAGTCTGTAGCATGCTACAGACCACACTCTCACACACAGGAACCCCACCCAGCCATCCTGAAGACACTGGACAGTATGAATGTCCCACCAAATACCAAACAAGGTACTCACAAATTACCACATAGGTGGTAAACCATTATGTATGGAAAGAGTAATCAGGGACCTAGGGACACAAGTGGACAGTAACCTGTTATGTGACACTCACATTGCCAATGTGGCTAGGAAGACTGTCTATATTGGACACTGTATCATGAAAGGATTCACATCTACGTCAACAGAGGTCATTGTGCCCCTATACTGTTCTCTTATCAGACCCATAATCTAGTACAATGCCTCATTTGGGATGTACCTTACCTGACACCTGCAGCAGTTAGAAAGACCTCAAAGGTACCTCACCAAGTGGATAAAGGGTCTCAAATATATGTCATATGCTGCCTGGCTGTAGACACCCCAGCTAAATGCAGTCACATACCGCCTACACAGTGGCATTGTATGTCTGTTGTACAAGGCCATGTCCAACAAAGGAGTAATGGACATGCTCCAGCCCAGAAAACTCAAAGCCATCGGAGCTGTGAGAGTGAGAGATGTCAACCTCAACACATAATGAAATGGGATGTGATGGAGAGAAAGATACATAACCTAGAGGCTCCCCACACCCTGGAACAGAATCCTACTCCATGTTAGTCAGAGCCCCTCACTGACACTCTTCAACAGGAATCTTGCCAAGTGGATGGATGATCATAGATTTACACTGGGAGTCTTCACTGTGTCACATCCAGAAAGAGGCACAGCAAAGCAAATCATAAATGGCCATAATATTCACATAGCAAGGGGTGGCGAAAGCCACACACACTCTGGCTAGGTTTACAAATGCCCTAGGATGGATAGCCTAGTATGAACCTATGAACCTATGAAGATACAAATTGTACAGGACACTAAGGATAATCCCAAGGCTTCCTTAACTGATGGTAGGAACCGTGTTGGGAATTCACAGATATGCTTTGAATCACACAAATATTACAAACAACATACCAAACACACACACATACTGCCAGCATACATCCTGACAGGTGCAGTGCAAACCCCCCCCCCCAGAATGCAAAATATCTATCCCAGCAGACTGCTGGCCCCCTGACATTGCAGATGCCGAGGTAACAGCCAGCATCTACAAAGAAAAACACATAGCAGCAATAGTATGAGATGGTGTCCTGGGCTGAGTCCAACATGGACTCCAAGAAGAATGGAATGCCAAATCACACTACTGCTCAATGTCAGTCTTTCCACAGGATATGTACCCAAAGAGCAGTGTACAACAACAGTGGTCATTCTCAACAAAGGTGTTGCCTGAATGGATACTGAAAACTACCATCCCAGATTCCTGAGAAGCTTGGTCTGCACAGCTATGGAAAGGATCAGCATGTACAGCAGACATAAAGATATTGGGGACCTACTGACACCGGACCCTACCCATTGTGGCTTTCTTAAGTGCAGATCCTGCCCCTAAACATGTTTGACTCATTTGAAACAGTCATTAAGGTCATTGATGAGGGCAATGTGGTCCACACAGCGTAGCTGGACCTTGCAAAGGCTTCCATACAATACCCTATGTGTTCATTATAGATATGCTCACCAGCTTAAATATAAACCCCTATGTTAGTAGAGGGGTTGCAAACCAGACCAAGGGCAGAACTGACATGGTCAGACATGCTGCAGCCATGTCAGACTACAAACCAGATATAACTGGCATCCCACAAGGCTT
Source organism: Protopterus annectens (assembly GCF_019279795.1). NCBI lineage: Eukaryota > Metazoa > Chordata > Ceratodontiformes > Protopteridae > Protopterus > Protopterus annectens. Next base: position 1,450,616,263 of record NC_056743.1, read on the forward strand.
GGTCCTGGGACCTCCCTCGTTTGGTATATATGTCCCATAGGTACAAGCCAACATGGAAGGACTGTGTCTGAACATGTTTGCAGAGGACTACAAACTGCCCACCATATCTGACCCTCCAGCTGACACAAGCATCCCACAAAAGGGCCACATAGAAACAGACAACTGGTGCCATAGCCATGTCAGCAAGCTAATTGCAGAAAAGTGTATAGTCAACCCCCGTGGATATACAGTAAGTGCCCACCAATTACCACATAGGTGTTAACCCATTACATACTTAACATGTAATGAGAGACCTGGGGACACAAGGTGATAGATATCCTGCATTGGACAAACATGTGGCTGTAGTGTTTACAGAAACATACCATATACCCACCTAATCAATGATGTTGTCAGATCTAGATAAGGGGAGGTCATTGTGGCTCTGCAGTCATCCTTCATCAGCATTACAATTGACTACAATAGCCCCTGTGGGATGTACCTCAGCAGACACCTCCATCAACTGTAAAGTCCCCAACAGTACCTCACCAAGAGTATCAAAGAGCTTGAACAGATGCCATGTGTTGCCTGATTAAACAAACTGCAGCTACACACACTGCCATACTGCCCACCCAGAGGCAAGCTGTGCCTGATGTATAAAGCCATGTCCAAGCTGGAATCAATAAACATGCTGCACCTTGTACAATTTGAATGGCAGTGAGCTATGCACATGAGAGACCTGAACCCCAGCACTGACATACATAGGACAAGCTGTACTGCATGATCCATAACACAGAAGCCACCCCCACTCATGAGTAAACTCCCAGTACAGGTTATCCATAGAGTCACTCATCGATTCTCCTCAAGAGGAATCTTGATGAGTGGATGGGAGATGGTAGGTTTACCCTGGGTATCACTGTTATGTCACAGGTAGATGGAGGCACAGTATACTAACCATGATATATGTCATGGCAAACTCCACTTACAATGTGTGTCGAAGGACAAACACACTCTCCGACTAGCATTAGAAATGGCCTAAGGCACATCACTAGTGTTTGCAAATGTACATCTATGTTGTGGAATACACTACCAATGTTGGACAAGCCTGGTTTAAGTAGTTCATATCTGAACATAATGCAACATGGTCAGATGTGCCCAACTGGCCCCTAACCAGGCTGTTGTGCTCACTATGGAACTGTAAAGCAGTGATAGGACTAAAGCCCAGCATACTGTCCACCACAGTGAAAGTACTGAACCAATACACTATACGGTACTACAATGTTAGTTCAGTATGAATGGATGTTGACAACTGTATGCAAAGTATCCCATGCAAACCCTGCAGGCACAGTATAATCCCTGTTGTGTTCACACACAAAGCAGTTGGACAGTAACTACACAACATGACACAACACACAACCATAAACGGGAGATATTTGTTGAAGTTCATACTCATCCACAAATGTGTTGGGCTGCAGAGTTCAACATATGGAAAGCTCACACTGGGCATGCTCGCACACTTTGATAAATGAGACATATGTCAGACAACATGCCATGGGAAGGCTGAACTGGGCATGCTCACACACTTAGGCCAAATCTCAGTTTAGCAGTTGGCCACACATATCTGGTATTTGTATGTGTTATTCCATGAACCAACCACATTACAGCAATCTGCCCAGTGCACACAGTTTAATGACTACAGAGACATACGTGATATAGTGGATCCCTCCCATATGCAAACATCTTCCACAGATACACAAGTTGTTCATACAAACAGGGAATGCTATGGCAATAAAGACCTGCAAACAGTCTATCAGCAACAAATAATGTGCATCTGACAATTAAACATATGGGTGTAGAGGTCAACACTAGGCTGTTTGCCCTAGGGAATGACAGCTTAGCCAGAGTGTGCTTGGAGTCTACCTCCCCAGTACAGTAGGCTACTGTGCCACTGTAAAGTAGGTCACATACGGCACTGTGTGAGGCTAGTGTGCTGTGCCTCTGTCAAGCAGGGACACAGTGGAGATCCCAGGGTTTGAATTTGCTAAGCCACAGCCATGTTGTTGGTGTGTGCTGGAAGAGGGTTGCTGAGGACCTCTAACAGTAAGTGGGCGTCAATAACAGACTGAGGGGAGCCTTATCTGCTTTGTCTGGACAATTTCACTGTCAACACTGTGTCGTGATGATTATGAGGGATTGAAGTGTCGTGCCGGTACTGTTCAGAGATGTCCTCCCTCTGTGGGCTACTGCTCTGCAATGTATTAGCTCACTCTGTCTGTTGGACAGCTCATATATGGCTGGTGTACATCTGACAGGTGTCCTGTTGTGGAGCAGTCATTGGTATATTTGGGATAGCATGATCAATGCAAACCTTCCACATGCTCATAGAATGCAATTGTCAAGGATTATGCAGAGTGGCCTGTATACTCCCCCAGCATACGTCCTTTGAAGTCTTCAACCCCAGTCTTCACAAGTGTAAAGTCTGCTTTTGATAAATACAGTTTGTTTGCAGTGACAACCTTGCCTGGCGGTGGGAATGGAATATGGATGGCCAGGGAAAGGTGAGTATAGTCAGATATCAACAATGGTGGTCTACCTCTGGTGTGGAACAGTGAGTACCCATGTTGTAGATGGTCAGGTGCAATATGTATTCCCCCTTGTGGCTGTGGTGAGTGGTTCTGCCATAGCACATGGACTCACAAATTGTAGTGGCTGTAGGGTAATGTTGTAGAAGCCTGAGTAGTTCCCACACACAATATGCCTGTACCTGACGTTAACAACTGGAATGGTGTATGTGAACACCTGCATATCTTGGCACTGTTCCCAGTGAAGCAAAGTGTGTGTCCTGGATGTGGGAGGGGTGGTCAGGACTGGTTGTGTTGTGTGTTACAGGTCCTGTGGTCATGAAGCATGGTATAAAACATAACCTGCCAGTGCGATGTGCATATCTGACCCTGACATAGGTGGCTGCAAATGCATATATATGCTATCCCCCACCTGACAGGTAGTACTAGATGTAGATACCTCTGTAGAAATAATGATGTCAGCACCCTATAAATACTGTAGGTTCAGAATAGATGCCCAGTAATTCGGATAGTGCGCTCTGCTAATGTGTTTCCCTCAAGTGTCATAATATAGTTAGGTAGGGGTTTGAATCCTGCAAATGCTCAGTGCGGGTGAGTGTTGTTGGTGTGTGTGCAAGTCTATGTGAGGGAAATGTCCCTTTTGGCAACTGGGAAAACACACTACAGGATGCACATTCCCCTTTCTAAACACTGATGATGTCAGCACCCTATAAGTACAGCAGGAGAAGGAAAACCTTTCAATAATCTGAATAGCGTGCTCCGCTAATGCATCTGTCTCGAGTGTCATAACATAGTTAGGTAAGGGTTTGAATCTTGTAAATGTTCAGTGTGTGTGGAGGGGGTTAGTGTGTGTGCAAGTCTGTATAAAAGAAATGTCCCTTTTGGCAACTAGGAGAACACACTACAGGATGCACATTCCCCTTTCTAAACACTGATGATGTCAGCACCCTATAAGTAAAGCAGGAGAAGGACACCCTCCCAATAATTCCAATAACGTGCTCTGCTAATGCATTCATATCGAGTGTCACATCATAGTTGGGTAGGGGTTTGAATCCTCCAACTAGCAAGTGTGTGTGAAGGAGGTTAGTGTGTGTGCAAGTCTGTATGAAAAAAATGTCCCTTTTGGCAACTAGGAGAACACACTACAGGATGCACATTCCCATTTGTAAACACTGATGATGTCAGCACCCTATAAGTACAGTAGAAGAAGGGCAACCTCCTACTAATGCAAATAGCATGCTCCGCTAATGCGTCCGTCTTGAGTGTCCTAACATAATTAGGTAGGGGTTTGAATCCTGTAAATGCTCAGTGTGTGTGGAGGTGTTAGTGTGTGTACAAGTCTGTATAAAAGAAATATCCCTTTTGGCAACTAGGAGAACACACTACAGGATGCACATTCCCCTTTCTAAACACTGATAATGTCAGCACCCTATAAGTATAGTAGGAGAAGGAAAACCTCTCAGTAATGCAAATAGCGCGCTCTACTAATGAGTCCGTCTCAAGTGTCATAACATAATTAGGTAGGAGTTTGAATCCTGCAAATAACAAGTGTGTGTGGAGGGGGTTAGTGTGTGTGCAAGTCTGTATAAAGGAAATGTCCCTTTTGGCAACTAGGAGAACACACTACAGGATGCACATTCCCCTTTCTAAACACTGATGATGTCAGCACCCTATAAGTAAAGCAGGAGAAGAGAAACCTCCCAGTAATGCGAATAGCGAGTTCTGCTAATGCATCCATCTCGAGTGTCATAGCATAATTAAGTAGGAGTTTAAATCCTGTAAATAGCAAGTGTGTGTGGAGAGGGTTAGTGTGTGTGTGCAAGTCTATATGAAAAAAATGTCCCTTTTGGCAACTAGGAGAACACACTACAGGATGCACATTCCCCTTTCTAAACACTGATGATGTCAGCATCCTATAATAAAGCAGGAGAAGAGAAACCTCCCAGTAACACAAATAGCACACTCTGCTAATGCGTCCGACTCGAGTGTCATAACATAGTTAGATAGGGGTTTAAATCCTGCAAATAGCAAGTGTGTGTGGGAGAGGGTGAAAGTAGTGTGAGAATACTGACCCTTTTGCCAACCAGTACAACACACCAGCTGCTGCATATTCCAATCTCTACACAGAGATGATTTCAGCACCCTACAAGTACAGCGGAAGAGGGCAAATCTCTCAGTAATGCAAATAGCATGCTCTGCTACTGTGTCTTTCACTACTGTCATAGCACAGTTAGTTATGGCATTGGATTCCAGACATGCCACGTGTGTTTTTGTCACACAGAATGCCCATGTGTGTGCGTTGTTGTTCACAATAATGCATTACATCAATTAAACCAGTAATGGCAATGGACACAGATGATGTATGTGTGTGCCAGATACACATATGTACCTGTGACCTTCAATAGTTACCATGTCTAATGCCTGCCACATGTGAATACATGGTATTTGCACTGGATAAAATTATGACTGTGGTCTTCTGTGCGGGGGCTGCATGTGGTATGTGTATATACAGTGTGATATGTAGATGGTATCAACCTAGCAGCGAGGGATACACATCTGGTCTGGGGCATATAGTCTACATGTTGTTGATGAACAGGTGCTGCATTTTTTCACCTGTTGTGGGAGTGGTAACAAGTTGTTCCATAGCAATGCAGTGACTACATGCTAGGAATCTTTCAGCTAGGGTGTTGTAGCTACAGTAATTCATCAGCATTCAGTAATACATCAGCATTCCTGGTGAGGGTATGATGCCAACCAAGGTCAGGGTCATACCAGCCTGTGCCACATGCTCAGAGAGCCCTTCCATGTTCCCTATCATGTAGTCCAGGGAGGTACATCACAGGTCAGCCATAGTGGCATGGACAATGACTGAGTCATATGTGTCCATGCCTCTGACTGACCTGTATGCTTGTGTTATATGGTGGACCATAGTGCCCCACGGGCATATCACTGTGACCTTCATCATGTCCAGCCTGGTGAGCGTGACCTCACTGTACCGGACAATAAAGGTACCTAACACAACTGTAGCAGGTGTGTTGTCTAGCCTTACAGGCTGTGACCGTTTGGCACACAGGATTTGTGTGCTATGTGTTATGCGTGATGTGTTCTGGCATAGCGTATGCCTGTATGTCAGCTGCAGAGCTGTCTGCCGCTCAGGCAGGATGCTATTCTTAAGCTCCACGAATGGCCCAGTGTGTTCACGTGCTTGTATTGCTGTCAGTGTAGGTCTACATCAGACTGGTATTGTAGTCACTCTAGTATTTCATGCCACCTGACAGGTTATGCCAGTACTGGGTTCAGAGTGCTTAGTCCCCAGTTTGGCTATGTGGTTCCATCTCATACATGTGTTGTACAAACATGTGTAGGGGAGAGGGCTGACTGTGTACATTTGGCAGCTGTGACATTGCCACATGACCCACATATTCCACAACTGTACCATAGAGGTGACTGACAACTGACCTTTGCATATGCTACCATAGTATTGTGATTGCCATGGTGATTAACAGCACATAGGGCCAAAGGAGAACAAGGTACATAGGTTCATAGCTTCATACTAGGCTATCTGCCCTAGGGCATTTATAAACCTAGCCAGAATGTGTTTGGCTGTCGCCATCCATTGTAAATTTATCTTGCTATGCCCTTTTTCGAGGTTAGTATACTGTGCCTCTGTCTAACAGTGACACAGAAGTGATACCCGGGGTAAATCTATGATGTCCCATCCACTCATCAAGATTCCTCTTGAAGAGAGTCAATGAGGGACTCTGTCTAACCTGGACTGGGATTTTATTCCAGAGTGAAGGGAGCCTCTGGGTTATGAATCTGTCCCTCCAGCATGTCCTATTTATTTCAGTGCTGAGGTTCAAGTCTCTCGAGCATGTAGCTCGATGGGATTTGGATATTCTGAGGTGCAGCATGCCCATTAATTCCGGGTTTGACATGGCTTTATACATCAGGCACAGATCGCCTCTGAACAGGCAGTATGCCACTGAGTAGAGCTGGAATTTCTTTAACCGGTCAGCATATGGCATCTGTTTGAGCCCTTTGATCCTCTTGGTGATGTACTTTTGGTGTCTTTCCAGTTGCTGCAGGTGTCTGGTAAGGTATATCCCAACAGGGGCATTGTACTCAATTATGGGCCTGATGAGGGATGAGTAAAGAGGCACGATGTCCTCCCCTGATCTAGATGTGAATCCCTTCATGATGAGGTGGGCTATATAAAATGTTTTTCTAACCACTTTGGCCACGTGGTTGTCAAATGAGAGATTGCTATCAACTTGGGTCCCCAGGTCCCTAATTACTTCTTCTGTACTTAATGGATTACCACCTATGTGGTACTTTGTGGGCACTTTGTTTTTGCCAAAGGGGATGACTATACACTTTTTGGCATTCAGCTTGAGGCCATGGCTCTGGCACATGTTGTCTGTTTCTATGAGGCCCTTTTGAAGGATGCTTGTGTCGGCTGGAGAGTCGATTATGGTGGCCAGTTTACAGTCATCTGCGAATTTCGTCAGCTACAGTCCTTCCGTGTTGGCCTGTACCTCCGATAAATATATACCGAACAAGAGAGGTCCCAGGACTGAACCTTGTGGGATGCCACTTGTAACTGATTTAGAGTCTGGCATGGCTCCAGCAATTCTAACCATGTGGGTTCTGTCCTTGAGCCAGTGTGCAATCCATCTAGTGACATAGGGGTTTATATTTAAGCTGGTGAGCTTCTCTAGAATGGCCGAGTGGGGTATTGTATCGAAGGCTTTTGCGAGGTCCAGGTAGGCTGTGTGGACCACCTTCCCCTCGTCAATGGCCTTGGTGACTGTTTCAAAGAAATCAACCAGGTTTGAGAGGCAGGATCTGCCCTTATCAAAGCCAAACTGGGTATGATCCAGTGTCTGTAGGTCCCCGATATCTTTATTTATGAGGTCCATGATGATCCTTTCCATAGCTTTGCAGACCAAGCTAGTCAGGCTTATGGGCCAATAGTGTCCAGGATCCGTTGATGCACCACCTTTCTGTAGAGGGACCACTGTTGCTGTACGCCACTTTTTGGCCACATATCCTGTAGTAAGGCTGGGATTGAACAGTAGTTTTATGTTTGGGTGTAGCTCTTCTTGGAGTTCATGTAGGACACAGCCCGGGACACTGTCTGGTCCCATTGATGCAGTGTGTATTGCTTTGGAGAGGGCGGCTCTTACCTGAGCATCTGAGATGTCAGGGGGGCAGCACTCTGCTGGGATAAATATTTGCCCTTTTGGTGTGGGGGGGAAGAGAAGTTTGCGCTGAACCTGTCAGCTAGGATGTTGGCAATGTCTGTGGGTTTGGTGTTTCTATTGACATTTTGGACTACCTCTGAGCATATCTGGGAATTACCACCCAGGTTCCTAACATAACTAAAGAAAGCCTTGTGATGATGCTTAGTGTCCTGTGCAATTTTCTCTCGAAGCTGGCCTCAGACAATCTTATGAGTACCCGTAGTTTTTTGCTAATACTGATCAGTGATGCCTTCCCTTTTCGCGATTTTGCTGTATCATTTAGTAGCTTCCTCCTTCTATTGTATAGTTTGTTTATGGCTGGGGTCCACCAGACAGGACATCTGCCTTTGGAGGATTGGGTCTTGGTTTTATTCGGGATTGCATGATCCATGCATTCCTGAAGGTGTCCATAGAATGCGTTTATAGAGGAATCTGTGGTCTGGTCCATATTTTCCACAGGCCCAGGGGCTTTGAAGGTTTCCACCTCAGTTTTGAGGAGTGTGAATTTGCTTTAGAGAAGTTGTTCACTGTGGTTTTCTGGGCAGGGGGTGGGGTCAGGATGTGAATATCCAGTGAGATTTGTTTATGGTCTGATCTTACCAGTGAGGGATACACTTCTGTTCTGGAGCATAGAGTCCCCATGTTGGTGATGATCAGGTCCAGTATGTTTTCCCTTCTTGTGGGAGTGGTAACAAGTTGTTCCATAGCATTTGAGTTCAAATATTCTAGGAATCTTTGGGCTAGGGTGTTGGAGCTAGAGTCATGCTCCCAGTCTATGTTTGGGTAGTTGAAGTCGCCCAATATAATGGTGTTTGGAGAGACCTTCATATTTTTCACTGTTCTCAGGAAGGCCGAGTGTGGTTCTTGGGTTTGGGAGGGTGGTCTGTAGCAGGCTATAACCTGGAAGGCAGTTTTACCCATTGTTAGTTGCACATGGATAGCCTCTGATGCTTGGTGCTTTGCCACCAACCTGGAGGTGTGGGTATCTTTGATGAATATCAATACTCCCCCTCCTTTTGTGGTTCGGTCCAAGTTTTGGGGCTGAAAAGCATGGTATGAGGTATAACCTGGTTGTGCTGTGGTGCTCTCAGTAGCCCTGAACCAGGTATCTGTTACTGCACAGATATCGATGTTCTCCATGCTAAGGAGAGTTTTGAGTGCATGCATCTTGAGGTGTAGACTTCTGGCGTTGAGTAGCATTACTCTTAGTTTCTTATCCCTTGTGATACCTATGAAGGTGGGTGTGTCATTTGAGCCTTGCCTAACAAAGGCACTATGGGGGTAGCAAGAGCCTTTGCCAATATCCAAAAGCCCAGGGGTGATAGGTGCAAGCCGTCCCTAGCAAAGCAGGTGGTTCAACAGAAGATGAGTATGTGAGGGTGTAGTGCCTGTGATTAGTTAGCAGTGGCATATATGACTGCTCACGTGGACAAATGCCAGGTAAGTCATATGCAATGTGTCCCAGGCAACGTACATGTGAACAGGACAAACAGTGATGTTCTGTCAAGTGAGACATGGACATACATATTGTAAGCTATGCAGATGTCACTAGAAGTCCACAGAAGCTCTGTAACTATGCATTGCAGGTGGGATCAGTATTCCAGGGTAATTGCAAGCAAACATTCATGCAAACAAAGCTGCTGTAAGCAGGGCTGCATGTAGTCCATTGTACAACAAACAAGCTGTACCACTTCCAGTAGGTAACACTGCAAATATGCAGGCACTATGCACATGTACATGGAAATACACAGATCAGATGGCTAGGGTCCAGTCTCAGTGCACACAAGTGTACAGACCATGTACCATCAGGATGTACAATAACTGGATGGAAACCCATGTGCTCATACCTGCAGTAATACACATGTTAAATAACAGACACTGAGCCTTCACTCAGTGGTTCCATACTTAGTAGGATGTATGCTACCTGGCCTGCCACCACAGTATCCCTGACATGTATGGGGACTCTCCCTCCTGTGACAGTTAGTTTTGTGTGTTGGGGCTGTCTAGCATGGTATGAGATGTGAGCTTGCAGTGCTAGGGTGCTCCTGTGTGTCCTGTACCAGTCGTGTAGTACTGCACACATATCAACATCCTCAAACATCCACATTGCAGAGTCCAGTGTGGGCAACATGCCACTTGCAGTTTACATGTCCATCATTGCGTATTAATACTTTCATTACCTTATCCCCTGTGCTACCTATGTATGTAGCCTTCTGTTGACATCCTTACCACCAGTATGCCAACATGTGCAGATGATACACTATGGTACTTACCATGGGTGTAGACAACAGTACATGACAATCATACCCTTACTGCATCAGGCATGCTGTGATATACCCACAATTATTTCAGCACACAGTACTGTTAACAACATGATACTATTACTACATGTCTGTGTAGTCACCCTGTGCATCAGCAACATGTTAACGTGTACCTGCACTGATGTTACAGATTGCAGGAGGTGGCACAGTTTCATCATATGCACAGGGTGTGAACTTGGTATGCCACCGATACCACCAATTGACATGTATGTGTATGTGTGTTGGTGAGGGACAGCAGTACAAGGTGGGGCAATGTTGATGCAGTATGTGCATGTATGCTGTAGCCCAAGGTGTTGTCAATTTGCATGTGTGTATGGATGCACACAGTTCCACCTCATGGCTGCCATATACTGGTGTTTCTGGACAGCCACAGACTGTACCTGCCAGGTCATACAGATCAGTGTCTCTGGCCATGGACACGGTACCTGTGCCTTGCAGGGGTGCTACGGACCGTATCCAGTACAAACCCAGACTGGCTACTGTCATCAGAAGCAGGTGTTCATTGACTGGACACAGATCCCTGTCGGGCCTAGCCAGAGCCATGTGCATGTGGTCTCCTAGGGTGGTCTGATGACAGCACAGACCCAGCATTGCTGGGGCTGCTGCTGGCACTATGGGGGCAGCCGCGGTCCTGTTGTCATCCGCGACGACTGCCAGCTGCTGCTGTTGCTGGCATACACCCACGTCGATGCCTCAACTGTCCACCATTGCCCTGGCTCATGGACATGTAGTTGTGGAACCGGTCTAATATGTCCCCACAACGTCTGTCTATGACATCGGTGAAATTACGGATGGCAGCCGCAATGTCACGCATACTGTCAGTCATGGCTGTGCGACATGCTGTCAGCTCCCTCAGACCCTGTCTGGTGTACCGTTCCATACGTGACTGTGCCTGCATGACAGCCCGAAACATAGTTGAGGTTGTAAGACCTCTGTGGGCATGTCTGACAGGGACAGTACACCCACGGATGCTGCCACGAGAACCCCTGGACATCTGTCTGTGTGGTACCATCTCAGGGCCATGCCCATGGCTGCTGTGTGGGGAGGCATGTGCCACAGATACCACATTACCCTGGTCAATGCCCACTGTATGCTGTCCATCACCTAGGGACATTGGTGACAAAGGGTGTATTGGCAGGATAACTGTGCGCATTGATGGGGATGACAGCTGTGTACTGTCAATCGGATGACCAGTGATGGACCCTGGCATACCTTCCTGTGCCATTACACAGATGTCATCATTATCAGTACCCATGGCACCTGCTTTAGATTCCCTGCTGCATGACACCAGAGCAGCACCAGAACCTGTGGGAGGGAAACAGGAAACACAGTTTACAATGACTACACAATATTACCAGTGATGCACACATCCACACATGCACAGGTCCAGCCATGCACATGTGCACACATGCACAGGTGCACACAGGTGCACACATGTACAGGTGCACACATGCACACATGCACACATGCACACGTGCACATGTGCACAGGTGCACACATGCACAGGTGCACACATGCACACATGCACACATGCACACGTGCACATGTACACACGCACACAGTTGCACACAGTTGCACACAGTTGTACACTACTCAGTATGCGAGATATCAACACACAGACACAGACACACCTGCATGCATACACAGAGCACTACTAAGTGAGCCTAATATTACTATTACTATCAAGACTATTAAAGGTATTGTTAATACACACTCACCAGCATGGATAGGCTGCATTGCTGTTACACCGGAGGGACCTGCAGAAGTGAGGAAACTAATGTCAGTGGGCACAACTGTGCCATTGTTACTGAGTATGATACAGGTCAGTAGTACAACAGTCGCCTTTCACAGGTCAGCTGCTGATATTGAGGATATCACACTTGCACAATAAATACTATGATGACAGCTACAAACCAAGGACACACCTCACACATGCATTAACTACCAGTGTACACAACAGTCAACTATACATATGGCATATTACCTGCACGCTCATAGTCTTGCTGCTGCGTGGCTCCAGCCTCCATCATAATGCATGTCTGCTGTTGTTGTTGTTGGCGTACTGGAGCCACTACACTCATGAGTAGTTCCTCCAGTCTGGTGAGTGGGGGATGTGTAGCCACCCCAACACCTGTGGCGACCTGTTGCCTGTGGATATCCGACGCACGCTGATGGACATTTCTGATTAAATCACTGCAGTGATGTCGTACCTGCTCATATGTCCTATTATGTGTGCCTATGTCATTTACCCGATGGACCAGGTCTTGCCACAGTGCAGCCCTCTCCTGCTGATTCTGGCTGGTGCGGGAAAAGAGTATTGCATAATTCCACACCAGGCTCTGGTGTATCTCCTCATCCTCAGCTGTGGAGTAAGCTGGATTTCGCGGGTGAGCCATGTTCCTGAAAAAGGAAATAACCTGATATCAGCAATATATGTCAGCAGAATTTGGCACACATACTACACATGCTACTCGACTGTTCTGATACGACATATCTCACATATATAGCATATGTCCGTCTATCGGTGGATACACATGTAAATGGCCAGGTATCAATGCTCAGCCAGCAACTGTGCAACAGTACCTGGCACACTCCATACGACATACTACCAAACCCCAGCAGTCAGAACACTGATTCAGGTCCAGAGCACCTCCTCATTCTGGGGGTTTGTATCTAGGTACTGTATGGGCTACATCATCAACTACTGTGAGCTGACCACAAACTAATTGCCCTGGATATACATATCCCACCTCCACCACCAGCACAAATGACTATAGTGAATAACATTGCAAATGCAAACTTTACACTTTGTAACAGTGACATGGTATGCTTTCAGTCTATTGGGCCAGTGGAAGACACAACCCACAATGCTGACCCCTTCACAAATGCTTTCTACGGACATCTCCGAGAATGCATGGATCATGCAGTCCCATATATGGCCAAGACACTCTCCACAAAGGGACAGCATCCTGTCTGGTGGACCCCAGCTATAAACAGATTGTATTACAAAAGATGGAAGCTACTGCAAGACAGAGCATAATTCCATAAAGGGAAGGCATGTCTGAGCAGCACTAGTAAGGATCTATTTTCCCACATACAAACATCCATGGGCAGCTTTGAGAGGGAAATCAAGAGGGACACTACAGATAACCACAAGGCCTTCTTCAGTTATGTTAGCAACCTGGTCAGAATCCCTCCACTATGCTCATAGTTAGTACACAACAACAAATAATTCACTGAAACCACAGATATTGACAACATTGTGGCAGACAGGTTCAGTGTAGGTTTCACCCCTCCCTCTCCCCCAAAATAAGACATAGTTATCCCAGCTGACTGTAACCACCCTGTCATCACAGATGTCCAGGTGAGAGCCGCCCTCAGGAAAGCAGAATACACAACATGAATGGGACCTGATGGTATCCCCGGTTGCATGCTACATGAACTCCGACAGGAGATAAACACACATATGGAAGTGCTATGTAACACTAACCTGACTATAGGATATGTACCTGTACACTGGTGCACAGCAGCAGTGGTTCCACTCCATGAAGAAGGCACCTCAACATACCAATACAATACAACACAATACAATACATTACAATACAATACTATACAATATGCTATTGCCCCTGGGACTACAGCAGCATACTGTTCTGCTACCCTGACCATTGTGACACATGTGGTGTGATGGTACCTGCTGCTGTCAAACAGTTACACAGGGTGACTAATATGGCATATTACCTATCTGACTAACATTCAGCAGGGGTATGTGTGACATGTACTCATGGGGAGTCTTGCTTCTTAACACTGTGTGGTTTATTGCAGGGTATGTCTTATCTGTGGGTAGGAACCTTTACCTCCACATGTGCTCTCTATTGCAGTGGCACGGATGACACACAGCAGTCATTTAGGTTGTGGATGGTGTGAGGTGTTACTATGGTTGTTGGACATCTGTCATGGGTGTGACTTAAGTATGTAAATCCAGGAGTGGTAACCTCTATGTGGGTAGTATGTGCTTACTCTGTGGTGTTGTCAGTCACTGTGCATTGGTAATGTGTTTGAGTGCATTGTCACAGTGTTGTACATGTCACTGTGTCCTTCTCCATATCTGTAGCTGTCATGTGAGGTACATACCATGGCAGCCATTATGTGGTGTGGAGGGGTACACTGACCTACATGTCCATAGCTGACACACCATGTCTGCTGACACATACCATGTGCAGGTATTCCAGGAATAGTGTGCCACTGTGAATATCATTGGGGGGACTATTGTACACATCTATGACCCTGTTCACCCCTGACACATGCAGTGGTGGGCAGCCAATCACATATCTGGTGGTTACTGGTGTAGGTGATTTGAAATGGGGCATGGTACTCCAGTTTTGACACTGGTATTCACTCCATGCCTTTGTCACCAGGCACCTGTTGCAATACATCTGTACACATGTGCCTCACTCAGAATATATATACATCTCTCTCTCTCTCTCTATATATATATATATATATATATATATATATATATATATGTATATAGATATATCTATATGTATATATATATATATATATATATATATATATATATGTCTGTATACATATACACATACATATATTGATGTACATATATTGCTATAGATATTGGAGAGGGGTGACAGAGAGGGGTGAGAGTGACAGAGGGGTGGGACAGGGGTGTTGAGGTTGTCATATACAGTCATACCTGTAGATAGTCAGATCTGTCTGTCTATGTATATGTATCTACATATATCTATATCTGTATGTGTGTATTACATATATATGTTTGTACATATTCTATCTGCATCTGTCTATGTATTCCTACATCTCTCTCTATGTATGTATACATATATGCATATTATATATATATATATATATATATATATATATATATATATATATACATACATACATACATATTTTGACATACATACGTATCCATATGATAGATACATATCAACATGTTTGTTTACCATACTGTATACACACACTAACATACTGCTAAACATACATAACTGTAAAACCTTCTTTGTACATTGCACTACAACCTACATTCAACCTACATTGATATGTGCACATAGATGCTCTCACATACAAATGTATGTACAGCCTTCACTGATAGTTGCTGTATGTCCCCTGCCCTTTGCACATCTTCATATACATATGGATACAGACCAATGACACATATGGAGGGTTCACAGTATGTAGACCTTTATAATATTACTTTACATTACCTGTGTTTGTCACAGCTGCTTGTGTTGCTGTCTGGTTTTGTGTCCTGCTGCTCCACTTGCCAGTTGTCAGCTTTCAGGTGGCTGTTGCTGACCAGTTTTGTTTGTGTATGTTTAATTTTGTTTTTCTCTGTCTCTGTCTCTCTCTCTCTCTCTCTGTCTCTAACTTCCTCCTCAGGGTGCAATGAAAGTATTGCATTTGTGGACTGGGAGTACAGCATGCTTTTGTAGGTATCTGCATATGTCCATGTGATGGCCTCTGCACCAATTGTTAGCCAGCATTTGCTAATTGCATGCAGCCAGTTGGGTACTGATTGCAGTTCTCACTGTGATTTCAGAACAGTGCTATAAAAAGGTATGTGAGATAGGCATAACCCTTTCAGATTTTAAGGGCAGGGACCATGCTGGTATGCTGTGGACAATGTTCTGTGAGTGTAAAGGTTGGTATCTCTGTCATATTTCCAGCTGTGTTGTAGATTAACATTTCTCCATTCATTTATGCAGTTTCCTGTACTAACTGTGTGTGTACGCTGACACCTACGACTACTACTACTGTTAATGTGTATGTGTGTGCTTTCCTGTGGGACATGTGGTGTAACTGGTGTATAGCAGTGGCTCTTGCACTTTGTTGCTATGGCTTCAATATTTGCCCTTTACAGTCACTACTTTATGCCTGCTAGGTGTCCTGACTGTAGTGTGCTGCTGTGGCTTTCCTATTTTCCATGTACATTCACACCTTGGAATGCTTGCTATATCTGCCAGGGTGTTACAGCATGCAGTGTGGTCTGGCCATGGTGTGGGTCTTGACATCTATTAAGGTATTTGAGTATGCTGCTGAGCAGGCCCCAGACACTCTCAGGTGCATCTGTTATCTGCCTCATGGAATGGTACATATCAGTGGGGTACACCCATTAAATTGTCTGGTGTGCTGCAGTTGTGACTGTGGGATAGCATGAGCATATGTATTACTACACTTTTTCTGCCATGCAAGTGGTGCATACTTTCAGGACTTCATAGTTACCATTGCATGTGTTGTAACACCTTTCTGTCTACTGTTTGTACATTTCACATGGAGTCTGTGGGGCATTCCTGTAACTCAGTCACTGTTGCTATGTCTAGGCTCTTAATTATTCAAATATGGTGGTGTCAAACCTCTCATGTGTACAAATATTTGCAGGTCATCCACATTTCTGCCTCATATTTTGGTCAATATCTCATGCACAGCTTTTTCTGGCAAATCACTCTGGCCTCAAGTCAGAATATAGTGATAAACATTTAAGTTTCTGACTTCATACCCTTCCAAGCATCCCACAAAATGCAGAACCTGCTACTCTCTGAACTGTCTAAGTTTGTTGTAACATTATTTGTAATGTGTCCCTGGTTTTGGCCCTTTGCTCCACATATTTTATTACTTGGTCCGAATGTGTTCCTGTAACAGGTTGTGGGGTATGGGCAGTGATTATCCTGCTGTGAGTATGTGTGTGGCTTGCAAGGTGCTACAGTGACATTATTACCTACTAGCTACCAACTAGCATGGCTGTTTTTGTTCACACACTACTATCATAGATATCCACTAGATTTGACAGTAAATATACATGACATGCTTTGTGTACTACACATCCTATATTCCCTTTGCA
Source organism: Protopterus annectens (assembly GCF_019279795.1). Lineage (NCBI taxonomy): Eukaryota > Metazoa > Chordata > Ceratodontiformes > Protopteridae > Protopterus > Protopterus annectens. The sequence goes on from NC_056743.1 coordinate 1,450,633,265, forward strand.
TTCATTCCTACTATTACATGATATATTTATTTTAGCACAGCATTCTTGTATAACAGTCATGGCTTAGTGGTAAGTCATGCAGACTAGTGTTTCCAAGGTCCTGGGTTTGGGGCTGACAGTGGGATTTTATTTTGCTTTTGAACTGACTACGGGACCTGTCAATCAGAGTGACTAAGGCACTTTTAAGCAGTTGTAACCGGGTTAGCGCTGGTTTGCTCGGAGCTCCCGCATGCGCACTGGCGGTTTGCTCTGCGCACATGCGCGCACACCCACTTACAACCGCTTAACAGTGCTTACTCTGGCGCACACCCGCACTATTTTCTTTGAAAGAAATGAAAATGGGGAGACAGGAAAGTGGTGAAAAAGGGGTCACAAAGAGGGTAAGACAGTAGGGAAACAAGCTTGGGATTTGCAGGAGGGATGTAGGTAAGGCCCATAGCTGCCCATTTCTTTATCAGCAACAGCTGTGCATATGTATCTAATTTGGTGTGACATTTGAAACATTCCACCCCTGAGAGAGGTGTCAGGACAACAATAATACTTAAAATGAGTTGGACCAGCTCAGAACGCCATAGAGACTCGGGCGATGGACAATACAAGAAAGGTAGATGGACATAATTTATATAGTAGCTATGTGGTTAACCTGTCAAGTTACAAACTTGACAGTAGTGAGCTATCTATCTTAGAAAAAGGTCTTAAATTTGTACCTACTTGTGTTCCTAAGAAACATGAACTTAAAGTTGAATTATTCCAGTTATGTCGAAAAATGTATTTAAGGGAATATTTTTTTAGGTTAAATAATACCTCTGTTAATGATGTTAACTATGAGGCTACTTCAATACCTGATAGTGATTTGGAAAGTGAAGAAAGCTTCTATTCATGTCTATCGGATGAAGAAGGTGGAAGTAATGCCTATGATTTATTGGACACTCATATGCTTAAAGGTACGAGTTGTTTTCTTCCCCCATGTAAAAATCCCAATATACTGAAATTTGAATCGTTGTTAAATATAATGTTAGACAAAGAATTAGAAGGATTTGTTAATAAAAAGCATGTTTATAATCTGACCAAAATGGAATGGGAAAAATTACAGCGATTAAGCAAGAATAATAATATAATTTTCAAACCATCAGATAAAGGGGGAAAACTTGTTATATTAAATTCATGCGATTATTATAGCATGTGTATGCAACATCTTGATAACAAAACTGTGTACTGTGAAACAAATATAACTTTTCTGAAAAAGGCAGAGGTAGATTTTAATGCTTTATTACAAAAAGGTGTTAGGTTACACTATTTGACTAAAACAGATGTAGATCGAAAAATAAGTATTAAGAATAATAAAGTTGCAAAGTTTTTCTGTCTACCTAAGATTCACAAAAACTTGAACCGGCCACCTGGCCGGCCTATTGTTTCAGCCTTTGGTTACTTTACTTACAATCTTTGTACCTTGTTGCATGAAATTTTGATGAAACAAGTTTTGATGTTACCTTCATATATACAAGACTCATACGACTTCCTTCAAAAGATTAAGGACATATATTGGTATGAGGGAATGTATTTCATTTCTGTAGACGTAGTGAGTCTTTACACTAATATTTCCCATATTTTGGGTTTGGAAGCTATAAAATTTTTTCTTGGCGATAGCCCTAAAACTTATTATATTTTGGAATTAGTTGAATTTTGTTTAACGAACAATGTTTTTGAATTTAATGGCATTCTCTATAAACAGTTAACAGGTACAGCTATGGGGGCTGCTTTTGCGCCAGCCTATGCAAACCTATTTATGGGAATGTTTGAAAATGAATTTCTTTATAGACTACCATTTTTTAAAAATAATGTCTTGAAATATTTTAGATTTATTGATGACCTTATTTTCATTTGTAAAGACAACTTTGATGCATCTGCAGGTTTCATTGATGCACTGAACAATAATAAATTTGGTATTCATTTTAGTGATGTACAACGAGGTTGTCAAGTAAATTTTCTAGATATTTCCCTTAAAGGTAACAATGGCTTTCCGATACATACTGGTATATACAGAAAGTTTGATGAGATTAGCTGGAAAATGTGGGGTAACAGTTGTCACCCCCCTCATACCTTGACAGCTATCCCTTATGGAGAATTTCTCAGAATAAAGAGACTAAATTCTGACATTGAATTAGCTTATAATGAGGCACTTAGAGTAGCTGAAATATTCAATGCTAGAGGATATAATCCAGTAAATGTGGAAAATAGTTTCTGTAGAGTATTTAAAAATAAAAAAGGTGATAGTAGATTTAATAACATTCACAAATACAATAGTAACAATACTGATAAATCTAATCAGGAAAAGATGTTTTTTGTTACTAAATATACTAATTTTTCTTTTATTATTAATAAATTAATTATGAATTATTGGAATTTTATTAAGAGAGACATTTTTTCATTGAAAGATACAAAATTGATTATATCATACAAAAAAGGTAAAAGTATCCAGGATTTCTTAGTACATAGTATTTACAAAAAACCTTATACTAGTAGTTTAAATAATGTGAAAGTTGTAGGAACTTTCCCTTGTGGAAAGTGTTCCGTTTGCAAGCATATAGTGAATGAGGTAGTTAAAATAAATGGAAAAAATTTTACTACAAGAGCTAAATACTCTTGCATGAGTAAGGGTGTTATCTATGTTATATTTTGTGGTTGTAATAAATTCTATATTGGGGAAACAAAGAGAATGTTAGCAGAAAGAATTAAAGAGCATGTTAGGGATGTAAGAAATAATTTAAAATAAACAGTCCCATTGCTGAACACTTTAATTCTGTACATCATGGTAATACTGATCATATAAAAGTTTCCATATTGGAACATGTTCCTCTCTATTATAATAATTTTGATTGGCAAAAGAACATACTGAGACAGAAGGAATCTATTTTGATTATGAAGTATGGGACTTTACAACCATATGGTATGAATAGAGAATGTAACTGGCAAAGTCTTATTTAAAACTGTGGCTTTAAATGTATATTATACATGTGATTTAATTAATTTGATTGTATAATTGATTGATTGTTTTATTTTGTATATATTGTGAAGTTTTTTAGGAGTTTTATTGTCTTACTCTGTAAAGGCTGTTGGCCGAGGCGCTAGAGAAAAGATTTGCTCTAACTGAATAAATTTTATCTTTTTGGAAGGTAGAGCTGGGACTCACTGTTGGTCTTTGTTGTTGCTTATATACGTTCTTTTTCTTGTTGTTTCATTACAACAATAATACTTGTTGTACAGCCAATTGTAATTGATAGTTTCCATGTCCAGCAGACATGTGTGCGGAATGGGCAGCTATGTATGGGGCGTAATTTTTTTGTGGGTACAGAGTGCCCTTTTTTTTTTTTTTTTATTTTTCAGGTGAAGGAAGTTGGTATAGCTGGGGAGGTAGGTTGGGTAGGTCAACAGACAAGACAAACAAGACGCATACAGGGGCGGTGTATGACACGTGTGGGGGGGTTACACAATTGATGGAGACGGAGGTTTGGATATCCAGAGCCCATGAGCCCACAGATGGCAACAGTGGAACTGATATCCCCACCCATGGGCAGTTGCCACTGTTCCTTCACTGCCCAGGACGGGGCTGTGCTAGGGGCTGTGTAGGCCGGGCAACAGGCATGCCCGTAGGTTGTGCCACCTGTGCCTCAAGCTGGCGTAGGGGCCCAAGAACAGAGTCCTGGATCTCCCTACGCACCACAGTCCGGATGCTACGGAGGGTGAGTGGTGGTTCTCCTCCGGCCACGCTTGCAGAGGGGGGACGGGCCCCATCCCCTGCAGTGCTTCAACCTGTAGGTGGCACAGGGCCACCGGAGGAGGGTCCAGACTGGGCACTAGTGCCAGGTGCACTCGCCAGCTGAGGTGGGAGAGGTGGGTCCGCTGGAACCCGCCTTCCCTGTCGTCTTATGTTTTGCATTATGTCATGACAGTTTGGGTTAGTAACATACAATACCATTCGCAATTAGTTGTAACAGCATGCATTAGTATTCCCATTAACCAAACACCCAGATATTCACACCATTGAACAGCGAGCATAACACATGCATAATTTGAACAGCAATACACAATCCAACAACATGCAGGGTTGATTGATGGCAACAGGCCATCAGGTTTGGATGTATGAACAGGGCAGATGCATCAACGTACATGCAAATATTTATGACCCAACAAGGCAAATGTCCAGGGGTGTTAATTGTGATTGCACATACCAATTTCACGTGGAATGGATTATATGTGGTTATAGGGTGGGGTGAAGAAAATATTATTAACACCTTTGAATACCAATATATATGCTGTACATTTCTAATAGCTACAGATATATACACACTACTGTTCTACCTACAGTTTCCTATATGATAACTACTTCAATTTGGTGATAGGACTGTTACTGCTACATCAATATACATTTTATTGTTATTCATACACGTTCATATCTGGCTTTGTTCAGCTACATCATCCTGCTAAATTTGCTTTATATAGCTATAGACAACTGTGGATGTTTGATATTTCAGACAATCATACTATCTGCATATTGCAGACTGAGATCAACATATCCAGATTTTGGGATACACATTCCAGCTGCAGCAACACTTTGAACACATTTTGCAGTTTGGTTCTGCTTGTCACATTCATTTCATTCTGTACTGACTGCAGTATACTTTATTCAGGGGTTCTTACTACTTTATTGGTAGATTCATAACTCTTTCTCACACTCTCTCACTTGTTTTCATTTTACTATTCAGGATGGTACTTACTTCTAGGCTTTATTGACATGTTTTACCTGTAGTTATTACAATCCTTTCCAGCAGTCTCACTTCTGTCATGTTTCAGTATTTCAACAGGGATATATTTCACACATGTGATTTGCTCATCTTCTGCAGTTGTACTTTTCAGCCTGCTGCAGGTTGTGTACTATTATATTACAGGTGGGGCATCTTTATTTCAGACTTTATTTCAGACATTTTCATTTTTCTGTTTGGATTACAGACTGCAACACACTTTTGTAATCAAGCAATACTTGCAAACACTTTTACACTGTTACTTGCACATTTTATTGCTTAGTGACTACACTGCACTCTTTTGCTAACTGTCATACTTTTAAATTTCTTTACAGTTACTGAGAGTGGATTACTGACCTGCCTGGTGGCGCAACCGCACCAGCCTATCGCCATAGGCTCTGCGGTTCACAGAACGGACACCTGCAGCTGTAATATAAATGAAGTAATATTGGAATACACATCTCCATAATATCAGCTAATTTAATTTCTTACATAAATAATTAAATGTAACTTACTCAGTAGTGGGGGCATTGGGCATTTGCCGGGCCTCCTGGATCCAAAGGTTCAATTGGTCCTGCTTGCGTCTCTTCAGGACCGCATGGTGGTGACGGACCTGCTCACCAGTCCTTGGAATCCCTGTGGCACTGGTGAGATCATGAGCCAACCGGTCCCACGCCTCAGCCCTATATGCTCCCCACAGGACCTGGCCCTGCATGAGTTGGGCCTCATGATTGTGGACTAGGAGCCACACCATGTATCTGGACTCCTCAACACCCCACCTCTTTGCTCAAAAGCAACTACCTTCACCTACTCCTGACATTCTGGCTGCAAGTCAGTTCTAAAATCGTTTACAATGGTTGGGCATTTGCCGGGCCTCCTGGATCCAAAGGTTCAATTGGTCCTGCTTGCATCTCTTCAGGTCCGCATGGTGGTGACGGACCTGCTCACCAGTCCTTGGAATCCCTGTGGCACTGGTGAGATCATGAGCCAACCGGTCCCACGCCTCAGCCCTATATGCTCCCCACAGGACCTGGCCCTGCATGAGTTGGGCCTCATGATTGTGGACTAGGAGCCAGACCATGTATCTGGAGTCCTCAACGCCCCACCTCTTTGCTCGAAAGCAACTACCTTCACCCACTCCTGAAATTCTGGCTGCAAGTCAGTTCTACAATCGTTTATGCTGTGTATTCCCGCCTATGGGGCTTATATATGCCGTTTTTCCTGCACTTATCTGTGATTGGCCATTTTGGAATTGTATCAACTTCACAAAACCTGCTTTGTCATGCTCCACGTTCTATTCATTCCTATATATTTGCTATTACTGCATTTCTAAGTACAGCTGTGGTGGTTTAGTGGTTCAGTACCTTGACTATGGTTCATGATATCCTGGGTTCGAGCCTGGCTACTGCTTTTTATATTTTATGACTGTCTAGACAGGCTAGGGGGTGTGTCTTTGTAAAGGCAGTTTTGTTACAGCTTGCTCAATGTTGCCCGTCGGTTAGCTTGTTGGCGCGATGCGCAGCTCCGTGCAAACGGGGTATGCAGGTTTACGCTTCATTTGGCTGTTAGCATGCATATTACGCTCAGCTCAGCTAGGGGCACACAGTTTCAGCGTGTTAAACCACTGCTCACCTACGGGCACTCATTTTGCACCTGTTAAACCACTGCTCACCAACGGGCAGATGCACTCACCTTGTTAAACTGTAGCTCAGCTATTGGAACATCTCGCATTTTTTATTGTTTTGTTTTCTCACATTTCTTCAAAATAAATGGACTATTTCATTACATTTTACATAAAATATAATTTTATATGTGTACATATTTGTCACGGACTTGTTTCGTGCTTATTTTACTAAAAATAAAATTTGATGTTGTGGGGGCTCGAACCATGGATGCCAGCTCTTCAGCCCACGTCTCTACCGCTACGCTATTGCTTCTTGGCTTACTTTGCATATTTAGTTCTTATATGCTTTTCCACTGACTGCTAACTGTAGCTAAGCTACGGGCACGCCCGCACAAATGAGCGCACTCACGGGCAAACATCTTTATGATTTAAAAAAAATATATAACATGTTCATTTATATATTTTATGTTCATAGTCTGTGGGGGCATGTGTTGTGTTGTGTTTATTCACATTTCCATGGCCTCTGTCATGGGTTTTTACTTTGGGCACTTTTACTCTTCTGGGGGCGTGTTCGCTTGCAGGGCTCGGCCTACGGACACGCCCCCTACTGTCTTCCACGGACCGTGTTAGCCTTAGGTGTGATTCAGCATGCTCTCATGAATATGCAGAGCATGCTGACATCACTCCGTTTAACTGCAGCCTCCGTGTAAGACTTATAAATCTTACACGGAGGCTTCGTGAATCCTGCCCTATGTCTAATATTACCATTTCTGCTGATGTTTACTTTATGCTTTGGATTACAGCTATCTACATCTATCTATATCTATCTATCTATATGTGTATATTTATACAGCTATATATATATATATATATATATATATATATATATATATATATAGATAGATAGATATATAATAGAGAGAGAGAGATAGCTCCATATAGACATATGCAGATACATGTCTGTACATATATACATCTATCTATATAGACATACTTACATAATTATTGCCATTTAGAAAGTGAAGACATGAATTCATTACACTGGGGAAAAAAGCTAATATTGGTGATCTTGAATCAGTGCATAGCACATTGCTGATTTTTTTTTCTAAGAGAGATTGCTGAACAATTGGGAATGGGAATGGTAGTGTGATCTTGGAGTTGGTATTTATAATTAGCAGGGGTTGCAGGGAGTGTAGCTCCCCACATACAGGTGCAAAGGGCTTTCTGCCTGCAAAAAATGTTTTCTCTGTGCTTCTTTAGATTATTAATGTTTCAAATGTCAAATTATTGAGTATTATATAGACAGATAGACAGTCAGACATAGATTTTAGATAGATGGATTTTATATTTAAATTAGTATATGACACTTGTTTTGTCTATCTGTATATCTGCCTGTTTACTTATCTATCTGCCTATTTATGTACCAATCTGTCTATCTAGCTATCTACCTATCTATATTTACTTAAAGAAGAATTGCACCCAAACACTGAAAAAAAATGTGTTTTCACCAAGTCTTGAACTTTTCTGCATTGCTGATGTCTCTGTTTCAAAGTAAATGGTCACTATTACTTTCTTATTTGTTATACCCCAAATACACCTGAAGGGGCCTTCCATAGCTAGCATGATTTTGTTTTATAGTCAATGGTTTTGCCTCTTTGATGTCATGTTAGAGGGACAGAAAATAATCCTTATGATAAGGGAATCATTTATTGTGGTCTTCTCTCTCATCAGTTTACACCAGTGCTGCGACTGCCTACTTTTCACTGCCAGTATCTATTTATATTTTTAATTACTTTGTTTCCCTTGATTTTCACTAGTGGCCATCTCTGTTACAGCATTTTAAGGAATGTTTGAATGACAGGCTTGTAAAATGTAACTGAGTGATTGTTTGTTTCAAAGTAGCAACTGTAGTTCAGTGTTCAGCTGTGAGAAATCTGACCCCACTGATTAATAGCAATTACTTGGACTGAGATGGTTTATGTTGCATTCACAGTTTGAAATATTGTAGCTAGAACTAAAGTCTTTGATGTTAGTATTCTTTCCCCAATTCACTGACCTGTCTCAACAAAGCAATGTATACAAATCAAAAATGTTGAAATAAAAACACCAGAAGTAGCAAGTACTTTTACAGAAATTACAGTGTAGAAATCATGCAAAACCAAATGCCGACAAAAGTTAAGATGAGTTAGATGAACATATTTTCTTTCTTTGCAGGACTGAATATTATTAAAGGGAAAAGCATTAGCATCTGAAACCTAAACTTGAAAGTCTTGCCTTTGTTCAGACTCCAGGTTACACTATTTATTTGAGGTGTGATGCTGGCAATCTGTGACTGACAATTTGTGACTGGCAATCAATGTCGCAACTAAAAATGTTCAACCAGTTGCTTCAGTCTATTGAATGGAACCTGTGTGTGTTTGTATGTGTGTGTGTGTGTGTGTGTGTGTGTGTGTGTGTGTGTGTGTGTGTGTGTGTGTGTGTGTGTGAGTGTGTGTGTGTCCAAAAAACAGTCTTAAAAATGATCTACTCTCTTCAATTCATTGACTATTTATTTACAATGACAGCAGGAGTCCAAATGTTTTTGACAAGTGTAGCAGAGTGTCACAGTCATCATGAAGTATTGCCCTGGAGCTAACCTCATGCTTCACCCTCCATATGCCCTTATTTGTGCACAGGTTGGCAGGGAGCACCACTGAACACTGCTAATTCATTTTCCAAGTTCAACATCTCAAATTAGAATCACACATGAGCTAATACATTGCCAACATCTGCATTAATGAGCTTTTCAACACTGGGCTTCAGGAAGAGATTTTGAACAAATGTAAGTATTGTTATTGGATGTTACTACTTCATTACATGGAAATGGCTTACTGTACTCAAGTTAACTACAGTGAATTGTGAGATTGACTGACCACTTCTATCTTTACAGTTATGTCTGCACTGCAACACTTTTCACTGGCAAATGATATACAACCACACACAGCCTTGGCAGACTTAAGTCATCATTACTTAGCCTTCCTGTTCTGGAACATTTTGGTACTGACAGTGCACATTGCCTGTGCACAAGCAGATACTGATGTTAATGTCAGATGCATTCATTAATGTTTACATACCATCATTCTAACCTGCTGATCCATGAATGCTTCATTGTCCATCCTGTGTTCCACAAGTGTGTGTGTGTGTGTGTGTGTGTGTGTGTGTGTGTGTGTGTGTGTGTGTGTGTGTGTGTGTGTGTGTGTGTGTGTGTGTGTCATCTACAGAACAACATGTTACATGTCAGTCTCAGTTCTGCAATATACATTAAAGGCAGCATAGCTGACCTACGGCAACAGTATGTATTTAGTATTGATCAGAAGATTGCATGTACTCCTTCATATCAGTAAATATGGCTTTGTCCAAAGACTGCAACAGCACAATATTATCTCTGATACAGAATGAGAACCTAATCCTGTATATACTGCAGACTCACAATATAGAATTCAGACTACTTTTGTGGTGCTTGCACTAAGTACTGTGGTCTCTTGATTGTGTAACTAGATAGGTAAGGGGTTCTAATCTCTCAGCAATCAACTTGTGCGCACATGAGGGGTTGTCTGTAGAGTAAGGTAAGCATGACCTTACATACCACTAAAATAGCTGTAGAAAACAAACCGCGATAATAAACTGGTAACCAAAGAAGTTTCAGTAACCTTGAATCCTTGGATTTTCAAATAAACATCTTTATTCCAACACAGGACCAATACAAGAACCAAACAATCTTCACATAGGAACTAAGCGCTTTCACCCTTTCATCCTAGGGCATCATCAGAGTACAAATTCTAGTAAAATCTTCATCCCTTAAATACATACTCTTAGATAATTAATTAATTATGCAATAATCCAATTAAAACAATTAAAATGGTTGTCTCTTAAAATAAAAGGTATAGTCAAAGAGAAAAGTTGAAGTCATATAACCTAGCTAGAACATAACACAGTCAAACTATTAACATTATAAACAATATATATATATATATAAAATATAAAATATCTAATGTATATAGTACATATCTTGAAAAACACCAGAAGTGTCATGAAATGAATAATGACAATAATAATGAATGAAATAATATAATTGGATTATTGCATAATTAATTAATTATCTAAGAGTATGTATTTAAGGGATGATGATTTTACTAGAATTTGTACTCTGATGATGCCCTAGGACAAAAGGGTGAAAGCGCTTAGTTCCTATGTGAAGATTGTTTGGTTCTTGTATTGGTCCTGTGTTGGAATAAAGACATTTATTTGAAAATCCAAGGATTCAAGGTTACTGAAACTTCTTTGGTTACCAGCTTACATACCACAAGTCATAATCTGCAGAAACTTTTCCACTGGAGGGACAGTCCACATGAATGTCAGACCTTTCTCCCAACATCATCTTCTCTGCAACTAAAGTTGATGTCATTCTCTATTAAGTGCACTGTCACACTGTTAAAGTCAGACTTCAATGGTGGTGTTTGAGCTAAGTACTTTGACTTCTACACTGTGTAATTAGATAAGTAGCAGGCTCTAATTGCACAGCAGCCCAATGTTTTGTGATGGCAGGGCATAGCATCACTGAAGCATCTATTCAACAGCTGTGCTGATTTGACTCTCACTCAGGAAAAACATTTAAGTGGTCATATGAATGCTGCATCCCCTTTCCCCCTCTGTCCACAAACACATACAGTTTGCAACACAGTGATGAGATAGTACTTTCAAAAATGCACTCTCACTCTACTAAAGTCAGACATCTCCGGTGGTACTTGCATATAGATTGTGTAAGTACATAGGTAGAGAGTTTGTAAACAGCTGTAAAAACATGATGACTGTGTGTGTGAATGTAAATGGAAGCAGGAGTGTCTTACACATGTTTGTATTGGCAACATTTAGAATCTTATATGGCTGTAGAAGTCAGGTTTTTCACACACATTTCCTTTGCAAGACACTATTAAAAGATGCAGTCTGGCTCACACAAAGTCAGACTTTTTCTGTGGTGCATGCATATAATACACTTGCATGTAGATTGTGTAAATAGGTGGGGAACTTGAATAAAGGACAGACTGTCTTGAATGAGTGTGTGTTTCTTCCTCTTACTGTACAGAACAGGCTGTGAATACATATGTGCTGTATATACAGTGTGCTGTGTGACCTCTTTTTAGTGGAAAGTGATGTAATACACAGTGACGATGCCATCCATTGAAATGTACAGTGTCACAGGTGTAAAGTAAATCTCAAGTGGCCCTTGTGTTTCAGCAGACCTTCTTTAGCTTGTGGTGTTAGTCATATAGTTCAAATCCTGACATGGCTGCTTACACTCTGTGCACATGTTGCTAACAGTGTTTTCACCAACATGTGCTATGTCCATGTGTAGGTATTGTTTCATCTTAAAGGAGTTTATTCTAATTTTCATTTTGAAATGCTGTATTGAAGGCTGATGCTGTAATTTGATTAGAATTGATTTTCTTTCCATACCAGTTGTAATAAGATGCCTTCTCAGAGCTGAGGACATTAGACAATGTAATATATGCTGTTCCTAAATAAGGTATGTATTCCACTATGGGATTATATCCACATTGTACATAATTGTTGTTCTACCATCACAGTAACAACAACAGTATGTCATAGGTGCATTTGTGTATACCTAGCATCAGGCAATGTTGTCTTGACATACAGTATGATTATTTCAAAGTAATTACAGGGACACATATCCCTTGATTCAATAACATGATGTAATGCTTTCACATGCTAAAACATATGACAATTGGTGATGCACTTATACTATGGCATGTTTGTTGATATCACTATTGTGCTGATTTTCTCAACACTTATTCAGGTGTTCAGAACCAGCACTGAGTGACTGTTAGCATGCGTGTCCTTAACTGTTATGTAAGAATGATATCTCCCTTTTCTAATGTTTCTGCATAGAGTGGCAGAGGCCTCTCCCATCCATTTTATCAGATAAAAATTATGGGAAAATAAAGTACATCTGATGTAATGACTTCACATAGGTGTAGTTCAACAGCTGTGATTACAGTTTCACTGTTGCACATTTGATTCATGCTCATCTTGTTATTTGGAGAAGTTGTACAGCTTGATGCTCAGTTTTAGCATAGGGAATTATTTTGTGTTAATGAACTAATGTCACACATATTGGGAAAGACAAAACAGGATATGAGGACTGCCTTGGTCCACATGGGAGGGGCAATAGGAATAAAGGAGAGGTCATTCTAGAATTTTGTCTGGAAAATGGCTTGATAGTAGCTGACACATAGTTCAGAACGAGAGACAATCACAAGATCACATACAAGAGTGGCCAGCATGCAACTCAGGTAGACTTCCTCTTAGTAAGCAAAGGGCACTGGTGTAGAATCAATGATTGCAAAGTCATCCCCAGTGAAACAGTCAGCACACAGTATAAACCACTAGTTGCCAGAATCATCTGCACGCAATGGTCAGAGAAGACTCTAAGGTCAACAGAGACCAGACTTGGAGACCTGGAAGTTGACTAGAGAGAAAGCACAACAGTTCAAGGAATTACTTAGGAATCTAGCACCCCAAGAAGAGGAGGAAATGGGCAGATTTGAAGAAGAATGGCAGGGCCTCAAAACAGCATGTATGAGGACTACACAACAGATAATTGGCTAAGCCATGTATGGAAATAAGGTACATAAGCAAAGCTGGTGGAAGAATGCAGAAGTCTAGGAAGTCATCAAAATAAAGAAGGACTGCAAGAAAAAGTGGGTGATAGAAAACATTGACTGGCTAGGAAAGAATACTGGTTGGCTAACAAACAGGCTAAGAATGGAGTTTCAATAGCAAAGAAAAGAGCATTGGAGGCACTCTACCAGCATCTGGAAAATTACTCAGTAGGGGGCAAAAAGAAACTATATCAGGTTGCCAGACAAAAACAGAAACATAAAGAAGATAGTCATCATCAGCCTTCATAAGGGATACCAGCAACTACCTCCTCACCAGTCTACAGGACATCAAAGGCAGATGGAAGGGATACTTTCAGCAGTTTGTGAATGAAGAAAACCCCACAGAAGCTGTACTTACTGATACACAGCTTATAGTGAGGGAAGAAGAGGAGCCCACTCTAGAAGAAGTAAGAACAGCACTAAGGAAATTGAAGTCAGGGAAAGCAGCAGGCTCAGATGAGGTCACAGCAGATTTGATAAAGATGCTTGGTGAGATAGGGAAGAAATGGCTCCTAGGGATACTCATAGCAGTGTGGAGAGAGAGAGGCATATCCCAGATGACTGGAGCATAAGCATACTCATGCCAGTGTACACTAACAAAGGGGACATCCACAACTGTGGGCAGTACAGAGGCAGCAAACTCCTGTCACACTACATGAAAGTTTTGGAGATGGTGATTGATAAACAGATATGCAGAGCAGTAGAAAGTAAGATGGGAGATGAGCAGTTTGGATTCAGATCAGGATGCAGCACAACTGACCCGATGTTTACAGTGAGATAGATACTTGAGAAGAAGCTAGAGATGAGGTGAGAGTCCAACTGGGCATTCCTAGACTTGGAGAAAGCATATGCCAAGGTCCCAAGATAGCTGATTTGGGCAGTACTGCAGTGGTTCAAAGTCATAGAAGCACTGGTAGAATTAGTGTAGGCTATTTACAAGGACCCAATGACTCATATACGAACAGTGTCCAGTGTCACACAAGGATTCCTAGTGGGAGTGGGTGTGCACCAGGGTTCAGCTCCTTGCCCACTGCTTTCATACTGGTGATGGACTACATTAGCAAATAGGTTGGAGAGGACAGATCAACAAAGTTGCTGTATGGAGATGATAAGGCATTACAGGCAGACTCTGAGAAAGAACTTCAGTAAAGGATAGGGAAATGGAATGAAAAACTGAAGGCACATGGGATGAAACTAAATAGAGATAAGACAGTATAATGGCAGCAAATTGGGGAAATCAGAAGAAGATGAAAATGGAGATAGAAGGGAAAATAGTGGAACAGGTTAACAATGTCAAGTATCTGGCAGGGGTCCTTGATGAAATGGGAAGTCTGAATGAAGAGGTCAAAGCCAGAATCAGTGAGGCTGCAGCCAAATGGTATAGCATGTTGTGGTATTGTGTGACAGAAGAATGCCAAAGAAGCTGAAAAGTAAAGTGTACAAAACAGTGTTGTGACCAGTACTACGGTATGATACAGAAACATGGCTGTAAAGGAGGAGCAGTTGAGGAAATTAGAGGATATAGAGATGAAGTGCCTGAGAAGGGTGGTAGGATGCACACTGCAGACAGATGAAGAAATGAGTATATAAGGAGCAGAAGCCAAAGTAGCTCCAATTGCAAAAAAAAGATCAAGGAGAACAGGATACGGTGGTTTGGGGATATGTGCAGAAAAAAAAGAAAGTCTGGTGAAGAAGATTTAGGACAGACAGGAAGAAGGTAAGAGGAAACGAGGGTGTCAAGCAAAGAGGTGGATGGATTGTGTGAGAAATGATCTGCAACAGTCAGGCATGAGTGTCGAAGAGGCAGGAGTGTGTCATGGAATTGAGAGACTTGCTGACAGCACGACTTCCCGACCCCATGTAGAAAATGTGAAGAAGGGGGTTGATAATGATGATAAACAATGAACTCTGATAAATAAAAACAATGCAAAAGGTATAAAATTAATTTAGTACATCAATAAAAGCAACAGCAAAGTTTTCAAGTTACGCAGCTCTTCTCCAGTGCTTAGTACAAACGCCAGTTCATAAATTCCTTTGTACATCTCAAAAACAACCCATCCAATAGAAACACAGCCAAAATAAAATAATTATTCAATCAATTACACAAATGAATGATGTAAGTGAAAAATCATACACAGAGAGCACTGAAAAAGAGTTGCTTAACTTGAAAGCTTTGTTGTTGCTTTTATTGCTACATTAAATTAATTTTATGCCTTTTGCAGTGCTATTATTTTTCAGAGTTCTTGTTATTTGCTATTGCATTTTTCATTGAAACCCTTGCTGGGTTGTGTTCATTGTGTTTTTTCATCGTTATGATGTATTAATGCCAGACAACAACACATCAGTATTTTCCTTTGATATGTTTCATGAACACATGTGAATGTATGTTTGGATTTCATGGTAAGAGAACATTTGTTCTGACAATATCATAGTGAGAGTGTTTCTGTGGCACATGCTTTGAGCAGTGTGTTGTACAAGAGAATGCTCCAGTTTTTGGGTGGTATGTATACAAAAATGCAGAGAAACCTTCCTTGAGAAAGGGCCATTGATATAGGACTGGTCACAACTGTGTGCACATGAGCACAGTCACTTAATCGCCATCAGTCTGATATGCTGATATGACATTCATTATCAGGGATCCTTTCTTAATTCCCACATTAATTTCTGTTTGTGAAAATATCTATTGCTATCTCTTGTGGCAGATGCAGACAATACACAGCTCTGTGGAATCAATAACATCATGGTGTGGTGTTTGCATCTGTTATTATCTGTCTGTCTGTCTGTCTGATAACTGTGTCAGGCAAGAGTGCCTTAGGCAAGGGTATTATGTATAGCACATTCTGCTGTCACATTTGTAAGACCACAAACACTTATGTATGGGATCCATACCGATTAGAATATAAAGGTGCATAACTCCCTTCAAGGGTGATCCTCCTCATACATGTGTTATGCCTATTTCTGTAGCATACACAGTTAATACACAGCTCAGTGGTAACATTGATGGCATGAGTTAGATTCATGCAAAAGGAGATCGCAGTTTATGAGCTATTCTTATTTTCCAGCATGTTATATTGATGAACCTCAGGCTATGCAAATATCCCCTAATGAATGTACTGTCCTTCCTAACTGTCATCTCAACTCAGCATGTTAATCATATTTATATTTCATTTACACTCCTCTTACAATGTTAGTTTGTGTAACTCTCACATCTTATACTATTATATCTGTTTTATTTACCTATATTTGCTCAGGAAATATGACCACCTTTAATTATTATGTCTTTGAGACATAAGAACATTTAAATAACTTATCTTAGTACAATTTGAACATTTAATGTCCACTCTTACATATTTCTGTATTCGTATCTTTCATTTCTGTGCACATTGTCCTCAGTACACTTTCCTTTACCTGTCACTGCTTTCATTGTAATTGCTCTTCATTAGTTTTGCTGCTGTCCAAGTGAGCACACATAACAAGTTTGCTCATAGGCACACCACTTTTTACTGTGTGTTCATGCTGCTCAGCATGTTTTCAAGGCCGCCAACAGTGTTGATGACCATGAAAACTTGCTTGCATTCATTTAAACACAATGAACAGCATGCATATGCAATTAGCGCTGCTGCTCATCGTGCTAACATGTAAATATTGTGCAAGTTTTGCGTGAAGCCTACACAATTGTTAATGAGTATCCCGAGATATACCTACTTAAAATTAATTCAAGTAGCTTATTTTAGATATAAAGTTAGGATGTCTTTCCCTTCATATATGACTGAAATCTATATCTCTGATTGCTCTTAAGTATAATAGAGATTTGTTTTTACTCAGAAAAAAAGAAACCGGGACATATTCTCTAGATTAGCTTATTTTTATGTTTCTGCTCATTTCAGAAATTGGTAGTGTGAATTTAATAGAAACTTTAATCTTGTTTAATTTGTTCTAAATTATAAAAGATTAATTATCTAATCATTAGTCAATGCCTATGAATTTTTCTGCTGAAAGTAACACTTGGAATCTAAATGATTATAAGGTCACTAATAAAGCTGCCCTGCAGTATGCTATCACTTTACTCACTTACTAATAGGCCACGTTTTTGTACAAAATTTTTAATTAATATTCTAAATCACTTCAGCAAGATGTTTTTTCTAATGGGATTTGAAACTTATTTGAGCCAAATTCAAGTTGTTAATTAATGGTGGTTATAGCTATGAGCAATTGAAAGTAAATGATGGTGTCATGTGACTTACACCATACATATCAAGGCACCAGGAAGTCTATACATGAGATTACTTTATTTCAATTCTCTTTTGTTTTAATGTAGCTTAATGTTTTAAACACTTATAAACTTTCAGACCCTTAGCTTAACTTTCAGTATATCTAGGATTCATTTATAGTGTACAGCAAACCAGAAGTCTTTATTCAAAGAGAAAGGGCACAACATTTATTTTATGATATAGCAACTCAGCATTTCTTAATGTAATAGCAGACTCATATATTATTTTATTTATGAAATGGCTTTCTGGATATGTTACTTCTAATTTATAACACAGAAAGCTTAAACATTATTACAGATGCAGTGCACTATTGTCATCAAATGAGAAGAAAGCTCTAACGCACATGAAATGAGAAGAAAGTTCTGATGCATATTCATATGTAGGTATTAGGCTAGCTGCTCCTGTGGACCATTTTAAGCTTAGCCAATGTTTCTTAGTGAGAATCAAACATTGTACCTCTTGTCTGGGAGGTAAACACCTTAACCATTATACCAAGCCCCAATCTCATTTCCTGATTTTGTTTTAGCTCTGTCACTGATTACAAGGTACTCACTTAAGTATGACCTCTGAAGTAAGAACAAGAATAATGCTACTTCGTGGGTATCAGAAACAGAAACTGAATAACTGGCCAAGTTAATTGTGGGGTGGAAGTTAAGGTCTATCAGCAGACTTCTTATGACATAGAAATACACACTGCAGTTATTTGCTGATAAGAGGTATACTTATTCTTTTCTTGGAGTGTTAGTCATACAAAATTGGCAAAAGATGAACTGCAACCTTAGGCTCACTGAGGGCCAGCCTTTGCAATTGCGGGACCAAACTTGGACTATTTTGGTGAAGCACCTCAGTTGACCACCTCATTGATGACCCCATCCGTCTCACCACTTGCTGACTTCCTGCACTTAATACTATTTTAGATTAAGATATGAGGAATATGTGTTATTATGATATAATAAAATAAAACAATATGTCTATTTATTAGCTTGTATTTTGTGCATACAGCATGCTAAAACATAAGTAAACCATTGGATTTCTGGATTACCCTAAGATCCAACGTCTCTTTTAGTTCCTCTTTTGGGGTCTGTATAATTAATTCAGGCACACTATAAGGGACCTATTTGATGAACAACTGAGTTCCAGTATCTACATGGTGCTTCATCAAGTGGGTACAACTTGTCTTACAAGTAAGCATGTTCCCAAAGTCATATAGTATTGATTGGATCTCCTAAACCTAGGTGAGAGATAGCTGCACACTTCTACATCTTCTTTCTAATTTTTTCTCTCTTTTCTGTCTCCCTCTTTCCTATTATTGCCTTCATTTGACTTATGCTTTACGCTACTACACATCCCATGCCCATCAGTTGTACATTTGCATATAGTTTTCACTGTAGAAACATTACACTGAAGACAGTGTACATGTATTCTGCTTACCTATTTAACTGACTGAGGTCTTATTTCGCATGCACTCATAAATGTGCTAATTTATGTTACATATTATCTTGACATATACTGCTCTTGCGTGCTTGCTCTTATGTTATCACTGTTGCACTGATATTGATTAAAGTCTGTTTCTGCTGTGCTGAGCATAAAAATGGACTAAGTGCTCTGTGTTGGTTAACAAACTTTAAATAAATAAATAAATACAATGAATAAAATATATATCTTTGTAAGTGAATGTTCTACATACTCTAGCATCCTTGGAAGGTGGTGCAAGCAACATGAAGCGGACCATGTTACTAAGAAGCAGAGTTATGAAACCTAGTGTAAACTTCTAAGTCATTGTTGTCCCAGTATCTGCTCTTGCATGTCCAGTGTCTTCAGATGCTAGGAGGTACTGAAAAGGTGACTCAATGTGGTTGTGCTTAATGGTTGCTGGAAGACTGGTGGTTCAAAACTGCAATGAATAATTTATATCATCCATTATACATTCTTATCATATATTATCCCTTTCTTCCTTCATGGGTTTCCAATCACCTGCTCCACCTCCTCTGAATGGCTGGTGTTCCCTACCCAGTTAATTCTGGTCTATGTTTACTGATAGAACAGCACATTCATCAAATGGCCGTTCATGTAAACATACCATCGAAACTTTCTCTCATCAAAAGGCCATATGACTGTAAATAATTTAATGGAATGATTATAGCTGGTTAACATAAACAAAACAGAACTTAGTACATACTTACTGGTATGGGAGGAATAAGGATATCTGCCCTTTCCCCACTATAGCATGATTTCAGATTTCATATAGTTAATTAGTAGGGGATGTAATAGGCATAGCCCCTCGCATGAGGAGAATTTGGTAAACACCAGACCTTCATTATGTAAAGGGCTGCACTCCCCCAAATCACCTGCTAATTATATATACTAATTCTGAGATATCACTACAGTGGGGAAAAGGCAAATTTCCTGGATCACACTACAGTGGGAAAAGGGCAGATTTCCTTATTTTTACCACGCCGATAATATGTAATACTTTCTGTTTTGTTTATATTGGCCAACTATGATCTTTTGATGAACTTACAATCATATGGCCTTTTGATGAAACCAACTTTTGATGGTATGTGTATGATGAATGGCTGTTCAATGAATCAGTAAATGTAGACCCTTTAATTCTCATAGCTTGTTACAGCCAGTTCATTTCCATAAAACTGTTGAACTTCTGGATTTTTTGCAATAGAAATAGCAATATTCTCAGGCCTCTCCACAGAAATGGTGTTGCTCACACTTCACTTACCTGGGATTATCACATGTCTCACTTCCCTGGGATTATTTTGTTGCTGTCAGTGACTTTGGTAAGCATCTCTCTGCCATACTTTTGAAATGGTAACATTTTATCACTAGTATTAGTGAAAAGAAGTTACCTCACAACACAGTATCTGTTATTTTTTATTTTTCACTAGTGTTTGTGTTCATACCTTTTGAGACTGATTATTCCACAGTTACTTATTCTAACTGCATTCATTACAAACCAATCATAAACCCCAAGTAGCAAGAAACGTAAAAGAAAATACAGTACTTCTCTGTCAGACTTCAATTTAAGCCTGGTGTAGTCATCTTTTGAAATCAAAACTGTAGTGGTACATGAGACTAGATTATTAATTTGGACAGTTTTGGTTTGGAAGCAACAGCAACTGACAACTATAGGAGTATGAGTAACTAACATTGTGAAACATACAGGTGGGGTGAAGCTGCAGTTACTCATAATACTAGATTAGCCATGAATGAAATGCATTATGGGAAATTGCTGCTGCACTAACAAGACTTATTACTTCTATGGGAGCAAGACTACCAGAAGGAAAATACCTTTCACATTGCTGTAGTGTCTCTCAGGAAAATGCCTATGCCATATAAGGCCTAATGACTTTGTAATAGCCTAGTATGGGGACCCTGAGGTACCTAGATCTTACTGGGGCAAATAGGTCCATTTGGCCTAAGAACGGCCATGGACTCACTTCTTGTTTAGTAAGTTAATATCTCTTTAAGAGAAGACAGATATTTTTATACAATGTTTTTATTACATTTTTTTAACTTAAAAGCATAGAAATGTCTATTGCATTTTTTGGCTATAAAGGGGTGTATCTTATTCTGTTATTTTCTTAATTTACATAACTAGCAAATGGTGCAAGGCACCTTTAGATTTATTTATTACCCAAGTCAGCATTTCTTAAAGTGATAGCAAACACTTTTTTCAAGTGTGATATATTTATGAAAATACCCTCTTAGTATATAATTTATTAATTCTAATATAGAATGTTTAAACATTGCTAGTGAGACAAACCAAAAAAGTGGTGCAATAGTGCTCAACCACAACAACTGAAACAAGAAAGAGCACTAATGTGAGTAATCAAAATATAATTTATTCCAAGTTTAAAAATTAAGCGCTTTCGTTAGTGCCAGTTGACTTCATCAGAATAACATAGTAGTCATAAAAAATGTGTTTAACTAATGAGAGCTTAACAATGATTGGTTCTTCTACCCCCCCCCCAATTACAAAACATATTGTAAAATAATCATTACAAAATATTCAATGCTTGTGCATGAAAAACTTTCTTTAAAAAATGCATTTTCATGTTTATATTCAACAATTTTACACAGAAATGTTCAATGGAATTAATATAAGTTAAAACCATGGCAAAAAATGTTTTAAATGCATGTATATATGTATATATGTTCTCATTTAGGATGATATGAAGGAATATAAAGGAATAAGGCATTTAAACCTTCAATGCAGCTGTATTTAGCCCTGCCTTCTGTCCTCAAGCACTGGTATTGGTCTCACCAGTGTATACCAGAGAAATCACACCACCTATGAGCTTGACAAGCTCCTGTAACCCATCTTCCCAGGGAGAAAGAAGTGGGCCAAACTACTTAACTCCACCCACTCCTTGCCATAAATATCCATTGCTGATGCCATTAATCATAGCACAGTATTGTGGGTCACAGTCAGGCTCCATGCCTCCCCAGCACAGAGCCAGGCTATCTATTTTGATGATTAATTTCAGACAATTAGCAAATGGTGAGCTTATTATATTATGTAGATATAAAGTTTAGGCTCATATAATTATATCTTTACATGGCTAAATGCTAATATGATTTTTTGTGATTGTTCTGAAGTTTTCTGAAGGGGGTTTCTGGCTAATTGCCTAAGCTAATGGAACTACAAACATCCTTAGATCTAGATGTGATCCCTTTACTTGTAAGATGTGCCACATAGAAGGTTTTCCTTACTACTGTGGATATGTGCTGGCCAAAGTTCTGATTGCTATCGACCTAAGTACCCAGATCACATACCACTGGGTCTACACTTAGGAGTGTGCTGCCTATAATGCAATTAGCAGGGATGTCAGCTTTCCCAAAGGAATAATGATGCTTTTTTTTGCATTTAGCTTTAATGTGTGTCTTTTGCACCAGTCATTTGTATGCATTAACCCAGTGTCTGTATATTAACATTGTTGGGGAACTCAATGATTGCTCCCCAATTTGCAGTCATCAGTGAACTTGGTCAGCCGCAGGCTGTCCAAGTTTGCCTAGACTTCTGAGAAATAAATTCAGAACAGTCAGTGGCCCGACACAGAACCCTGTGGTATGCCACTGCTGACTGGTCTTTTGTTAGAGGTGAAGTCACCAGTTTTGACCTTATGTGTCCTGTCGGTGAGCCAGTTGGCTACCCATCTGGAAATGTAGGGGTTCATTCCCAGATTGGAAAGTATCTCTATAATACCTGAGTGGAGGATTGTGTCAAATCCCTTGGCTAGGTCAAGATAGGCAGTGTGCACTATCTTTCCCTTGTCCAGGGCTTTGGTGACTTTCTTGAAGAAGTCAACCATGTTTACAGGCATGATCTACATTTAATGAATCTGAACTGAGTTGGGTCCAGAGTTTGGATATTACCAATGTCTTTTTTAATAAGGTCCATAATGATTCTTTCCATGGCGTTACAGATGAGGCTAGTCCAGCTTATGGGCCTATAATTCCCCGGGTTGATTGGTGTTTCTCCTTTGTACAGAGGGATTACTGCTGCTGCCATTCATTCTGCCGGAACATAGCCAGTTCACAGGCTGTGGTTAAACAGGGATCCATGGTGATCTGCTAGGTCATGTTTTAAGTTGTTTAAAAGACAACCTGGCATGTTGTCTGGTCCCACTGATGCAGTGTTTTTGGCCTTGGATAGCACCGAGATGACATTGTCTCTTAAGATAACAGGCTGAGGAATGGAGGCAGGTATACTTTGGAGGATGACTGGAGGGGACAGAGGGGTGAAATTTGCTCCAAATCTGTCAGCTATCAGGTTGGCTATTACCTTCAGTTGAGTATGGGTGGTGCCATCTGTGATGATAGGAGGTACTGCCAGCACAGCTAGCTGAAATTTTGTAAATAATTATATGTCATTTGTGAATATCCAACTGATTTATACAAGATGCTTGTATTACATATGCATTAGAACTGTATGTCATGTGTATATCAAACTGATTTGTGCAGATGTTTGTTTTGAAAATGTATTTGCAAAATGCTTGTGTTTGAAATGTATCCACATTGTGCTATACTGGAGGGAACAGAAATGTATATGCACTATTGTCACTGTTTAAATGTATAGGAGACAGAAAGTTAACCTCAGTCCAGCAAACTTTAAAATATAGCTGAAATTAAATCACTTTATGGGCTAGGGCATAAAGATGCTATCTCACAGCTTTCAATGCAGCCGGAGATACAAAGTCTGTACTAGGAAACTTTCTGCATTGTCTTTGGGGTGAACTAATTACTACTCTGGAAGCATGGAAGTATGAAATTGTTTTATGACTTCCAGCATCTGCCACAGATCTGAGCAAAAGACCCAGTGTGTCTATTTTTGCAGGTAGGTGCTAAATCCTGCCAGCTTCCAGCAGTGGAGGTTTGCATAGGAGCTAGAAGTCACATGACCAGAAATAATGTCATTCTGCAAGCTATCCCAGAAGTAATATTTTAGATATTATTTTGAGAAGTCTCTTAGTGAAACAGAGATTTCTGTATTCTGCCTTGGGACTGACAACAAGAAGGACCATTCACCACATCATCTGCCTTGATCTGTTAAGTATGTTAGTAAGTAAGGACATTCAGAATTGCCATATAGCTGAAACACCTGATATCCCTAAAAGGTTATTTGCATATGTCCCATGTTGCCTCTAATACAAGAAGTTTAAGGAATCACACAGTGGAAAGTATAACCTTGCTAGATTTTTCCTTTGTTTTGTACTGATTGTTATTTCTGTGTGATCTTTTTACTTATTGTTTTAGTTTGTTGGTTGGGATATTTTCCAGACACCCTAATGATTATGGATGTCAGCTGGATACAACACCCCTGTGTTTGTAAAGGTTAGCCAAACATTTCACTTATGCTTTGCTGATGATGTCATAAGAAGGTTGAAATATGTATCTCCACAGCTAGTTGTTTTTTTTTTCTTTATTGGCCTGAATTTGTCCAGTAATAGAGTTAAAAAGAAAAAAGTCATGGACATTCAGAATCGGCATATAGCTGAAACACTTGATGTCCTAAAATGGTCATTTGCATATATCCCATGTTGCCTCTAATGCAAGAGGTTTAAGGAATCACACAGTGGAAAGTCTAGCCTTGCTAGATATTTATTTTGGTTTTTACTATTAAGTAAGTAGGGAATGGAGTAAGACTCTTAGATTCACTCAGGAATACATTGAAGTTTAGTTTAGATATTGTTGTTCTTTATTTGTCTGAGCCTGTCCTTTAATGTCATTTTAAATATTTCCTGTGATTTGAACTCTGATGTCACTATGAATATATACTTAGTATTTTCTTGTTCTTTTATTATTTATTATTAAATGTATGTAAACCTTTCATTATGGTTGATCTCTGTAGAGATATTTACGTTTTGAGACTTTCGTATTTATTTAGTGACACTGTGTGGGCCACTCTTAATAGTCTTGCTGTTGGTCAAACTACCCTTTGTATTAATATTAATTTCATTCACTATATTGGGTAACCTTGGAAGACCCTTAGGGTAGCTGGCAGTAGTGTCTGGTGGCAGTAGTAACTACCTTATAGTCTGGGCAGAAGGGGGCATAGCCAGTAAACCTGCACCAGCCTTTCCCAGGTGTGTGTGTGTGTGTGTGTGTGTGTGTGTGTGTGTGTGTGTGTGTGTGTGTGTGTGTGTGTGTGTGTGTGTGCATGTGTAAATCAAATCTCTAAGTGCGTGTGTGTGTCAGCTACTTGGGCAGGGACACGAAGCACTGGCTGGACAGAGAGGGTGCTGGAGGTCTTGGCTTGGACACTCATTTGAAATCTCAACTCTATAGCTGTGCCAGTAGGGAGTCTTACTGGGGATATGGAACAAGAGAGAGAATCCAGTCCTGGACTGACTGTGTTCCCTGTGTGCTGTTAAGGGAAATTGTGTTTGATTGTGTTTGATGCAGGGAGCTGCATCTGGAGCTCCTGTGTGCTCCTTGATTACTGTCCAGAGGTGGGGTGTCACATCATCCACGATCAGCTCAGGGCATAGCTGGGTATTCCCTTTTAGATTTTGGACTCAGTTAAAGAATGCCTTGTGATTATCCTTAGCTACAGAGGATATTTTTGCTACATAATTACCTTTGGAGGACTTCACAATATCTCTAATTTGTTTGTTTAAGTGAGAGAGGGATTTCTTCCTCTGCTGAGACAGTTCCTTGTTGTTCTTGCACTGTAGTTTCTTTCTGTTGATGTATAGCCTGATTATACTAGGGGTCAACCAGGGTGGCATGTTTTTTTCAGCAAGACCTGGTTTTAATCTGGTCAGGTACAGCTGATTCTATACAACTGCTTAAGAGTTTTTACAGGGCATCGGTGTACATCTCTGCATAGGACTCTGTGTTATCTGCATTCAAACGAGCTTTGAAACTTTTTATACCATCACTTAGTAGGAGGTAGTTTGCCTTTAAAAAATTCTTAAGTGTTTTTGAGCTTGATGGGGTATCTGGTCTTATAATTACATTGAACAAGACTGATTTATGGTCCGATCTTACCAGAGAGGACATCACACAGGGGAGGGTACAATGCTCTCCCATGTTGCTGAGTACTATGTCCAGGACATTTGAGCCTCTTGTGCGTGTGCTGACTAACTGTTCCAGAACATTTGCAATGACAAAGAACCAAGTCCAAGAACCTGTGAGTCAGCATGTTTGTGGTCATGTATCTTTCCCAGTCAATGGTAGGATAATTAAAATCACCCATGAGTATGGTGTTGGGCTGTATGGCAAGTGACTCTAGTGTTTCCAAGTATGTGGTATTCTTTTCCTGTTTCATGGTAGGGGACCTATAGCTAACTATGATGTGGTAGGGGGATTTGTCTATAGTTAATGTGACATGGCGTACCTCAAGAAAATCATAATGTTTGACCAGTCTCAAGGTGTACTTATCCTTAATGAAGATGGATACACCTGCTCCTTTGGTTCTTTCATGCTCAGCTTGTGGTCTGAACATATGGAAGACATTGTAGCCCTGCATGGCTATGGTGCTTTCCATGCATTTGAACCATGTCTTAGTGACTGCACAGATGTCAGCATCTTCCAAAGTGAGGGGTGCTTCCAGGGAGTACAGTTTCTTGTTTAGACTCCTAGCATTAAGCAGCAGTACCTTAAGTTTATCTAGAGAGGATTTGGGTATGTTGGGAGGTTGGTTGTTTTGACACTGCCTAAAAAAGACACAATAGGTGTGACTAATGCCTTTGCCAGTATCCAAAAGCCTAGAGCAGACAGGTGCAGACCATCTCTGGCAAAGCAGAGTGGCCTGTTGACCGTGTCTTCTTCCCAGGCTGACAGATATTGGATCCCCTTGGACTGACGCCAGAAGCTAAGCCA
Organism: Protopterus annectens; assembly: GCF_019279795.1. Classification (NCBI taxonomy): domain Eukaryota; kingdom Metazoa; phylum Chordata; order Ceratodontiformes; family Protopteridae; genus Protopterus; species Protopterus annectens. The sequence continues at coordinate 1,450,660,020 of NC_056743.1, forward strand.
ATAATTTTTTGTTTGTATCGTGGCATAATCCTTGGAGAAGGTAGAATGCTGCTTAAGGCTAGGCTTATACCTGCCTGTGACACATAATCTGAAAGCTCAGTCATGTCTCTCTTCATATAGACCACTGAGGTATGTCTCAAGTCATTCACCCCACATGGACCCTGACAGAGTCATATCGGTACTTGTGGTTGAGTGACTTGAGTGCTTGAGTGACTCAACGGATCCTGACACCTGACAGGCAGCTAACCGTAACTCACTCCTTATGTAGCCTGGTGAGGTGAACATCTATGTGTCTCACAATGGAGTCACCTTTGACCAAAGCATTAGGTTTTGTGGTGTTATGCCTTATGGGCTTATTTGTTGAAACCCTGGTGTATGTGTTGTTATGTGTTGTAGTTGTTTTTTGCATTGTTATATGTGTAAGTGGTTTCCATATGGGAGGCCTCTGATCTTTTGGCAATCTAACTGTTAACACACCAGATATATTTCCCCATTGTATAAAATAGTTAACTGTGATTGATAAATGTTATGCACTGACACACATTCCTGCTCAGCCCACAGCTCCTTCGTAAGAAGGTGAATGCATCTGATTCCTATGAGAACAAATACAGCAACACATAATCCTCTGATTCATAGAACTCAGCTTGGCTGAGCTTTATTTGCAAAGGAAGTGCATAAATGGGCCACAGTTCTTACCAAGAGTCACAGTCCTGCCAGTTTTAATTGCACTTAACCAAACTTGTCAGTAACTAAGTTTGGGAAGTGCAAAATAAATAAAAGCAAAGTAACAATTATTTACAATTACAAATTACTGGAAAATCAGGCACATTTGTTTTAGTTTACAGTATTAATGGATGAATGGCATTGCTTTTTGGATAAGGTGAAGCAGATCTGCAGCTGTTATATACTGATGTTAATAACAGAAGTAATAAAGACTTGTGTCATTTTATACAGGTGTATACATGGCTGTGGAAGACGTATCATTAATACGGCACACAGAAATCTTTAGGGGAGACAACACTGTACATTTTGACTATATGCTGCTCAGTTCCTGATAAATACATGATGAAACTATAAATGATAGATTCTTGGATTAGTACAGGGCTTTACTACTTATGCCTTATAGCCTTTCTTCAATTATTCATTATGATCATTATTAGTAGTAAACAATGTTTACACTGCAGTTAATTGAAATATGTGTGGAAGTCTGCTTTACGGTACTGACTTAATGATGTTATCTGCTATTATAGCATTTCACTAAAAATAACATATTACTGAAAATCTTGTCTTCATACCTTAAATTAATGCTGGTATGCTTTTGCTCTGAACTTAGGTCTCAGAACTTCTTCATATTTTACTGCTAGCAAGCTTTCTCACTGAACTCAGTTGATAGGACTGGTAAACTATACTGATGCATTCAGTTTGAATGATGTTTAAACTGCTATATTATGGGTTGATGAATAGGTTTTATGTGTAAAAGTCTCATTTTACTATAGGCATTCATATATGCTTTGTCAGGTATCCAGACAAAGAAGGGGTAACTTTAACCTGAAGAGAAGTGCATCCTCATGGAGCCTCTCAGGGCATACAGAAAGTACCTTTTTGGCAAATGGGGATCAAAACAAGCTCAGAGAGCTAAGGTGTGGAATAAAGTGGTTTTGGATATAAATTCAGATAAGGAGAGGAGACACACATTGACCCAGTGCAGAAAGAGAATGAGTGACAGTGGGATATAAAAATGGAAAGGCTAGGCAGAGCACAGTTGCTTTTACCAGTACTGATGGAGGACCTCCAACACTGATTCCTTTAAAAACTGATGAGAAATAACTTCTGTACATATTAGGAAATGACTACAATACCAATGAAAATGGCACAGGTATTAACACAGGAGGTGTGGACACCAGCAATTATCAACCTTAGCTGCAGCTGAACTCATCATGACAGTGTATCCATGATAGCAAAATCACAAACTGGAAAGTACTGCATAGGATACCTAGGTACATCTAACACATGACATTTCTTATCAACAGATGCACCACCTATTTCTGTCCTTCAAGAAAGTGGCTGGAGTTTGCATAGTTTCCATAGTAAGTGCGTTCAACACCTATTTATACAAAAGTCAGTACTGTGTTCCAAGGTCACAGTAACTATGTCATCACTTAGTCCTTCAAAGGGGTAGTACCACTGTGCAGCACAGTAAACAGATGTTTCCAGTAGAATGACTGTTGACAATGATGCCATAACTATCATATTTATGACATGGCCTGAAAATAGTGGCACAAAGTCAGCAAGTGCACTGGCTGGATTAAACGCCCCACAGCATGTACATAATTCTGCAGGCAGTGACATGGGCTCATGCAGTCAAGTACATGAGGACATTACATTGCAGGCTGTACGGGGGAGGGGCTTGCATAGCTCAATGCCAGTGTTTGCTAAACCACTAAAGCACCTTCAGGAAGACAGTGATATCTCAGAGGTAGCAATATCCACTGTAATGCCTGCAAAGTGGGGCTCAAGGTGAAGGTTAGCTCCACTCATATGGAAAGCCTTGGCTGCCCAGAAGCAGATGTCATGGGACATTGTTAGGTGCGGTCACCTGTCACAAAGAGTCAAATAGAGATGGGCAGAGTACTTCAGGTTTATGTGAGGATTCCCAGCTGTACATGGAAGTGGTAGAGAGCAGGGATAATGCCAGAATCATATTCATGCACTGTATGGTTGCACACACAGCAGCCATATCCACTTTCATGCACACACTAGTCAGGCCTTCCAGAATTAAGTTGTAAACACTGGTGAATGGGGATGAATCTAGAGCATTGTTCCATCATTTGGGGGCAGAGTAGGCCAAATACTATGTGATTCCCAAGAAAGGACTGGAAAAAGTAGGGGGACATAACCCACAAGAAGGCAGTTAGGCTTTGTCAGTCTTCATCTACATGTAGCAGAGTCAAGGTCTCAAACATAGATCACTGTGAGATATCAATAGGATCACATGCATCCAGTAAGTGACATCATCACAGCAAGTCAGCATCAAACTCATGTTGCTAGCACATCCTCATGATAACAGGCACCATCACCCACATTATGCTTAGGGGACTTTGTCTAACACATTTGACCTATCATAAATCAGGGTACACAATCCTACTAGTGAAAATATCACAATATATGAAAAAAACTGAAAGAAAAAACTGAAAAATAAGTATATCTTAAGCCAGCACGGCACTTTGTTAACTGTATTTAATTGAACTACTGCTGCAGTTTTGCTGTTTGTGACTAAGTCCAGCTAGCCCACTTCCTTCCCAACTACCACACTCAAAAAAATCCTGCCAAAATGGACAGGCAGTTTCCCATCATTTCTCCTGCCAGCTTTATTGACATGGGCATCTTGAGTAATGTAGCAATTGCTTCATTATACTGACAACCATTTACTCCTAAAGCAAACTAACACCCTATGTGAGAGATGCAAATACACTGCAGAACAGATTGTCAGCACACATGCTTCACCTCTCACACAAATCTCATTTTTCACACAAAGTAAGATTAGGACAAATAAACCCCAATACATGGAGGTACTCACTAAAAGCCTCAGTAAAGACAAAATCTCTGCTCGTACGGCAATTGCAAGGTTTCAAAATGAAATGTAATCCAAGACAAATGATGAAACCAGCAGACTGTGGCAAGCAAACAAACAATATTTACTATATGGTGCTAAAGCACATATTAGAGTATAGGAGAAAAAAACAGACCGGTTTCAGCTTAATAAATCTCATAGCCTTCATCAGTGTAAAAATCATGAATACATCAAACTCCTTATATAGTCAGTAATCAAAAGGTTCTAATAACATGATCGTGTGACTGATTAAAGGTGCTCATTCAGTCCAGGAGAAAAAAAAACCCAACTTAATAATCCATTTTTTCTCTTTCCTATTGAGCATTTGGTGCCAGCCTGTCTTGTTGGATCTAATGCTCAAAATTCGATCAATAATAATAAAATTAAAAAAGCACTTCAAGCTTTATAAAGCATACATTACTAAGGGTATTACACCTAAGGGTCTAAGAGTTTGCATACAGCCTCTAATTAATAATCCAGATGATACTCTTATGAAACAATGGGTGGAAGGCCAACATAAGGCTTCCATGAATTTTGTTGAAATTCTTGCTGGACACTATGAAAGGACAATCGATAGTGATATAGAGAATACTACCAAGATGTGTGAGAAGGTCAGGGTTTTTGAGGGTCAGCCTGTATACAATTCTGTCTTAAAAAACTTAGTCAAGACTTACTGAGTCTTGAAGAACAGCTGAAGGACAGGAAGAAAAAGAAATTCCTTTGAGACTTGGCCGATTATGATGGGTGGACCCTTTTACTAAGGAAAGGGATAAACATGTTCATTTTTCGCAACCCCACAGAAATGCCCCCAAGAGAAAACGCTCCAGATCCATACTTAAGAAGGTCTCAACATTTAGTTATGATACCTCAGGGGAGGATTCATTTTCGGGTTATGAGCCTGATATATCTTGCCCCACAGACTCTCCAGCACTGAAGAGAAGCAATTCTAATGGACCTTTAGATCTGCACAAAGGCGGGGGAGGCAGGAAACACAGATCAGGTGGACAATATGGAGGGGTTGTTAAAGATGTTTGTATGGAAACAATAAATCAAAACGTTTTGAATATGTCATCTTGCTCCCTTTCTTCCATGGAAATTGGTATTTTGAATAAAGGATTGTCTTTTATATCTGGCTTTTTTGTGTCTGAGGACAGTTTTGTGAATGATGTTATAGCATTCTGTAGAAATCTTAACATAAAGTTATTTTTTTAGGGAAGAGACACTTCTGATGCTCGGGGAAGAGTTCAGATATCATAGGTCTACATTCATGCCACCGATGCATCACAATGTCCTTATGTTTCAAAACTTCATTCTCAAGGACTTGCATTTTTACTCCAGGGAGACTAGGGCTAGATCTACATTTCCAAGACTGATATGGAAGTAATTTCAAAACTAGCCAACAATCATCAATTGGTTATATTGATGGCTGACAAGGGAGGGGTGGTGGTGTTCCAAGATTGGACACAATATAATACTGAAGTGACTAGGCAGCTTTTTGATGGCAGGTATTACTTACATCTAACACTTAATCTGACTCCCCTTTTCAAAAAACAAATTGATGATTTTCTATCCCTAGCTAAGGAGGAGGGGATCATTACAGACACCATCATGCATCAACTTATACTATCTGATCCCAGTAATCAATATATTTATTTTCTTCCCAAGATCCATAAAGACCCTCAAACCCCCCCTGGTAGGCCCATTGCTTCAGGGAGGGGTTGCTTTGCTTAACAGAACCTTTGTCCCAATTTCTAACTAAACATCTCAAGCCATTACTTAAATGGGTATGTGCCCATTTACAGGACATGACCGAATTTATCCAGGTCATCTCTGAAATGCAGCTTGAGCCAGGTTGGTTACTCTGTATCTTCGATGTTACAGCGTTACACACTGACATCCCCCATTGGGCTTGGATTGATGCCTTGGAATATTGGTTGTACAAATCTAAGTTATACCAATCTGGTTTCAATACATTTCTTATTTGTCTTGCTGAGCACGTTCTCACCAAGAATGATTTTTTCTATCATGATAAATGCTACCTCCAAATTCAAGGTACGGCTATGGGTGCTTCATTTGCCCCAATCTATGCCGATTTAATTATGGCTTATATTGAGGAGAAAATAATCTGTGATAGCTCACATAATTTGTTTCTGGAGGAGATCGGCATTTGGAAAATATATTTGGATGATTGCTGGATGGTATGGAGATCGGATGTGGAATAATTACAGGACTTTTGTCAGCTACCTTAATGAGAGCAAATGGGGGATACATTTTACGGTAAACTATGATACAGATCGGATCACTTTTTTGGATGTTTTGGTAACCATAGGTCTTGATAATACCTTAATCTCTGAAGTTTACCTGAATATAACTCCCTTCTCCATGCCACCAGCTATCATCCTCCACATATCTGTAAAAACACTCCCAAGTCTCAGTTCATGAGAGTTAAACACATATGCTCGAATAATAGTACTTATCAGCATTTCAGAGATGACCTTACAATCAGATTTAAAAACAGAGGGTATAAGGTGGGACATGTCCTTCAGGTCAAGAACAGGGTGGATACCATTGACAGAGAAAGCCTTTTTCAATACAAAAATAAGGGTGTTGATGGACAACCTGCTTTATGTTTTGTTACAACATATGGCAGGAATACTGGAGCACTTATGAATAGTGTCCAGCATCATTGGGACATTCTGTTGGCAGATAACAAACTCTCTGAACTTTTGGACAACAGATGTCATTTTTCTTTTAGGAAGGGTAGAAACTTGGGTTCTTATTTTAATCATAATAAACATGGGTCTCATCAAAAGAAGGGATATGTTCAAACCACACTTCTGGGGGGATCAAGTTGTCGGTTGTTTCCCCTGCGGTCATTGTACACACTGTTCCAGGGTTATGAAGACTAAGGGCTTCAGTAGTAAAAATACTAGCCAGGTTTATAACATCTCCTTTTTTGCCAATTGCCAATCAGATTGGGTGATTTATTTAGCCATCTGTAATTGTTTAGCCTTCTACATTGGTCAAACATCACAACTGGCCAAATTCAGGATTTCTGAGCATCTTTGTGATATTAAACACAAAAAAATTGCTAATGCCCTCTATAAACATACTATAGTACATAAAAATGCTTTTTTAATTTTATTATTATTGATCGAATTTTGGGCATTAGATCTAACAAGACAGGCTGGCACCAAATGCTGAATAGGAAAGAGAAAAAAATGGATAATTAAGCTGGGGGGTTTGTTTGCTCCTGGACTAAATGAGCACCTTTAATCAGTCACATGATCATGCTATTAGAGCCTTTGACTACTGACTATATAAGGAGTTTGATGTATTCATGATTTTTACACTGATGAAGGCTATGTGATTTACTAAGCCAAAACTGGTCTGTTTTTTTATCTCCTATACTCTAATATGTGCTTTAGCACCATATATTAAATATTGTTTGTTTGCTTGCCACAGTCTACTGGTTTCATCATTTGTCTTTGACTCACTAAAAGCCTACCAAAAGAACAGAGACTTCCAAAACGCACACCACCTACACTCACCACTAAGCAGAAAGAAACCACTACACATATCAACACACACACTTGTGTCTCAATAAATAAGTCCCTAAGGCAAAACACATCAAATGTCTTGGTCATAGGCAACTCCATGGTGAAACACACAGATGGCCCCCTCACCAGACAGGACAAGGTCATGGTCAGCTGTCTGTCAGGTGCAAAGATCTGACAAATCATGCATGAACACAAGTCACTCAACAACATGTACCATTATGACTCTATTATAGTCCATGTTGGACTGAATGACTTGAGACATACCTCTCTGGACTATATGAAAAGAGACATGCTGGAAATCTCTGACTGTGTGCACCAGACAAGTATGTCCCTAGTCCTAAGAAGTTTCCCACTCTCACACAGGATAATGCCACAATATAAACAAAAAATGATTGACTACAACAACTGGCTCAGCTTCTGATATCAGTCCAGGGGGATCCAGCATCTGTCAGCCTCGGAGGATATGGTAGACAGATCTCACTGCTTTGCTCTGCATCTGTTCCCCCTAAGCTTTCAGATACTGTCAAGGGCCATTGCCTCCCCAATAGTGCCTTTTTTAAGGCAATGTCAAAACAACAAATTTTCCAATATAACAAAATCTAGTTCAGACAAACTCAGGGTCGTGCTGCTTAATGCTAGGAGTTTAAACACAGAACTGCACTCCCTGGAAGCACTCATCACCTTAGAGGATGCTGACATCTGTGCAGTTACCAAGACATGATTCAAGGCTACTGACAGCACCCCAGTTGTGCAAGTCTACAATGCTTTCCACATGTTCAGACCTCAAAATAAGCGTGAAGGAAGTAAAAGTGGGGGTGTATCCATCTTCATTAAAACCAAATACACTTCAAGACTGGTCAAACAGCATGACTCTCTCAAACTATTCCATGTCCAGATAACTATTGGGAAAGAACCATACCACATAATTGTTAGCTATAGATCCCCCACCATGAAACAGGATAAGCACACCGCCTACCTCGATTTACTGGAATCCCTTGCCATACAGCCCAACACCTTAGTCATGGCAGATTTCAACTATTCTTCCATAGACTGGGGGACATACAAGAGCAAAAATTGCTCACCCAGAGGTCCCTGGACTTTGTTAACACAAATGCTCTGGAACCGATAGTCTGCACCCCCTAGGGACTCTAATACTCTGGATATAGTACTTACCAACATAAATGGTCACTGTACTTCCCCATGCATGATGCCCTCCCTGGTTAGTTCTGACCACAAATTAGTCTCATTTGAAGTAAATACTGGAACCGATGCACTCACAGGACCAAAAATTATAAAAAACTTTACCAAAGCTAACCACAGCCTACTAAGAGATGGTATAAAAAGCTTCATGCCACTCGCAATTGCAGATGTTCACTATGCAGAAGTGTACACAAATGCCCTGTACAAGCACTTAAGTGGCTGCATAAACTCTGCTGTACCTATCCAGATCAAAACCAGGTCTTCCTATAAAAACAAGCCACCATGGTGGACTTCAAGTATAAACAGGTGATATAACATGAGGAAGAAATTGTTGACCACAAGAGGGATATCGCTCTGCAGAGGAAGAGTTCCCTCCTAAGCCTAAACAAGAAAATCAGAAATCTTGTAAAGTCTTCTAAAGCAACTTACAAAACTAAAATCACATCCCTAGCCAAGGATAATAATAAGGCATTCTTTAACTACATCTGAAGTCTAGAAGAGAATGCCCATCTATGTGCTGAACTGGTTGTAGATGGGATCACTTATACTACACTGGAAGATATTGCCAACCTACTATATAACAAACTCAGTGCAAACTTCACCCCCCTCCCATCCCCACCTACCATATCTCAAAGCATACCTGTAACCAGCCCTCTGCCTAGTATCTCTAGAAAACAAGTCATCTCTGCACTCTCCAAGGGCAAAAATATGGCCTCAATGGGAACAGATAATATCCCAGTTTGTATACTAAACAATCTAAAACAAGACCTAGTGGACCACGTTGGAGTTCTCTTTAATCATAGCTTGACAACTGGCTATGTTCCTGCAGAATGGAGAACAGCAACAGTAATCCCCCTGCTCAAAGGGGGTCATCAACTGACCCTGAGCACTACAGACCCATAAGTAAAATAGCCTCAACTGCCAGGCCATGGAAATAATTATCATGGATCTTATCAACCAGGATATAGGTAACTTCTAAATGCTGGACACAGCCCAGTTTGGCTTCATTAAGGGTAGCTCATGCTTATTAAACTTGGTGGACTTTGAGAATGCCACCAAAGCCATGGATAAAGGTAAGACAGTGCACACAGCCTATCTCAACATTGCCAAGGCTTTCAACACAATTCTCCATGCTGGCATTACTGAAAAACTCTCACAGATAGGGATTAACCCTTACATTACTAGATAGATAGCCAATTGGATGACCGACAGAACACACACTTGTTAGAATTGGTGACTGCATCTCCACCAGTAGACCTGTCACCAGTGAAGTACCACATGGGTCTGTGGTGGGTCCCTTACTGGTTTTCATCTATTTCACAGAAAAGCCTAAGCCAAAGTAGATGGCCTTTGGCTCACCAAGTTTGCTGAGCAATCACTGAGTCCCTCAATGATGTCAACATATTACAAGAAGGGCTAGCACAAACAAATGATCGGTGCCAAAGCCATGGTCTAAAACTAAATGCAAAAAAAAAATGCATTATTATTCCATCTGGCAAAATGGAATTTCCTACAAATGACAATATTGACAGCACCCCCCTGAGTTCCAAACCATTGATGCAAACTTGGGAACATATGCTGATAGCAATTTGAACTTTGACCACCAAGTTTCCACAGTGGTAAGGAAATATTTTTACAAAGCGTACCTCATAAGCAAGCGCACAGCATACAAGTCAAGGGATGTTATAACTCCACTGTACCTGACCCTCATCACACTACTAATAGAGTATAATGCATACTTCTGCATGCACCTCACCAGACACCTGCAGCAGCTGGAGATACCTCAAAGGTTTCTCACTAAGAAAATACAGGGACTCCAAACCATGACTTAGATGGACAGGCTGAAAGCTCTGTCACTTTACTTTGTATCTTTTAAGTTTCTGAGAGGTGCCTGGCCTATAGGGCAGTCTCCAACCCTGTCCTAATGGAAATGCTATTCATCCCCAAGTCAAATGACATGAGTCACTTGCTCTAGGGATCTTAACCTAGCTTGTGACATTAACAGAACATGCTGGAGAGACCGATGTTTCTCACAGAGATGACTGCTGCTTCTTTGGAATAGACTTCCTATTCACTTAAAACAGAGCTCCTCACTTACCCTATTCAAATGCAACCTAGATATTTGAATTGGAGACCGCAAATTCACCCTTGGGGTGAGACCCATGTCTCTCATGGACAGGGTTAGCCGGTGTTGATGAGAGACCTGCTCTGTTCATAAATTTGTCGTGTGAACTACCCAAAAAGAACAAATGGGGATACTTGGGATTAACATGGCTAAGTTTGTAAAGGCTGTAGGGCCACTAGCCTAGTAACCTCCTATGAACTTATGAACCTATGAAGATATAATTCAACAGCATGTGTTTGACTTGAGTAATTTACTGTTTAAAATAAATTTAAAAAAAGTTAAAAATGGTATTCTGCATTCTACAACTTAGAGCTTGTACTGTGGGCCTACTACACACAGGTGATGTATGATTACAGTAGTATAATTGATCCTGCCAGCAACACTAATAGAGTTGCAGCTTCACTTGCAGTACTGAACAAGTTATGATGATTGCTAGTACTTCTGATGATAAAAGAGTTGTTGTCTGTGAAAGAAGGAATTGATCTGGTGTGTGATACGTAATAGGGAGAAACATTTTTTTATATATCTGAGGAAAGTGCAGAAACATTAGAGCATGCCATAAGAAACGTAATATAATTTTCCTTAGTGGTGGAAGTGAACAGCTCCTGTAAACTGCAGTGTGGAATACTGTACTAATACATGCTTGCACACACATTTCTTCCAGTTGCAAAGTCAAACTCTCCATTAACAATTTTGAGGTAAAGAAAGTTTCCTGCATATGCAGTTCTACTGTTAAATATATAATTTGAATATTTTACTGCAGGCTCCTAAACAAACCATATAAAATAATACAGTAGAAATTGTTATATTCAGTATTTTGCATTTTGCTTCCTGATAATGCAATTCATTGTACAGATCTCTGTGAATAGTTAAGCAGGACTCTGAATTTATGCTGCCACTAAACAAAACAAATATATAAGGTACAGAACTGAATTTATAACTGAATTAAAAAAAATCTTTTTAAAAGATAAGGACTGGCTGATGTACAGTGATCATAGGCCTTTCACAACACAGCATAGCTCAAACATAGCACTGCATGTATCAATTATACACTATGTGCTGTTTATAATAAAGGTAACACTAACCTGAATGTCTTGATATATAGCAGTGGATTAGGCACCATCCCTTTGCCTGTGGAGCTGTATGCTGTGCATGAGCTTGTCACATGGAGTCCTGTGCTACTGCTGCTGGATGACCACTAATAATATTGTCACTAGTGGGAAGACTGATAAAAGGAGCCACATTGCATTATAAGGTATTTCACCACCAGACAAGCACATGATCATGTTGTGCAGAGTGCAGCATGTGGTAAACATTCTGTATGTAGTAACAAGGTCATGCTAAAGGCCACCCACAATAGAAAGAGGCTTTCAGCAAGCTAAACACTTGCTAAATGACAAGCCATGTCTGAGACAGGACAGTGTTGCACCTTTCTTCTGCAGCTCCTATAGGGTTATGAACTGAAGTCATCAGACATGGTTTGATTGAGAAACCTACATCACCTAAAAAAAGACAAGAAAAAAGGGGGGAGACACAACAGGGTAGAGATGCCTAAGTACTAGACAATACCTTTTCCAAAGTATAACTAATTACATAAACAGATTTAACATTTCCACTCACTAACAATGTGTTCATGGAGCATCCTACCATGCAGTAAGAGGAGGTAGCATGTGTACAAGATATGAGAATTATGGACACTGCCTTGATGCTGAGTCAACACACAATGGTGCCCCCCCCCATGTATCACACACTACCTGGCAGTGGATGGAATAGTAGTCCTTCCTATTTTGGTACTGCTTTACTGTGGCCCTGATGAAGCCCTAATGGCAACATGACTGCAATCTATCACAACAAACACCTCAAGGAAACATGCATTTTTACAGAAGGTATGCACAGTTCTGGCTCAGTTGTATGGTAACTCTGGCAGATAAATATACTGAGCCACATATGCCAGGAATATGTTGAGGAACTGTTGAAGTATCCTCAAGGCGGAAGCCTGAGAAATACACAGCTTGCTCCCAGTCTATCTCTCAAAAGTCTGTGCGGCAAGTATAGTGAGGGCTGTAAATTCCTTAGTATTCACAGGTATAGGAAGGCCATACATACTCCAAGTGCCCCTCTGTGGACCAACCAAACTCACTTAAGACCTTATAATATCCCTGCCCACACTCAACTCATTCACTCTAATGGAGCTCAGTAAGTTTGCACTGTAACTTCCAATGGGTGGAGCCTATGCCTTTTGACAGAATCAAATTATGACCTCACATTTCAAACAAATGTTCATATCTGTGGAACCATAGGGACTATGAAAGAAGTATAAACTCTTCAGCACATATTTTTATAGTGGAAGTACTCTATAGGTTGAAGGTCTTAAACCGAATTTTATAAATCGCAGTAAATACAACTATTACATTTGTTATATTTTGTAAACAACTTATAATATCTTAGCAACCACTCAAGTTACACACATACTGTCATCAGCATTTTATTCATCTGGCTGAGAGCTTTCATATGAGGCCAAGGAGTTCTGTCTATGTTACTTGGTTGTCAAGATATTTAGAAAATGTGAAAATTATATCTCTATCAATTAATATAATAAAACATAAGCTAATGTCTATTTATATGCACTAGACAGAGGGCAGTTATTAATGCAGTTCAGTTTGCTATTGTGTAAGCTTTAAGTTGAAACCTTTTTAAATCTTGCACGTTGCATGGTTTTGGAATTATTGTTGCAACTATGAACAAACAATATTTGATGCCTAGAGCAGATGCACCTGGTGGGTTCACACAGATGTAATGATCAATAATTTGTTGATTGTCAAAGTTATAATAGTTAATCTTTTGTATACATATATGTCTTCTTGGCCAAAAAGTGCCAAAGAGTGCCTGCAGTTTTGTCTTGGTACAAGTAGCTCACTCTGAGAAATAGCTAAGCTGGCAGCTACACTAAGCATCTTCATCAATTGCAAAGCAGATACAAAGCAGCAACTTCAACTTTTATAACATCTCTGAGCACAGTACCAAAACATATAAAAAAAGACTAGGAATTGCAAACAGGTAGAAAGAGGGCACACTAACATAAAAAGTTATGGGGCTTTTTTCATTTGCATCTCATTAATGTTGATTTGCATAAGTTGATTGAAAGTGGCCAATCCTAAGTGCAACTGTCCTTTGTCTGTCATGCTGAGGCAGCACTTAGGCACAAACTGCCAGATTGCCTTTTCTGCCTAAGCCCATTGATATTATATACCACCTTTAGTAAAAATTAACACAGTTATACCTAAGTTAGACTTTAAGCAGCAACTATTTTCAAAACAATTCCATATTTTCATTATGAAACATATATTTAGGTTAATATATCCTCTCAGCAATAAAATACATTCAACAAATGATTGTATTTTGGATTTAGAGTTCAATATTTTAAACCCATTTATCTTTTAATGGGATGATTGGATCTGACATATTAACCATAGGTTTCTATTGCTGCATTAAAAAGAGAAGATAATATTCATACTGTTTAGTTAATTTCAAAATACTGATTGATTGTGGAAAATACCTATCTTGATATATGATTCTGAATTAGAATATAAATAATTTATAAATTCAACAAATTTAACTGGAAAAATTGACGAAAGCTACCATTTTAGATAGGTGGCTCCAATCAATAAAATCAAAAGCTTTCTCGATGTCTAAAATTATTACAGTTTCCTACTATTAATCTTAACAAAATCTATTAAAGTTATTACTCTTTACATATCATCTTGAGTTTGACTTTTAATAATAAAATATATTTAAACTTTATTACTTATATATGTAATAATGTTTCTAAATCTATTAGTGTGTGTGTGTGTGTGTGTGTGTGTGTGTGTGTGTGTGTGTGTGTGTGTGTGTAAAGACAGAGATAATGAGTAATATTTCATTAAGAAAGTAGTCTGTATGAAGAGATTTTTATTTTGTTTCAATATAGATTTAATAAGAACATATTTCTACAGAGGGAATTATTTTATTGTTTTCTCAAATTAATTTATATGTAGCTTTAATAATATAAAGGTGTTTGATAACTGTTTATAAATTTCTGAAATCAAATTTTTCTTTAATTTAATTTAATGTTTTGGGTTTCATTACACTATTATGTGCAACAGTGTTAAACTTAACATATATGTTTAGAAATCTGTTTGGAACTCATCTATTATTTCTATTTCTTTATTATTCAACTTCTCAAAATAATTCTTTGAGGGGTTTAAAATTTCTTCAGTATCTGACTTTTTTATTATTTGTACTAGGAATATTGTTTTTTATTTGTGGAAAATTCAAATTTATTTTTGACCTGTTGGCCAATCTATGTAAACCTTTAGGCACTGCTGCAAGTATTCTAATCTAACTTTTCTAATGCTCTAACTGTCTTGCAATTTAGTACATCCTAATAATCTTTATTTGCTTCTTTATTTATTTCTTTTATTACTTTTAGATGATCTTTATTCCCTCTTTTACTTTCAGCTTTGATTTATATAGTTTACTTTGTAATATAGTTAGATCATTATCTCTTTTTTATACTTTTGATTATACCAAGTTTTTATTTTCCAAATAAATATATTTTTATTACATCCCAAAATATTATTAAATCTTCCTCACCATTATTAACTAGCATATGTTCCTTAATTTCCTTGTAACACCTTTACTTGAACTCTTTTCAGGTTGGTTGTATGCGCAAGCATTCTTGTTATTATCGAAAATGCATGTATCTTCAATAAAATGGTAAAGGTAATAGCAATGGTGCCAGAAATAGGGCAAGGTATCAGAATTTCATTCTCAGTTTTACTTCTTACAACTTTTGTCATCATCTGTCAATTCTAGCATGAGTACAAAACAAGTAAGTTTAATGAGTAAAGAACAATGAATACATTTCTAAACATTTACCACATCTTTAAGATTTACATTTTCCAACCAATTTCTCAAAGCTTTATCAGATTTAGAAATGTCTTTTTTTTATGTAATATGCAGTTATAACATTCTCCTATAATTTTACACAATATTTTCATTAAAATATATTTTGCAACTTTTGTTCCAAGTCCTGATATCTAGTAGACACTACCTAGACTTAAAAAATCTTCAAGTGAAGCCTAAGTTATCATAAATTTGGTGTCATAAAATATATTATCATGCATTTGGTGTCATAAAATGTATATATAAACTTTGAAATTTTTTCAATACCTCTCATTTTCTTCCTTGAAGAAAGAGATTGTAAGAAGATCATATATATTTTTAATCTCTTATTTTTACCTTCTTTTAAATATGTTACTTGCAAAAGTATATTTGCTTTTTTAATTCCAGATATTTAAATAAAGCTCTACTTTTTACCACTGTTGGTGGTATTGATATTAATAAATAAAACTTTAAATGATACCACATCTGTAAGAGGTCTTTATGTATTCATAAATACATCTAATAGTGAACAAAGTTGTAGTGTTAAATTCAAAAGAATATGTAACATAAAATATGATAATTTTCAAGTTTGAAATCAGGAATAATAATATGTATCATTAACATATCAGCTATATTTTCACCAAACAAATAATTTTTAATTTACTAAACAAATGAACTTGTAACCACCTTCTACAATATAAACATAAGTTCCTAGCCTGACTAAGGTTTGCATTAAGAGACTCTTCACTTTCTGACCAACTGTTTCACTCTCTTCTGTCCTTTGTCATCAAATTAACTTCTGTCTTTCTATGAACAACTTCTAAGTAAGCAACAAACTAGTGGTACTGAATATAAGACAAACATTTTGTTCTCAAATTTCTTCTATATTATCATTGTAGTTCTATTCAATACAATATTATAAAACACAAAATTACAGATATCAGTTATGAACTGAACTATGCTGTCCATTATTCCAACATATTCAATTTACTAATTGTTATACTACATTAAAGAACAGACAGATGATATCAAATGTATTATAATAACCAGTGTCTTGTAACTGCAAGCTCCACATGAACAAAACTTTTCTTACTTCCATCAACTTTTTTTCATGTGTTCGTGTGGGCTTCCTCCAGGTGCTCTGGTTTCCTCCCACATTCCAAAGACATGCAATGGGTGGATTTGACACAGTAAATTGTCCATAGGTTTGACTGTGCTTGTAGGTATGGAAGAACTACCATGGTGGGGCTAACCACCTGGCAGTGTAAACCTTGGCTCTAGATGATTGTTACTGTTGAAGTGACACCTCGACCCCATGTGCAAAAATGGAAAAAAGTGGTTGTGGATGGATTGATGGATGGATGGATGATTCTTTTTCCATAAATTCATTTAGTCTTCATTATCCATTGAAATATATGTATTTTATACATAAATGCATATCCCTTATTTTTTACCCATTTTCTTTTTATGAACAGTTATATCTGACAACAAATATAAGATAAACTTTTTTTATCTATCCTGTTCATTTTTTATGTTATACACACATTCAAACCAAAAAACAAAATGTGATATACCATTTGTTTCAAATTTAAAAATAACCATCAAAGTTTATATATATATATATATATATATATATATATATGTGTGTGTGTGTGTGTGTGTGTGTGTGTGTCTGCTACACATAGTCACGGGTTAGTAGCTCATTGTACTTCTACTCATTGCCACTTCTTTGTTAAAGTAAGTACTCTAATTCCCACTAGCTCAATCTCCCATTTCTGCACAGTGGTACAAGATCCTAAACCCTAAATTAAATCTCCCACCCAGTTCTCAACCCATCTCCTTGGTCTCTTATCCTAAACCTCTGCTCAAACCCTAAAGTCCCAAATTTTTCCATAAACCTAAATCTCCAACCCCCTCCCTAAATCGAAACGCCTAGTTCACTCTCTAAACCTTAAACTCCCTTTATGGTCCCTAACTCAAAACTTCCCCTCTTGATCCCTAATCCTAAAGCTGTTTGATCAAGCTCATATTCAGGTTTGTGTATGAGTGGAAGCCTGGTTGAGCTACAAGGTCCTCTAGTCCCTGGCTTCAAGACAGTGTTTTTTGAGTGTTTGGGACTTGAACACCCATAGTGAGCTTTTTTTTTATTTTGTATTTCTGTTTTCCTTTTTAATTTTGATTACATAGTTTTAACACAATTCCTTAAAACTATGTATCTGTAAATCCTAAATTATTTCCTACTGTACATATTTTATATTTTATAATTTGTATATCATCACAGAAAGGTATAATAAGCTAATATTCTTAATTGACATAACTTAAAACTCTGCATATATCACTTTAGTTTATTAAAATACTTTGAAGGAACTCTAGAATTTATATAAATTGCATATTGCATGCAGTAACTAATTATATTTGCTGTTCATTGTTGCTTGTAAAAAGAAAGATCCCTATTTTCTAAAATTACACTGTTTAATAAACATGCTGTCTTCTATGAAGCATATGTGTATTATTTCTTAGTAACTTACTTCTAATAAACAGATACTTAAGTAGAGTCTGCTGTCTTAAAAAAGCCTATGTATATATATTTAACAGATTCAATAATAGGTCAGCTAAACCAGAGGCAGAAAAATATCAGTAAGAAATGCATAAACCTACTTCACTATTTTATAAGTTTGACAAACAATACAAAACAAAAGAAGTGGAAACATGCCATTGTGTCATACTTGCCACTATGTCATTCCTACTCCTAAACACTTAATCTCACTTTTAATTTTATTTTACATAGAAATTGATGAAACATGTATTCATACATCCATGTTTCTTTTGTGTGCCATATTGCAGCATAGAGATTTTCATGATTATTACTTGTTACAAACTTTCTCTACTGAGGATAATTGAGGTGGGAAGTTGGTGTAATGGTTAAGATGTTTCTTTTACAGACACAAGGTGCAGGGTTTGATTTTCAGATGGGTTAATTGAGTAGGCTTAAAATGGCCCACAAGTCTGTTCACCTTCTACTAACCCATGAATACATGAGGGTGCCATAAGACTAACATTTACTGAAACCATTATGGATAAAATAATAATAGGGAGCTTTGAATTCACATATTTCAAAGTGTATTAAATAATTCTAAGAAACATTGACATATTAAACACAATGATTAACAAATCTAAACTGAAATCTAATCTAATACAAATTAATAAAATATTTAAATTATATGCAGGAAGATAAGAATAAAAATAAAGCAATTTGAATAAAAATATAACATCAGTCCTGAGGCTTCTGTTAACTGCAGCCTTCATGATAACAAGAAATCAGTGAATGGTAGTTAAACTGTAATATAATATAAATTGTAACAAACCTCTTTCCCATGAAATAAGAGAAATTAGAAAATAAAATTATCTATGCAGGAGGATCAAAATAAGTTAACAAAGTGGAACAACTGATAACCTCTGTTTCTCCTGCTTGAGCATTGTAATTAAGGAAGAGAGAGAGAGTGGTCCCACTCCACAAAGGCGGTGCTTCAACGGACCCTGGGAATTACCGCCCCATAAGCTTGACGAGCCTGGTCTGCAAAACTATGGAAAGGATCATTATGGAACTCATAAACAAAGACATTGGGGAACTACAGACATTGAATCCTACCCAATTTGGCTTTGTCAAGGGCAGATCCTGCCTTTTGAACTTGGTCGACTTTTTTGAAACAGTCACTAAGGCCATTGATGAGGGTAAGGCAGTTCACACAGCCTACCTTGACCTTGCAAAAGCCTTCGACACAATACCCCACTCGGGCATCATAGACAAACTCACCAGCTTAAATGTAAGCCCATATGTCACAAGGTGAGTTGCAAACTGGCTCAAGGACAGAACCCACAGGGTCAGAGTTGCTGGCGCCATGTCAGACTCTAAGCCGGTCACAAGTGGTGTCCCACAGGGCTCAGTCCTGGGACCCCTCTTGTTCGGCATTTATTTGTCCGAGGTGCAGGCAAACATAGGAGGATTGTGGCTGACAAAGTTTGCAGATGACTGCGAACTGGGCGCCATAATTGATTTACAGCGGACACAAGCATCCTTCAGAGAGGCCTCATAGAAATGGATGATTGGTGCCAGAGCCATGGCCTTAAGCTGAACACCAAAAAATGTATAGTCATACCCTTTGGGAAAAACAAGGTACCCACAAATTACCACATAGGTGGTAATCCATTAAGTATGGAAGAGGTAATCAGGGACCTAGGGACCCAAGTTGACAGTAACCTTTCATTTGACACTCACATTGCCAAAGTGGTTAGGAAGACCTTCTATATCACCCACCTTATCATGAAGGGATTCACATCTAGATCAAGAGAGGTCATTGTGCCCCTGTACTCTTCTCTTATCAGGCCCATGATTGAGTACAATGCCCCATTTGGGATGTATCTTACCCGACACCTGCAGCAGTTGGAAAGACCCCAACAGTTCCTCACCAAGAGGATAAAGGGTCTCAAAAATATGTCATATGCTGCCCTGCTGAAGAAACTCCAGCTCTATTCAGTCACATACCGCCTACTCAGAGGTGATCTATGCCTGATGTACAAGGCCATGTCCAATCCGGAATTAATGGACATGCTCCACCTCAGAAA
Source organism: Protopterus annectens (assembly GCF_019279795.1). Classification (NCBI taxonomy): domain Eukaryota; kingdom Metazoa; phylum Chordata; order Ceratodontiformes; family Protopteridae; genus Protopterus; species Protopterus annectens. The sequence continues at coordinate 1,450,680,061 of NC_056743.1, forward strand.
ATCCAAATCCATCAGAGCCACGAGAGCAAGAGATTTGAACCCCAACACAGCAATAAACAGAACGTGCTGGAGGGACAGATTCATAACCCAGAGGCTCCCTACACTCTGGAACAGAATCCCAGTCCATGTTAGGCAGAGCCCCTCACTAACTCTCTTCAAGAGAAATCTTGACGAGTGGATGGGAGATCGTAAGTTTACCCCGGGGGTCATCTCTGTGTCACTACTAGACAGAGGCACAGTAAACTAAACCCTAAATGGGCATAGTATTCTCATCCTAAGGGGTGGTGAAAGCCACACACACTCTCTGGCTAGGCTTATAAATGCCCTAGGGCAGATAGCCTAGTACAAACCTATGAACCTATGAACCTAAGATAAACAATCTCTCAGAAAGTAGTGATCATTTCTAAAAATATAATCCTCCATAAGCAATTATATAGTAAGAACTGTCATAATCCATCAGTTTTTCCCTTTCTACTACCATATAATCCAGTAAATACTTTGCAATTACTTGTAACTTTTAGTTTCTTTCTCTTCACAGTAGCACCGTTCTTCTCCCTGCACTCTCATTTCCTTTAAAGCCTTTCATCTCGTTTCCTCTAATTTTTAAATTCAAAACAATATTTAGTGAAAAAAATTTATTCGGTCCAGTCTGCTTCCTTTTCTTTATTATGTTCAAGCAGCATGTAATGTCATCACATAGCATCTAACTTGCTGAATGCTTGAGTCAAAGCCTCTGGATGATTTAAGACACTAAGTGAAACTAAATTTATTTTAAGTGTGTAACTTGAGTTAGAGGCACATGACTATAAAGTCTCATTGCAGACAAAATAAGTATAGGAGTTTCACCACATTAAACATGAATAAAAACAGAAATGAAACCGCTATACTCCTATAAAACTAACATCTATGACAGCTCTCTATGTGGTAAAAAGGTAGATAAATTAGACTCAACAGTATCACCCTGTATCTATTTTGATTAATAGGACTATCTCTGAAGGAAACATCCCCACCATTTGGAAAATATCTCATATAATTCCTCTACATAAAGGGGGCTCTTTTTCTGAGCTCTCCAACTTTCGCCCTATTGCCTTACTGTCCCCATTAGCTAAGATAATGGAAAGATGCATACACAAACAATTTCTTAACTACCTTCTTCAAAACAAACTTCTAGCTGACTGTCAACATGGATTCAGACCTTTCCACAGCACTACAACTGCCCTCCTTTCCTTCTCTGACTCCATAAATAATAATCGAAATAATAATCATTTCTCCTCAGCACTATTCATAGACCTATCAAAAGCTTTTGATATGGTTAACCATAATATACTTCTTGAAAAACTCAACCTCTTCTCTCTCAGCTCACATTCTCTACAGTGGTTTAGAAGCTATCTCGTAAACAGGCAACAAACAGTGCTTTGGGGGAACAACCTATCGTGCTTACTCCCAGTAAATGTTGGTGTTCCACAAGGATCAGTCTTAGGGCCCCTTCTTTTCTCATTATTTATCAATGACCTTTATTTGAATGTGCCACAAGCTACCTGCATCCAATATGCAGATGACTCGACTTTGATCTGCACTGCTAAAAATGTTTCCTCCCTCCAATCCATCACCCAAACAGCTTTCCAAAACATTGAAAAATGGTTTATGCAACACTGCCTCCTCCTTAACCCCAAAAAAACTAAACTTCTTCTCTTTACTCCTACTAATAAATTTCCTACACCATTCTTCACTATCTCCTCAAATAATTCTACCTGTATTAACCCTGATAAAACCACTCGACTATTAGGTGTAACCATTGACAACCATCTCAACTTTGATGACCATATTAACACTACTATTAAAGCTGTTAATAAAAAAATTGGGACACTTTACAGAATTAAACCCTTCCTTACCCCAGCAGCCAGAAAAAACATTGCACAGACCCACCTGATCTCCACCCTTTTTATGCCTCAGCTATATATACTACCTTATCTAAAAATAACATTACCAAACTCTCTACCTGTTATAATAGTATAGCCAGATTCATTACTGCTACTCCCCTCAGAACTCGCCACTGTCTCAACCTCAAACAACTAAATTGGCTAGAGCTAAAAAAACACCTACTCTACCAACAATTACTTGTCATTCATAAGACCCTTCACTTCCCTGATAATACTCCTAGCCTGGCAAAACTGATTTCTCCTTATAAAAACCTAGCCACACTTCGCTCTGCCAATAAACTCCTAGTATCCTCAACTAAATCATACAATAAAGCTGGGGATGCGTTATTTTCAAATTCCATAGGTAAACACTGGAATCAACTCCCTCAAGAAATAACTAATCAAGACTCTACCTCTCTGTTCAAAAAACATATCAAAGAACATCTTAAAACTCAATGGCTATGTCCTTGTACTAATCCCGACTGAAAGTATGTCTGTTCACATCTAATTTTTCTACCCATCCCCCTTCTGAGCTCCTAACTTACACTTTCTATTGTTGAGAGTTACTTCCTAAAAGTATGCCTCCTATTAGTCTAACTTCAGTATTATCTTTTTATTTTTTAATTTGTTGAACTCATCTTATAAGTATTTAGATTTTATTTTGCAATTCTCTTTTTTACCTTTTTATATTTTTATTCAAAATAATTTTTTTTTTTTTTTTTTTTGTGATATATCATTGTTTGTTTTGCCTGTACTGGAGTTTTTCTCCCCGGGCCTCTACTGTAAACGGATATATATCCAGTTGGACTAGCCCGGTCAACAAATGTAAAATAAAAATAAATAAAATAAATAAATAAATAAAAAAAAACTATCCCACCATTCGAATCCCTGAATTACTAAGTAAACAAAGAATGAAGCATATAAACATTCTGACAGATTCATTAACAGTTACATAGTAGCATGCTGGTTGGTATTCATTAAATGTCTCTACTAAACACGTAGAGTCATCAAAGGGAAATAGCAGAATATGCTAATGAAGGCATAAAGAGTTGAAGTACATGCCAATTAATCAATTCAACGTGTTGGAGCTCTTCAGGAAGCTATAAAGCAATCGTGTGCACTCAGTGTAGGCCTTTGCCCTGTACACCCAAACTCTTTGTAATACAGCACAATTGCACTTGAAAATTGTTAGGGGGGATTACTGCTGCTATTTTATGCTGTATGTGCAACAGGCTTTAAATCAGGGTGCTGCTGCTGCTGCCAGAGCCCAGGCAAAAAGAAGAAGAAGGGTGTTTAGACCCTGTCTGATGTATCATGGACTGCATGACAGAAAATTGAGAGATACAGGTTAGACATGAAAACACTGGAAGGAATATGCAACCTCTGTCACCCCATCTCAGGCCCCAGGGAAATTGTGGAGAACCCATCCCAGTGGAAACAAATGTATGTTTAACATTTCATGTACTAGCTACTGGCACTTTTTGGAGACCAACAAGGGATATATTAGGGCTGTCACAGGCAACATCCTCAAGAAAATTACATTATCATTTTAAATGCAATGCTACTACTTTGAAAGGATCATATTTCTTTCACATCCACCCCACAACACAGAGAAAGAACCATGCAGGAATTCTATGTAGTAGCACACTTCCCTGAAGTGTTGGGGGGCATAGACTACACTCACATATAAATAAAACCTCCACCTGGAGAACAGGGGAGGAGGTACATTAACTGAAAAGGTTTCCACTCTATAAATTGTCAGGTTGTCTGTAAAGCCCAAAGGATTATTTACAATGTCTATGCAGGAAAGCCAGGCAATTTTCATGACTTACACATATGGCACACCTGCTAGCTGTACACCAGGTTTGTTAGTTGTGACATTCCTCAAGGGCATGTAGTAAGGGATGCAGCTTATGCACTTGATCCCTTTCTTATGACATCTATGAGAAAACCACACATCTCCATTGAGCAAGGATACAACGAGGCCCACAATCAATCTAGGAATATTATAAAACATGTGTTTGGATTGCTTAAATCAAGGTTCCAGTGTCTAGACACAGCAGAAAGTGCACTGCATATGACCTAGACACCTCTGTCGAAATAATTACAGTTTGTGACATGTCACACAATGTAATTATCAGGAAACAACTTCAACAAAGACAGCAAGGGGCAGGACCACAGTTTCAAGAACCATGGCACAGTCAACAGCAGCAGGTACAGATGCAAAGTCTGAGGGTGAACACCAGCTACAGATGGATGCATGCACACTATGCCATGACTCTGATTAAGAGGCAAAGAATAGCACACATAATCACTACCTAGATCAAAGCCTAAGATCCTATGTGCATATAAATAGCAAAATAGATGCATGTCAGACTCCACAATCTTTACTTATCAATGTAATGACTGTATTCTGATAGCATCAGACAGTGACAATTCCCAAGTATGCAAATTGTACCTGTGTGTAACCTGTAAGGGAAAAAAAGTTATATAACTAATTGCTATTATATGGAAATATGTATATGCCCCTAAGAAGAGCATTTGTATGAGGTGTACAATTATGTCAGTAATATCTCCACTGTTTGATTTTTGCAATATACAGTTACATACTAGAAACTATTGTCTGAATTAAGCATTTCAAGTGATACCATCTCTAAAGCATGTAACAGATTAATTATACCATCATTTTCACAACTATACCAATAGGCATGACTGAGGTACATAATGCTTCCACTGCTGTAAAGACAAGGGTCTATATTATATCAACGAAATTTGAAAAACATGAATGCTGTAAACAGCAAAAATGCATAACATCAAAACCTTTATTGTGGGGGGCTGCACTCCCCACACCCCTTGCTAATTATATATACCAACTCCAAGATCGCACTACAGTGAGGAAAGGACAAATTTCCCAATCTTCACTGTTTTGCAATCTCACAAAACACACATCAATGTCCGAAATTTTCACTGCTTACAGTGCTTGACATTTTAATATATCATTCTTTTAATAGGGACCCTAAAGACAAACTAACTGAAATACAATGCATTCAGCAATTAGAGAAGCAATCACTAACAAATAAGTAGGAACAAGAAATTAACAACTTTTCTTCTGCAATACATATCGATAAGTACAAGCATGTGAATATGCAAGAAATAGCTATCCACTGTGTGCATCAGACATATATGCAGCCTTAAGTCACAAAGACACATGCAAAGCACAGGGCACAGTCATTATCATTTGCACAGGGTGATGGAGGAGGGGGTGGTAGCAAAATGTGTCCAAAATATGGGCAGGGAATGTGGTATTCACAACCTCAGTGTCAGACTGACTCTGCATCAGCAGATAGTGCCTCCACCTCTCCACCATCATCATCAATCATCCGAGGCTACCGATACTTTGACATCAAGTGGTAGGAGTTTCATAGTGCCACTCTCAGGATCACCTATGATAACAAGAAATAAACACAACAAACAGAAAAACAAAGAATAAACTTGATTCCCATATTTTTCTTATGCAAAAGGTATGTTAAAATCTAACAGATGCTAAAGCAACACAAACTGTAATATCATATAGACTTGAATCTACCTTATATACAGTAATATTAATAACCAAATGAGGCTTACCATGTGAAGGGGACTGGCAGCCTGCAATCCAGATGTGTCTGTGTGTGCAGAAAATAAAGGAAAGAAGTATCACGATGCAAATGAAACAAAACAAAAAAAAAAACAGAACAATAACCTTCACAACTACAGATTAAAAATGTTTTCACCTCATACAAAAAATGTACTGAACAGTTATATCCCCTACCCCCAGCAAAACACCCTCCTCTAGTTATCACTGTCTGTCTATATATCAGAGATGTAGGGTATATCCTTATAAAGATATAACAATAACACTTACATTTTGCACACCTGGAAGGTCTACTTGTGACACTTTGGGTCTGCCATCCTCATCTGCACCTACTTCAAGGATTCTGTGGGAAGCCACTGCTGAGATATCTGGACCATGGACAGGAAATCTTCATTTTCAGTTAGTGGTAGTTCAGTAGCAGGACCTCCCCCCATAGCCACCTGTTCCTGGGCAACTGCAGCTGCCCAGCAGTGAGCAGAGGTTATTATATCACTTGCCCCATGTTGTATCTGAGACTAAGTTCTTCCATGTCTTCTGACAGCAAAAATATCCTTGACCACCTGATGTCATATCCTGCCTTGGGAAGAATGGTAACCTCTCCCTAACAGAAAAGAGCCATGACAATGTAATGGCCTAATTTTATAAATCAGTGTATGGTGGCTTACAAGGTATAGATTTATTTTTGAGTGCCATATTCCTGTATGAGATGATACCAAAAAAAGACACGCATTTATTGATTGATTGATTGATTGATTGATTGATTAATTGATTGATTGATTTAACCAGGAAAGTCCACTTGGCCAGAAATGAGCCCATTTTCAGTGGAAGCCCAGGGAGAAAAGCTCCACAAAGATACATACAAAGCTCCACAATATACATACAGAGAGAATAAAATCATGTAGATAGAAAAACAGGCATCATACAGTACATTTACAATGCATGAGACTGATAAATAGAAGCCAGTGTGTGAGAAAAATACAATCATTTATGTATAAAAATCATGTAGTGCAAATTACATTGCAAGAATTTGTGTAATAGAAACAACAGTGTTTGAAAAAAGAAAAATGCAATCACTGACATGTAGAAGTATTGACAGACATATTTCAGAGATGTTTGTGAATGCTATTTACATTGGTGCATAGGGTGTTTTCTGATACACAAGAAAGTAGTATAGCTACAGACTGTAGCTGTGAGGAGATTAAGCACAGAGTGAATATAGAAGGGTATATATATATATATATATATATATATATATATATATATATATATAGGTTTACTATTGAAATTGCGAACGTCACTTGGGCGACAGTCGGATAGTCGAACGTATAAGGTCATAAACACGGATGTCAAAGACATAATAATCAATCTAGGAATGGTTTTAACATGGGTCGAGGTAGGGAAGATGTTTGTAGTAGGGAATAATACTGAACACCTACCTCGACCCATGTTAAAACCGTTCCTAGATTGATTATTATGTCTTCGACATCCGTGTTTACGACCTTATACGTTCGACTATCCGACTGTCGCCCAAGTGCCATTCGCAATTTCAATAGTAAACCATATATATATATATATATATATATATATATATATATATATATATATATTTAGCTGTGAGGAGATTACCCACTGAGAAAATATAAAAGGGGGTATAAGTTTGGAGATATGATAGGACCAGGGAGGGATAAAGTAGGCAGAAAGATGTAAAGGATGTTATAGTTAGAGGTATAGCATTGGGAGGAGAAATTAGGAGATGTGGTTGTGTGTCTGGTAACAGGAGCAAAGCCAGTTAAAGGAGAGATGCAGTTTGAAGGAGGGAGTTTTCTGACATACATATATAATACACAGACAGGATGGCTGTGAACTCAGTTATATGAGAATGTATACATCCATCATTCACACAACAGTTTAAAAGTTAATTCTCCTTTGACTACATATAAGTTAGATCAGCGCACCCCCCAAAAAAAATCTAAATCAAATCTATAACAGTTCTGTAATGCAGATAGTACAGATATAACTGTGTAATACATTGCAAATTTAATAATAATTCAAAATGTATCATGAGAAATGACAGACAAAAGTATTATAAGTGTCATCTCCACTTCTGTGGAGGACAGTCAGGTAGAAATCCACAAATGTAACATATTCCTCTTTCTGTTTACACAGGTAAAAATACTAGAACATCCTACAAAGTTATAATGCACTCATCTGCAATAAGTATGCAAACATCAAATAATAGAAATTAAGAATATCTGTCAGGTAGCGTTCTGTAGCATTCTTTTTATAATTCAGACATGGCTATGCCAATTGAATGGTATAAAGAAAAAAAATTAAGATAAAAAATGCTTTTCAGCAGTCAGCACAATTCACCTTTTAATGTTAAAATAATATTCTTGCAAGAAACAGCAACATACTTTGACAATACTGTAGTGTAGACAATAGATAATTCTCCAAAAGTCATGTTTATTTGGCAGTATCACGCTCTCTGGATCCAAGTAGTATCCCAGTACCATACAATGGCATTAATTTCAAGATTACCTTTATATAGTACAGATTCAGCCCTGTAAACCCTGTAAATATACAAATGAGGGGCAGATCTCTCAACTGTCCCTGACCTTCAGGGACGTCCCTGATTTAGACTCCGATTGTAGGTCTGTCCCTCTTAATCCCTCTTAAAACTGGTGACTGCTGAAGAAAAGGTGGTGAGTTGCCCTTAATAAATAATGATAGTAATCCAGAGTTATAGATGTTTTACGTCAGAATATCTATATTAATCCACATTCTCTTAATCTGCAAATATTTCAAGCTAATAGTACAAATATCTAGAAAATGTCCCTGAATGTCCCTGATTATTTGAGGATTTGTCCCTGATTCTGTTGAGATTTGTTTCTGGTCAGTTGAGAGCTATGATGAGGTGTTAAATCATTAGCATTCCTAAATAGCATAGTCTGCACTAGGTGTATGGAATGTAAACACGGTGTAAGGACCTACATGATTATATGCACATGCCCTAACAATGCAAGGACAGGCACTGAGAAGTGTTCCTTCCTAATGGCTTGCAGGTGTCTATATTACTCTGACTACAAGAACAGTCAAGGTTTCACAGTCTCCACTCTTTGATGTACACCTTGTGAGGGTGTGTCAAGGAGAAAAGACTTAACAGAAAGTTTGATGCTACATTGACTGATTTAGGAGAGCAATATTCCTAACATTCAAATGCTGACTTTAATGATAACAGTTACTGCATCTTAAAAGAAAACAACAGGATATTAAAGCAGATTCCCCAACCTGCTGACTCTTCCAGTCCTTGTTCTTTGATAAAGCTTAAAAAAAATCACCCTTGCAGCTTTAAAAAATAATCCACTCAACTGTTTTCCCTGTTCTGCTTCCTAGCTTTCTATACTGTTTTTGTTTCACTTTGCAAACCAACTTGAAAAACCTGTAGCTGGCTCTGAAATTATGATGTCACATCTGCCATCTGCTCTTGCTCTAGTTATCGGGATGTTTCCTCCCCCAAAGTGATGTAATCCCAGCCTAATTTGCATGCTGTATAGAAGAGCCAGTGTTCCTCTCACATTGTCATGTCAGACCTGCCTTACCCAGCCCACTCAACCTAATAAAATCCATGTGGTGTGTGGAAACTCCTTTTCATTGCACGTGTATCCTGTTGACTGCATTTGTTTGCGGGACTATTGAAAAGTTTGGATTGCCTGCATTTTCATCTGCATTTTTTGCTTCATTGGTAAGATAAGTATTCCTAGTGAATTAAAAATGTAATTCTACACACAGCCCCTGTTTGAATGCACTTCTAGCCCTATTTTGCGCTGCCTGATATAGTTTATGCTTCTGTTTGAGGGTGCCACATGGTTCACTAGTGTATGCTGCTGCCGACTATCTAGATTACCCTTCTGTTGTATTTGCTTGCTGCTGATATATAATTATATGTATTTTGTATATTATTATTGTATTATGGTTATACATTTTATTTGATACTGCTGGTTCTCAGTTAATTATCTAGTCGTTGTGTTCCTGTGTGTGAATGCTGCATTCTGTTTTAGTCAGGTCCCATGCTAGCTGAATTCGGCTTGGTGATTATTATCTGCGTTTATCTTCGTTACTGATACTCAGAATAAGCCATCTCTTCTTTTTTTTATGCAAGTGTTGGTTTATAGTGATAGCTCGTATATTTATCACTACTGCTGCTCGTTTGTTTTTTCTACTTTTAGCATGTTATTAATGCTCATTTTGGCATCTGTGTGTGCCGTGCTCATTTATATATATATTTTTTTCTGCTGCACATTAGTGTTTCATGCAGCCGTTTTAAAGGTTAGAGCGAGTTGGACTGCAATTGCAACATTATCTCGTCGGCAAGTATCATGTTTGCATGCCCTTGTTTTGCTGTGTATGCTGTGGGCCATGTTTGCATATGCCGATATCCTCTACATTTTTTAAAAGCCCCCTCACCCCGAAGAAAGTTTCTCTTTCATGGTATATTCTGAACCAAGTTAGGTACTGCTGTAGATATTTTAGCTCTGTGAGCTGTTTTTGGTATTGTAACACGTAACACTTCTATTTAAAAATATCCGATGAAGTGTAATGGTGGTGTAGGTCTGAAACTGTTCTAACTGAAACCTCCGCGATCCGGAAGGGGATGTTCATCGTGTTTCACTGTTGCAGTCATTACTCTTGGGTTATCCTGCTGACAGGCTACCCGCAGTCGGATTGAATTCCAAAGTCTTGGTCTGGCGTTGGTTGCTGTCGCCTCTTGCCTGACGTCAGTGAGCCAGGGGTATAAAAGATGCAGCAGATGCCATTTTCTCCAGTCTTTCTTGCCGCACGGTGCCCGAAGCAGAAGCAGTTTGCAAGTGCTGGTCGGCCGACTCCTGAGATTTTCGTGTTTGAATTTCAGATCCGAAGTCTTCATTTAAAGTTAAGTACCCTGTTGGGGAAACTTTTTTCTTGCTCCAGACCGATGTCAGAAAAAGTTAATAATTGTATTTCTTGTGGGAAGCAAATACCTCATAAGGACCTTCATTCTTATTTTATTTCTTCCCTAGGCCCTGATCACGACATTGCTAATTGCAGGTTTTGTGCTAGATTTAACCAACACACTATTAAGTGTCGGTACGATTTTGCATTTCATTACTTTGGCCGAAGATTTAATTACAGGATGTCGTCGGATAGCCATCTGACTACCGCAATTCACAAGAAATGCAAGGAAAAGGAAAAGGACAGGCATCCAAGGTCCAAAACTGACAACAAGGCTTCATCTAAGCCAATCGCCGGTTCGCCAGTTCTCAGTGAGGCGCTTTCGCAGCCCCTGACACCCGCTACCTCAGAGCCGCAGGCCGCTTCCAACTCCCACGTGGAGCAGACTAGGCCGCTGGAAACTCAAGGTATTGGACACTTGGAAAATATTCCCTCAGATGGGTCAGGAGCCACTGAGCAGGCATCGGCTTCTGAGGGTGTTTTCAGGCCTACACAGTTATATGTAAAGCCGAATACAGCTTCAAAGGCAAAGACTAAAGCACCACTAAAGACAAAGAAACAAGTGCAGCAAGCCCATGGACAGGCCTCCATGCCTAAAAAACAGTTGCTCAAAATGGCCGAAGACCTAATTACTTTGATCAGGGGTTCCCATCCCCCTCCTGATAAGAGGCCTACGCAAGAGACAGAATATGAATCTTCAGATCAGGTTTCCATTTCCTTTGACTCCTCTTCTGAACAGGAATATTATCTTCCTCCCTAAGAGGATTCTGCTGCTGAAGAATCTATCCCTTCAACCTCTCCTCCTGAGGATTATTCTTTTGGGGAAACCCTGCATACCATGAGGGAGCACTTCCACTGGGAGAGCCAAGACTACTCAGAATCTAAGAAAAGGCTCAGAGACTTTCTTTTACTACCTCAGCACAAGCCTCTTGCTACCCCCCCCCTGTTTTAGACATTGTAGATGATGTATTTTCAGTCTCCTGACTCTTTACCCCCTGCACCTGTTAAGCCAGACAGATACTACAGGGTTCCAGATTCACATAAATTTCTTTATAAAAACCCTGCTGCTGACCCAGAAACTATCTCTCATGGTCCCAAAGGGGTCAAAGCTTCCACTGCAAAAAACCCTATCCCCTCTGATAGGGATTCAAGGGCACTGGATAGATGGGGGAAAAGGTTTACACTTCTGCTTCCTTGGCTGTGAGGGCTTTAAATTGTCAATTTCATATGATTAAATATCAGCAGTACTTAAGGTCACTGCTTAAACAGAAAATATCAACACATTCTGAATGTGCAGAAAACAAGGAAATGCAGGATTTATTGCATGCAACTGAACAAGTGGGAAGGCATACTTTGCAATGTGGTTTTGATTCTCTGGAGACCTCTTGCAGGGCCGCTGTTATGGGTTCTATCATTAGGAGGCATGCTTGGTTAATGGAACAGAATATGCCTGATCATGTTAAAGCAAAATTATTAGATGCTCCATTACAGCATGATACTTTGTTTGGTGTTAAAGCAGAAGAGGTGTTGAAAAAATGGAGGACAAAGCAAAATCTATGCAGACAGTTAAGGATTTCTTACAGGTGCAGCCACTCAGATTTAGCAGGAAGTGGCCCACAAAGAATTGGTCCTTTCCAGTGTCAGACAGGCCACAAAGAGGCAGATACAGACACCCCAGAGGCAGTTCCCAGCCCCAAGGCTCATACAGGCCTAAACAATGGGGTGCTTCTACCTCCAAAAGTGGAGAAGACAAATCACAGCCATATAGAAAACAGCCTCAATGACTTTCCTCTGCTAGCACCAAGCACTTATCTTTTGGCAGCCCCCTTAGAGGGAAAACTAGCACTTTTTTCACAAAATTGGCACATGATCACCCAGGACAAATGGGTCTTGAATATAGTGTCTCAGGGCTACAGGTTCCACTTTTACATCCTGCCAAGGGCAAAAGGTATGCCAGACCTGCCACACAATCAATGGGCAGAGGCACAAAAGCAAGTTTCATCCCCCATGGACATGAGGGCCATTCAGCGAGTACCACAGCAAGAGCAGGGACAAGAATTTTACTCAAGACTTTTCTTGGTGCCCGGAAAGGACAAAGCCTGGAGACCAATACTCGACCTGTTTATTCTAAACACATTTCTGGACATTCCAAAATTCAAAATGTTGACTCTGCAGCAGCTTCTGCCCATGCTGGGCAAGAAGGCTTGGCTTGTAACTTTGGACCTAAAAGAGGCATACCAGCATGTCCCAATCAGACAATCTTGCAGAAGATACCTCAGATTCATAGTTGGCTCAATGCACTACCAATTCTCTGCACTGCCCTTTGGCTTATCTACTGTGCCCAGGGTCTTCACAAAATGCCTGGCACCAGTAATTGCATTTTGCAGACAAAGAGGAATTCAAATATATCCTTACTTGGACGACTGCCTTATTCAAGCAGAGAACAAGGACATTCTACTAAAGCATCTGGCGTTTGTAAAAAGATTACTAATTTGCCTAGGGTACACAGTAAACAAAAAGAAATCAAAACTAGTACCCTCTCAAGAGATAATATTCCTGGGTGCAAGCTTAAATACAACTGCCCAGATGGCTTATCTCACGCCAGACAAACAAAGGCAACTGACTTCTTACTTCAAAATGTTGGTGACAAAGACCCAGTTATCTGCAAGAAAAATTCTGCAGGCTTTGGGCTTCATGGCATCCTGCATTCTGCTAATTCCATATGCCAGACTGCATATGAGGAAACTACAATGGTATCTAAAAAGTGTTTGGACTCAACATTGCCACAGCCTGGAAACATTAATTACCCTCATTCCCTGCCTGCAACAGGAGTTTTGATGGTGGGCACAGGCCTGTCACCACAACAAGGGACAGCCATTTACTTTACCCACAGCCAGGCAGACACTAACAATGGATGCTTCAGATTATGCCTGGGGGGCCCACATGGCAGAAAAATGTATTCAGGGCACATGGCCCGCAAGCCAGATGCATCTTCATATCAATCGAAAAGAGATGCTAGCTGTTCAAAATGCCCTGACAGCTTTCAAGGATCTACTTCATCCAGGACAACTACTGATAAAGACAGACAATACTACAGTCATGTGGTACATAAACAAGCAGGGAGGCACACATTCCTACCCCCTCTGCAGACAAGCCATGACTTTGTGGGACACAGCATTGACTTATCAAGTTCACCTGCAAGCACAATTCCTGCCAGGAAAGAAAAATACTCTGGCAGATGAACTAAGCAGAAACCTCATGGATCCCCACGAGTGAAAACTGGATCTACAAGTCTTCAGCATGATAACAAGGAAATGGGGATGCCCAGACATATATCTATTTGCCTCCCCTCACAACTGCCAACTACAGAGATTCTGCACAAGGACTTATCACAAGCAAGCATAGAAAGTGGATGCCTTATCCTTCAGCTGGAAAAACCTAACACTATATGCCTTTCCTCCACTGCCTCTCCTCCCCAAGGTACTCCTAAAGGTCAGACAAGAGAAGCCAAAAATGATACTGATTGCCCCAGACTGGCCACGCCAGCACTGGTACCCAATCCTAAAGAACTTGTCTCAAGGTCCAGCCTGGACATTGCCTCAAATTCCTCACTTACTGACCCAACAAAACAATCAGATCCCGCATAGCCAACTCAGGACCTTAAATCTGGCAGCATGGCGGATAATGTAGACATTCAGAACACTCCTCTCTCTAAAGCTGTGATGGATGTTATTTTTGGAGGCCAGGAGGCCCAGTACCAGAAAATCTTATGCAGAAAAATGGAAAAGATTCTGTGCTTGGAACCAGGCACAAGGAATTGACATGTTTGTTCCAAACATTCCTCATATTTTACAATACTTAACTGAGATGCTGGCCAGAGGACTATCCTTTTCATAGGTTCATAGGTTCATAGGTTCATACTAGGCTATCTGCCCGAGGGCATTTATAAGCCTAGCCCATTGTTTTGTGGCTTACACCACCCCTTTAGTATGGGGAACTATACCCATTATTTTGCTGTGCCTCTGTCGAGCAGTGACACTGAGGTAATTCCTGGGGTATATCTGCGATCTCCCATCCATTGGTCAAGATTTCTCTTGAACAAGGCCAGCGAGGTGCTCTGCCTCACATGTACGGGATTTTGTTCCACAGCATAGGGAGTCTTTGGGTGATGAATCTATCTCTCCAGCACGTCCTATTAATAGCCGTGTCGAGGTTTAAGTCTCCCGCCCTTATGGCTCTGATGGATCTAGATTTTTGAGGTGAAGCATATTCATCAAATCTGGGTTTGACATGGCCTTGTATGTTAGGCAAAGGTCACCTCTGAGCAAGCGGTGGCGACTGAATAGAGCTGGAGTTCTTTCAGTCGGGCAGCATAGGACAGATTTTTGAGACCCTTTATCCTTTTGGTGAGGAACTTTGTGGCCTCCAGCTGCTGCAAGTGTCGGGTCAGATACATTCCGAATGGGGCATTGTACTCAATCATTGGTCTGATGAGTGATGAGTAAAGGGAGACTATGACCTCCCTTGATCTAGATGAGAATCCTTCATGATAAGGTGGGCAATGTAGAAGGACTTCCTAACTACTTTAGCTACATGGGTGTCGAATGACAGACTACTATCAACCTGGGTCCCCAGGTCCCTGATGACTTCTTCTGTGCTCAGTGGATTGCCACCTATTTGGTAGCTAGGGGTAACCTTGTTTTCCAAGGGTATGACTATGCATTTTTGGCATTTAACTTTAGGCCGTGGCTCTGGCACCAGTTATCCGTTCTGTGAGACCCTTCTGAAGGATATCTGTGTCAGATGTGTTTTCTACTATGGCGCCCAGTTTGCAGTCATCTGCAAACTTTGTCAGCCATAACCCTCCTGTGTTTGCTTGTACTTGGAAAGTAGATGCCAAACAAGAGTGGGCCAGGACTGAGCCCTGTGGGACACCACTTGTGACAGGCTTTGAGTCTGACATGGCGCCAGCAACTCTGACCCTGTGGGTTCTGTCACTCAGCCAGTTTGCAACCCATCTTGTGATGTATGGGTTAACATTTAAGCTGATGAGTTTTTCAATGATACCCGAGTGGGGTATTGTATCGAAGGCCTTAGCCAGATTGAGGTAGGCTGTATGGACTGCCTTTCCTCATCAATGGCTTTGGTGACTGTTTCAAAAAGTCAACCAAGTTTAAAAGGCATGATCTGCCTTTGACAAAGCCAAACTGGGTTGGATCCAAAGTCTGCAAATTCCTATGTCTTTATTTATGAGGTCCATTATGATCCTCTCCATGGCTTTGCAGATAAGGCTTGTCAAGCTAATGGGCCGGTAATTTCCAGGGTCTGTGGAGGCACCGCCTTTGTGAAGTGGGACCACAGTTGCAGTGCGCCACTCCCTGGGTACGTATCCAGAGGTAAGACTTTGATTAAACAGCTGTCCTAGCTGTGGGTTTAATTCCTCATTGAGTTTGTGGAGCACACAGCCGGGGACACCATCGGGTCCCATGGATGCTGTGTTTTTTGCTTTGGAGAGAGCAGTTCTCACTTGGGCGCTGGAGATGTTTGGGGGGCTGCACTCATTTGGTATAGATATCTCTCCTTTTGGGGGGGAAGGGGGGAGAAGTTTTTGCTCTATCTTGTCCTAGTTCTGTCCAGATCCATGCCTCTGCCATTTCAGCCCATTACAATACGGAACCACCTATCTTTTCTCATTCTTTAATAAGACAGTACCTCAGAGGGGCCAAAAACATAAGACCTCCAAGGAGAGCACCAATACCTGCATGGGATCTCAATTATGTCTTGGAAAAACTCACACTGCCTCCTTTTGAGCCAGCCTCAACAGCTGATATAAAATTCTTATCCTGGAAAACAGCACTGCTCCTAGCAATAACCTCTGCAAGATGAGTCTCGGAGTTACAGGCACTCATGGCTGTGGAACTTTTTATAATTTTCCATCCAAACAGGGTTTCTCTGAGGACAAACCCGACATTTATGCCTAAGGTGGTGTCCAGTGTGGCCCTTAACCAAACCATTCACTTGCCTACCTTTTATCCAAACCCACAGAACAAGGGTGAGAGACTTCTGCATTCTTTGGACATACACAGACAGCTACGCTTCTACTTGGACAGAACTAAAGCTTTCAGAAAGACTGAACAACTTTTAGTGGCATATGCTGCAGGATCACAAGGAAAGGCTATCTCAAAACAGACTATTTCAAAATGGATAGGCCATTGCATTCATTTCTGCTATTCACAACATGGCAAATCAGTGCCTGAGGACATTAGGCCACATTCAACCAGAGCAGCAGCCTTCCTCAGGGGAGTATCAACCAAAGACATCTTAGAGGCTGCAACTTGGAGTTCGGT
>NC_056743.1:1450701946-1450741946 GCF_019279795.1 Protopterus annectens
CAGTAGACAGTTTATTGGACTGTGCTGTAGAAGCTGAATCTGTGGACAGGTTTACCGGGCTGTGTAAAGTAGGGTGTTGGATTAAAGTACTTTAATAATGTTGTAGGTGTGCATTTCATGTACAATTTGAATGGAGCAGCTTGATGTGTAAGACCTTTATAGGCATGTGTTTCTGTTTCTGATGTCTGCACAGCCAAAGTACATAATTACTCATGCACTCCTCGGACGAAGGCCTGGGGTCATTCTTCATGTTGCCAAACAAACTTGTGGTTATGTGTGTGAAAGGGTGAGTGTGTGAGTTGAGTGAGTGTGGTGTGTGAGTTGAGTGAGTGTGGTGTGCAAGTTGAGTGAGTGCGTGAGTTGAGTGAGTGTAGGGGTGAGTGTGGGGGTTGAGTGTGGGGGATGAGTGAGTGTGGTGTGTGGGTGGGTGAATGTGGGGAGTGAGTGAGTGTGAGTGAGTAAGTGTGGGTGAGTGAGTGGGTGTGGGTGTGGGTGTGGGTGAGTGTGGATGAGTGAGTGTGGGTGTGGGTGAGTGTGAGTGCGAATGTGGGTGAGTGTGAGTGTGGGTGAGTGAGTGGGTGGGTGTATGAGTGGATGGGTGAGTGAGTGTGTGTGGTGAATGAGTGTGGTGAGTGAGCAAATGAGGTGTGGTGAGTGGGTGTGGGTGAGTGTGGTGGGTGGTGCGTGAGTTTAGTGAGTGAGTGAGTGTGGGTGGTGAGTGAGTGTAGGTGGGTGGTGAGTGAGCGAGGGTAATGAGTGAGTGTAGTAAGTGGGTGTGGGTGGTGAGTGTGGGTGGGTGGGTGAGTGTGCTGTGTGAGTGAGTAGTTGAGTGTGGGTGAGTGGTTGAGTGTGGGTGAGTGTGGTGGGTGAGTGAGTGGTTGAGTATGGATGGGTGAGTTGAATGTGGGTGGGTGAGTTGAATGTGGGTGAATGAGTGAGGGTAGTGGGTGAGTGAGTGTGAGTGGGTGAGTGAGTGTGTTGAGGGTGGTGGTGGTGAGTGAGTGTGAGTGAGTGAATGTGGGTGAGTGAGTGAGGTGTGGTGGGTGAGGGTTAGTGAGTGTGGTGGGTGAGTGTGGTGGGTGAGTGTGGTGGGTGAGTGAGTGGTTGAATGTGGGTGGGTGAGTGAGTTGAATGTGGGTGGGTGAGTGAGTGTGGTTGGGTGAGTGAGTGTGGTGAGGGTGGTGTGTGGTGAGTGAGTGTGGGTGAGTGAATGTGGGTGAGTGAGTGAGGTATGGTGGATGAGGGTGAGTGTGATAAGTGAGTGAGTGTGGTGAGCATGGGTGGTGAGTGATTGTGGGTGGTGAGTGAGTGTGGGTGATGAGTTGAGTGTGTGTGAGCGTGAGTGAGGTGTCTGAGTGAGAGTGAGTGGTGAGTGTGGTGAGTGTGGGTAAGTGTGGTGGGTGGTGAGTGTGGTGGGTGGTGAGTGGTGGGTGGTGAGTGGTAGGTGGTGAGTGGTGAGTGAGTGTGGTGGGTGGTGGGTGGTGAGTGGTGAGTGAGTGAGTGAGTGTGGGTAAATGAGTGAGTGTGGGTGAGTCTCATTTTTGGATGTGATTTCTAAATTTTGTAAACTTTATTTTTGTATTGTCATATTGCTTTACATTGCCCTACCGATATGTGACAAAGTACAGACAGAAGCACAGTAACAGCTGCAAAAACTAAGAGCATAAATTTGCAATAACCATGCGTATACATTAATTGCATGTTTTTGCATAAGAAGCAGATGTCTGTCACAATTAATCAACAACACTACATCAGATTACAATAAGTATACAATACCGTAATTTTTTATATTATGTCTTAGAAAAGCATGTTGGTGCTGTCATGCAAGTCTGTGAAATATTTCATGTTTATAGTGCATCGTTTGTTAGCTATTTAACCAAACAGGAAGGAAAAATAAGTGGGAGATTGATGCTTTGCAAAACGGTGAT
Organism: Protopterus annectens; assembly: GCF_019279795.1. NCBI lineage: Eukaryota > Metazoa > Chordata > Ceratodontiformes > Protopteridae > Protopterus > Protopterus annectens. The sequence continues at coordinate 1,450,703,875 of NC_056743.1, forward strand.
TATTCCCAGTGCTATGTAGCTTGGTTCTAAATTTGACAGGAGGAGTGCAATAAAAAAGTGTCCCACTGTAAGGAGGGAAAGGCTAACAAGAAAACAGTACATTACTCTGGTCACCTGCTGTGAGCTGTCAATCACATGCAGATAATGGGTCAAATTACCCTTAGCTCTTTGACAGCTAGGGAAGGTAGGTGTGAAGTGGGAGGGGAGATGCCTTGAAGAACTAGATTTCAGCCTTCACAAAGAAAGCGTTAGCATTTCTAAGAAACAAAAGCAATAAAATGCACTTTTCTGTTCTGTTCTGTAGCATTTGCACTGCTTGTGTTTGAAGTAGTCATTGAAAAAGGATAACATTTTAACCAAAAGTAGGGGACTTTAAGACAGCAGTGAATGCCTGTTAAATCAATGAAGTGACAGCAGCTTAAGGGAAAACGTGGCAGATCTGATGCAATTTTTTGGAGACAAACAATGCATTCTGCGATACTTAGAGGCAGAGTAAACAGTATGAATTATTTCAAAATGCCAGCCCCCATGTGATCAGAGTCAGAAATTGCATATAAAAATATCTAAAAAGCTCTAAATAGTCCCAGAGTGCTGTTAAAATGTAGGAAACACCAAACCATGATGAAATAAATATGTTTTTTGAGTCTGAGGGTGCAGTTGTCCTTTAATAAGAAATGTTTAGATTCAATGAAGTACTTTAAGCATTGATACAGATAACATATACAATAAAACAAAGACAGAATTGCTCTTAGGAAAGCATAAAAGATAAGTAAGGTAATGAGACACCACAAAGAAAGAGAGGAATACACCTGCAGTGTTTGCAGTTTATGTTTAATATTGTGTGGGTACATGAGTAGGCATCATTATCCAGACATTTACTGTCAAATGAGAAAGGACAACTTTTATAACTTGTTGCTGTTGTGCTTTCAATGTGACTTGCTACAATGTTGCATTATCAGTATATCCAAACATTTTTTTCTCCTTGCTAATGTATGTCCTTGTCTGTGGCAACTATGGAAAAACTCTTAAATGATTGTTTATACTACCCTTGTTTGCATGTTCAAATCCATGCAGGTTCCTGTTGCAAGATAACAAGGTTGCTTAAATATCTGAAATGCACATTTAATGTATTTGATCAACAATGTATTTATTTATTTTTCTTTTTATTGTTTGAGCATTGTTTAGTATTTGCACTTAATTGACAGACAGTGGTCAATATAAGTGAACGTCACTTCACTGCCCAAGGTAAACACCTGAGAAATTTTATTTGGATTGCCATAAATATCACAATGTGTACTAGCATTGTTGAACTTTTCTCAATGGTCTGGATAGTACGGCATGAATAAATTCAAGTTGTCACACTCCTATCTCTGTGGCATAATAGCTAAATGTATTGAGCTTAGAGAAACAGTACAGGTGATGCAACATTGAAAACCTGTTCACAGATCATTTTACTGAGGGAGATGTTAATACTCATTTTGTTGCAAGAATGTGTTGATGCAGGAAACTCAAGTAAGGTTAGTATTGACTAAAAGTGACAGACAGTTAAGTAAGTCATTTGAAATGATGTCAAAATTAATGTTTGTGCTGTATGAACAATGAAAGCATTTTTGCTTTTCCCTGTGCCCTTCTTCATTCCCATGGAATTACCTAAAGTCCTAATATTGTGACACATACATGATAGTATTGGTGTGGCAAGGAGATGTGAGAAGGTTGAATGTATCAGTGTAATGCAGTACTAGCTGTACTCATTGTTAGATATACACTATGATTCATTTTATGTGTCTTCAAGTTTTTTAAACCAAAATGTTGTTTGAATGCTTCTGATAAATATTGTCTTCTGCATTTGCACATCACTTGGCAGCATGGAATTACCTTTCACGGCTTATGAAAAAAAGTGAAACTATTAAGTTTAGGCTGCTTTATGCAGCACAAACCAGCTCAGCGACAGTTTATGGATGTCAGATAGTACGCAGTAAAGAAAATTATCATTTTGTTGACTGGGAAAGTCTGACTAGGACAGAACCTATTTTCAGTGGAAGCCTGGGGAGAAATGTTCCTACACTTGTCAGTTAGTAAGTGCAGTGAATGTAGAAAAATAGGACAGCTGATGCTGCATTGTTTAAATCCACTTAACTGATAATTTTACAGAGGATGGTATGAATACATATTTAATCACATTTGCTATACCATTCCATTGCTATTTAAAAATAAACTCTTGTCATTATTGCTAACAACATGTGAGCTTCTGTCTGTCCACTTTCATATTATTTGTCATTAAGTACAAGTCTGATAATTTAATCCACAAAGTACATTTCTGATTTTTTTCTGAGAAAGATGAATATGTAAGTTGAATGCACTTTTTGCTCTGGTACATATACCCATTAATTGCATTTAATTCACTATCTGAATTTTTCACTTTAACATATTTTTTCTAAAGTTTTTCCATTTGCTTTCTGATCAACAACAAACAAAATATCACTGTCTAAGAAAAAAGTGAAAAATTTAGTTTAGACTGCCTTATATACAGCAAATATATGGGAGTCGTTGCATGGCCCTACACAATATGGATAGTACTTATTGCAGATAATGCATCTGACAGAGGTCCAATTCTGTGGCACAAGGTATAACTGAAAAGAATTGAGAGAACTAAGACATATGAAGCATTGCTCATATCTTGTTTAGAGGTTATAATGCAATATTTCGCAGTGCATAATTTTTTTTTGATTTTGTCATTTTAATTTGCATTTTCTCTGTGTTTCACAGTGCACAAGTATGGTTCCCTGCCTAAGGAAAAAAGTGAAAAAATTATTTCAGGTTGACTTATGTAATGCAAAAATGTTTGTCAGTGGTGCACTTTCCCCATCACTTTGGATAGTACTGACTGGAAAAATGCCGCCTGCCACATAGCTATCTGTGTCGTACTAAGTGTACCTTATGTGAACTGAGAGAAATAAGACACATGAAACATTATCTGAATCCTGTTTAGAGATCACATTGCAATTACACACAATATGTATTTTTTGTCATTTTAATTTGCATCTGCCATCAGCTTGGCAATACACAAACATGGTTACCTACCTAAGGTAAAGGTGAAAAATGTAGTTTAGGTGGTGTTATGTAGTGCAAACACATCTGGCAACAGTGCACTTTCCTGAGCACTCTGAACAGTACTGAGCAGAGAAAATCCACCCATCATATACCTATCTCTGTAGTATAAGGTGTAAGTGTATTGAGTTTACATAAAGAACACAGCTAATTAAAGCTTTGAATTCAAGTACAAGATACTTTTATAAAGAGTGTAAGAATCCTATTTCTCACAACATTTTGATTAGGACAGTAACACTAAAACAAATATAATGTTAAACGTGTTTCTTCCAAGCAATGTATTAGTAATGCCTGCATAAGTAAACTTTTCTATTTAGTATCTATCATTAATGTTTTACATATAACCACAAGCTGATGTGTGTCTAAAATTTACTTGCATATACCACTGCCTTAATCATCATGACTCATCTCATATCCAAACTATGTTTATAGTAAAACTATGTCTCGTGAAATGTTTATGTAACATATCCCAGCCTGTGTTACTCAACTTTATTAACTGTATCGATCTGAAATATATTTACAAACAATACTACAAACAGAAATAATGACTTTTACATAGGATCATAAGATCATAGGAGGTTGCTAGGCTAACAACCCCAGGGCCCTTACAAGCCTAGCCAAGTTTAATCTATGTTCCCAGGGGTGTCTGGTTCAAGTAGACACTAAAATCAGCACCTATTGCCCCTGTCCAATAAGAACACAGGCAGAGCCTGCAGGGTGAATTTCTGGTTACCCATCCAATCATCCAAATTATGCTTAAATAGGGCCAACAAGTGGCTTTGTTTAACATGAACAGGAAGCTTGTTCCAAAGGTAGGGTAACCTCTGTGAGACAAATCTGTCTTTCCAGCAAGTTCTGTTGATGTTGCATACCACGTTAAGGTCTTATGACTGAGTGATCTGTTTGCCATTTGACTTGTGAATGTGCACCATTTCCATTAAAGCTGGGTTATAGATTACTCCATACACAAAGCACACATCACGTCTGAGCAGTCTGTATGACATAAAGTAAAGTGACAATGATTTCAGTTTGTTCACATAAGACACATCTCTAAGACCCTGAATTTTCTTTGCAAGGAACCTTTGTGGTCTCTTCAATTGCTGCAGGTGTTTGGAAATGAACATACTGAAGGGAGCATTCTACTCTATTATTGGTCCGATGATGGAAGAGTACAGGAGGTTATAACCTCTTTTTTTTCTGGAGACAATGCCCTTACTTATGAGATGAGCAATGTAAAATGACCTTCTTACCACTGTGGAGACATGGTGATGAAAGTTAAGGTTGCTGTTAATCTGTGTGCCCAGATCTCTTACCACTGACTGTGTGATTAGGGTATTGCTATTGATGTGATGGTTTGCAGGAACATCACCCTTGCCAAAGGGGATGATAATGCATTTTTTTCCATTAAGTTTACAACCTTGACTTTGACACCAGTGATTAGTCTAAGACCTACTTGCAGGATGTTGACTTCACTAGGGATTTTAGTGATTGCTCCCAGTTTGCAGTCATCAGCAAACTTTGTCAGCCACAGTCCTTTAGTTTTAGCCTGTACTTCAGAGAAGCCGATTCTGAACAGTGGTGGTCACAGACCCAATCCCTGTGGAACAACACTGGTTACAGGTCTGCTTGAGGAGGTGAAGTCCCATATTGTGATGGTATGAGCTCTATTAGTGAGCTAGTTTTCAACCCACCTGACAATATATGGGGCTGATACCCAGCTGGGTGAGTTTATGAATGATGCCTGAGTGGGGGGTTATGTAAAAGGCCTTGGCTAAGTCTAGGTAGCCTATATGCACAGATTTGCCTTTGTCTAGGACTTTGGTGACTGTCTTGAAGGAGTCCATCAAGATTTAACAGGCATGATCTCCCCTTGTCAAAGCCAGACTGGGTGGGGTCGAGCATTTGGAGATTACCTATATCTTTGTTAATAAAGTCCATGATGATTTGTTCCATGGCCTTGCAGATAAAGCTGGTCAGGATAATGGGTCTATAGTTCCCAGGTCTGTGAATACACCCGCTTTAGGCAAAGGAATGACAGCAGCTGTTTTCTATTCCACTGGAACAAAATCAGTGCTTAGGCTGTGATTGAAAAGCATGCCCGATTGTGATGCTAATTCCTGTTTTCACCCATGTAAAACACAGTCCAGGATGTTGTCTGGTCCCATAGAGGCTATATTTATGGCCTTGGAGAGTGCATTTAAGATCTGCTCCTTGGAGATACAAAGTGAGGAACAGGTGTTAGGGCTTAAATTCACTATGACTAAGCATAGGCACAGTCTGTACCTTTTGGATATTACTGTAAAAAAAGATTATATGAAAAAGGTATTTATCTTTCTGCTTTATACAAAATCCACATACTCTAATACATTATTGCATTCTGAAAGCTGGCACCCTGAACACCAGAAAAAAGCCCTAGTTAAGGGCCAATATGTCAAGGTTGCCAGGATGATTTCAAATGATGAGGATTTTCAGAAGGAATGTGAGACATTAAAGAGCATGTTATGAAAAAGAGGGTACCCCTCTCAGTTTATTAGCACAACTGAAAATGAAGTCAAACAGAAAAGGCATACTAGCATAACAGTCAAACTTTTATTCAGTAGGTGTGATACTGTTTATGCCCCTCATGTGGAAAACTGAGATAAGTACTCTAGGGCCTTAATCATACCTTTTACACTAAAATATTATGACATTAGGAATATAATTGAAACGTTTTGGGCAATTTTTGCTTTGGATGAGGAAAGCTCTGGGGAACTTGGTGACAAACCAGTAGTGGTATATAAAAAAAGACACTTGTTTCAAGGGCCTTTTGGAAAGAAATAAGATGTTGGTAAGAAATAGGGGATGTTTTAAATGTTGCAGGTGTGCTCAATGTGCTTCCATCATAGATAGAGGAGAGGTTTATATCAAGAAATATGGGGTGATTTATCCAAAGAAAACATACTATTGTTTTTCAAAGGGGGTAGTTTATGTTGTCATATGTGACTCCTGTGATGGATTTTATGTTGGGAAAACAAAGAGAGCTCTTAAACAAAGAGTATATAAACATGAATATGAAATTAGGCACAAGAGTAACAGAAATGCATTGTACAAACAGAATGAAATGTTTCCTACGCACAGGTTCAAGTTTTGTGCTATAGATCATGCTGACCTCAGGTTTCGGGGTGGCCCTTTGGATGATTTTTTAGAATTGCTTGAATTAAAATGGCACATTAAACTCAATGCCAACATCAGACCTGGTCTCAATGATAGGGTCAGTATTATGACATTATTAAATTAAAATCCCTGTATTTTATATGAGTTTATGGGCACTGCCTTGCAGTAGTGCATGTGTCTGTATTTTATAAACAGTGTCAACAGTTTTTATTAATGTTTTGTAATGTATCTTTACATTTTTTGGGAGGATATAATGTAAGTAATTTGTGTGCTGGGGTGGGTTATTTAAGCAATTTTCATTGTGTGGTTTTGTTATTTTGATGAAGTCAGAGTGTCTGACGAAAGCGCTAAATTTTACTAAAGGAGTGATTTTCATCATACATGGATCTGTGGTATTGCTGGCTGCCTACTTCTTTCGTGTTCTTCATAGTTTGTTTTGGTCTTGGATTGCTGGTTGGTTTTTGAAAATGTTGACATACATTGCCAGGTTATCAACAGGAAGATTAGGAAAATTCAGAGGTATGGAAAACAATACAAAGAAGCAATGTTTATTTTTGTGGTTAATAAAAACCCTTTTACGTATCTGAAGCATATGACATTTTGATATGTGGTCTCCTCAGCACACATTTGTTTATATCACATTCTTGTCCCAGGTGATGTTTTCCTGCTTCAAAGGTTGCTTTTGCACATTTATCAAGACCAAATGACATTATTATATCATCTGAAAAGGTTTTGATAACTTACAGTTGTGATTTCAGTTCTTCATCTGATGAGATATAGAGTTTTAAATCATCGACAAAGAGAAGATAAAAGCCTTTACACTTTGTTGTTTTCTAGGAGCCAAATTATAGCCATGGCCTAAGCTGTTAAGGGGACACCTTAATAGGTTAAGGGCAAGGCAGAATAGCAGCTATGACAAGAGTCACCTTGGAATATCTCCTTTTGAATTTGTATCCCTGGGATAATAATTTGTCCTTTATCATGGCTTAATTGCAAAGTGGTCTGCCACTGTTTCATGGTCACTGTAATGCAATCATTCAGTGTAGGGTGTATCTTGTACATTTTTAAGCACACTTTATCCATGAATGTGAGATACTAGAAAATGCTTTTTTGTAGTCAGACCATGCCATACTTCGATTCTTCCTCGTTTTTGCAGTTCTCCATTATTACTTTATTTAGCAACAGATGATCCTTTGTTCCATATGACTTTCTTTTATTGCCATTTTGTTCTACAACCATAATAACTGAATGATTTGCTATATGGTGTGCATAGATAATACTCAGGTATAAATGCTTTGTCTAGTGGTTTGAATCCAGATGAATAAAAAAAAGTTTCAGAATATTTTGTCTGACTCCTGTAGCTATAAATGTTGGTTTCACCTTTCCTTAACTCATCATTACTCTGCTGCTATATTACTGTGTCTGCTACCTATGATTAAGCCTGTCTTGTACAGATCTTTGTGCAAAATTCAGTATAGAGCAACACAGACTATTAATTCTCATTCTAAGATCATTTCAAGATACGGTTATGCATGCACTAGCACTTCGTCATCAGCAACGCAATTCAGCTTGGCAGCACTGAGCTTAAAGAGTAAAATAAAAATAAATCAAATAATTATTGTTTAAGGTTGCACAGCATTTGTGTGTCTGTATTACTTTTGCCAACAGTTAATCTTGATTTCAGAATGATGCTGAATCAATTCATTCAGTTGTTTTAAGTATGTCTACTCCGCAGTGTTTACACTTGCAACTGTGTTACAAGTTTGGTTAATGTGAAAAACACCAAATTCACGAAAGCCAGAATAAACTTCAGAAAAGAAAATGTGAAAAAAAGACAAAATGATGACTGTCCACAGATAAAAAGTTAAGCTTTATTTCATTTTAATCACAACAAATTTCTTCAGAACTAACCAGTAAATCAATTAGTCAGGTTTAAATACATTTGATTAATAAATAAACCAATCAAATGTCCATTCATCTAATTATTAATTAATACATACTATTTTCTTAAAGGCAAAAATATAAAATGTAAAATATAACACTTGACATATGTACAAAAAGCATATAGCACATAAAAATGTGCGCCTACTATAAAAATGTTTGTCAAATAAACTATTTAATAGTATAGTCTATTATTTAAGACAGTTAACATTTAAGGTCTCATTTAGACCAGGAATATGATCTACCCAAAGGAAAACCTGCCATATGAGCTCCTTGTTTTCCATGGCATTGTTGAATTCTGTAACAAATGCAGTCAAATATATTTTATCCAACATAAAAAAATACAAATTTCTTGAAGTTAGAGCACTCCAGAGTATGTTTGGCTAAAGCATTGTTAGTGTCTTTATTTCTAATAGCCAAACAATGTTCATAAATCCTTTTATAATGGGCTCTAGTTGTTTTCCCCACATAAAAATTATGACATTCATTCAATTCACATATCTCTTGTTTTAACACAGTTATCTGAGTGCAGTTGTGCTTAATTAACAGTTTAAAGCCTCTATCCCTGCACTGTTACACACAGTAGCCAAATCTTTACAAATGCTGTCAGTTTCCTTACTACCATTTGGAAACCTATAGCATCTTAAGCCAAACGGCACTTGTTTGCATTCTACACAAGGATAAATTTTTAGGCAATGTTCAAATGACAAATTCACCACCTTAACAGGTACAAGCAAGCAAAATCTGAGGGTAATGCTACTCAATGCCAGAAGTCTAAACCTCAAAATGCATTCGCTCGAGGCACTCCGTAAAATGGAGAACATCGACATCTGTACAGTGACAGAGACCTGGTTCAAGGCTCCAGAGAGCACCCCTGCATTACTAGGCTATTATTCATACCAGACCTTTCGGTCACCTAACCTGAACTGAAACACTAAAGGTGGAGGCGTGTCCATATTCATTAAGGATATCCACACCACCAGGCTAGTTGCTCAGCACGATGCATCCGAGATTATCCAAGTGCAACTATCTCTGGGCAAGATCACAATCCAAATTGTAACTTGCTACAGATCCCCAACCATGCTTCAGGATTCCCACTCCTCATTTCCTGATACACTGGAAAATATTAGGGTACAACCCAACACCCTAATAATGGTTGATTTCAACTACCCCACCATTAACTGGGAAAACTACTCATGTACCAACTCTTTTGCTCAACGTTTTCTGGAATTCATAAATTCCAATGCCTTGGATCAACTTATCCACACCCCCACCATGGGCAGCAATATCCTACACCTGGTCATTACCAACATGGGCGACAGGTGTTCCATACCAGAGGTCAATTCCTTGTTGGTCAGTTCTGACCACAAGATAATCAGCCTAGACATCCACATCCTGCCCCCACCCCCTATTAGGGAAACCATCGTAAAAAATTCTCCAAAGTCAACTTCATGCTTCTTAAGACAGAAGTGACAAACTTCACAACACCCATACAGATGGGCAATAAAAGTACGACTGCTGAATCCTGCACAAATGCACTTTATATGCACTTACACAAGTGCATGGATTGTGTTATCCCTAACAGAAGCAAGATGCTATCCTCCAAAAAAAGGAAGCCAATCTGGTGGTCCCCTGCTATAAACAAACTCTACAACAGAAGAAAGAAACTGTTGCAAAAAAGAGTAAAATCCCATGACTGGAAGAACTCCCTGGTCAGCTTCAGTAAGAAGCTGATATCCCTCATAAAATCCTCCAAAGCTAGTTATAAAAACAAAATTGCCACTGATTCTAAAGACAACCACAAAGCATTTTATAGCTATGTCAAGAATCTCAAAGGCAACACTCAGATCTTCTCTGAGTTTCAGCACAATGGCACTAAGCAGACAGAACCAACTGATGTTGCCAACATCCTGGCAGAAAGGTTCAGTGCTAACTTTACCCCCCCCCCCTAACGGGCCCATCTCTATACTGGAAGAATGCAAAGTTCCTGTAATCACAGCTTCACAGGTAAAAATCACACTCTCCAAAGCCAAGAACACAGCATCCATGGGACCTGACAACATCCTAGGCTGTATTCTACATGAACTACAGAATGAACTGGCACCCCACCTAAGCACCATGTTCAATCATAACCTCACCTTAGGCTTTGTGCCCACTGAATGGCGCACAGCGACAGTTATTCCACTCCACAAAAGGGGAGCCACCACGGACCCCGGGAACTACTGCCCTATTAGCCTAATGAGCCAGGTCTGCAAGGCCATGGAATGTATCATCATGGAACTTATAAACAAAGGCATTGGTAATCTCCAAACTCTGGACCCCACCCAGCTCAGGTTTCTAAAAGGCAGATCATGTCTTCTAAACCTGATTGACTTCTTTGAAGCAGTCACCAAAGCCGCAGACGAGGTAAGGTGGTTCACACAGCCTATCTAGACCTCGCCAAGGCTTTTGACTCCATCCCCACTCTGGAATTATAGATAAACTCACTGAACTAGGTATAAATCCCTATGTCACAGGATGGGTTGCCAACTGGCTCACTGATGAAACCCATACTGTGAAAGTAGCACACTACAAATCTGACTTCAGACCAGTGACAAGTGGAGTACCACAAGGTTCAGTTCTGGGTCTTTTCCTATTTGGAATCTACTTTTCTGAAGTACAGGCTAACACAGAAGGTCTTTGGCTAATGAAGTTTGCAGATGACTATAATTGAAATTCCTAATGATGTGGACATCCTACAAAAGGGCCTCACTGAAACAAATGTCTGGTGTCAAAGCAATGGCCTCAAGCTCAATGCCAAAAAGTGTGTCATTCCCTTTGGTAAAAACTCTGTACCCATGAGCTACCACATAGGTGGTTGTCTACTTAACTTCAAAAGTGTGATAAGAGACCTTGGGACACAGGTGGACAGTAGTCTCTCCTTTGATAATCACATCACCACAGTAGTCAGGAAATCCTTCTACATGGCACACCTCATCACAAAAGGTTTCTCATCCAGGAAAAAAGAGGTCATTGTTCCCCTCTACTTGTCACTCATTAGACCCATTATAGAGTACAATGCCCCTTTTGGTATGTACCTCACAAGACATCTACAACAACTGGAAAGGCTGCATAAATACCTCACAAAGAGGATTACTGGCCTCAAACAGATGCCTTATGCAGACCATCTCAAAAAACTCCAGCTTTACTCCATTGCATATCGCCTACTCAGCGGTGATCTCTGCCTAACATACAAAGCTATGTCAAACTCAGAGCTGTTGGACATGCTCCACTTAAAGAAATCCCAATCCCTCCGAGCTACATGATCTAGAGACCTAAACCTTTTCACCACAATAAACAGAACATGCTGGAGGGATAGATTCCTGTCCCAGAGACTTCCCATACTCTGGAACAAACTACTGATCTATATCAAACAAAGCTCCTCATTAACACTCTTCAAGAAAAATCTTGATGATTGGACGAGAAATAGGAAATTCACCCCGGGGATCACCTCTGTGGCTCTGCTCAACAGGGGCACAGGAAAATATTTTTTTTGAGTGACAAAAGCCAGGGTACCTTTTTGGCTAGGCTTGTATAGGCCCTAGGCCTGATAGCCTAGTACCTACCAATGAACCTATGAAAAGTTGTCATATTCAAGTGACTGCAATTTAAACAGTTTCTTTTCCAAATTAAAAATGTTAGACTTACAGTTTGGTGTCTTAGTTTGTAGTCCATTACTTTCTACAGGGCTGATAACATTGTTAGAAGCACTGACAAACATTGCAAATGGATTAACAGCATTTTTGTTAATGAAAGACCCTTCATAAGTCACTAAGTCACTAGCAATGACTGTGGAGTCACTTCCTGAACTTTCAACTAAAGACTTCCTGCTGCTGCTGTTCAGATTTAAAGGAGCCTCAACATTATTAGATGAATGGAAAACAGTTAATAATCTGTACAAAACAAGTTGTGCTTTTTGGATAGCTTCTGTTAAATTGTTAGCTATCACACCTAGATCTTCTGGTGTATTGTAGGTACTTAAATCAAGGTTACTCTCCGAATCTCAAACTGGTGACACTTCCCTAATAGCAGGCATCTCTGAGTCCTTGTTTGGATGGAAATCAGCCACAATGAAGTCTTGCAGGTGAAAAAGATGAACTTAGTAATGTGAAAATCACAAAATTCATGAAAACCAGAATAAACTTCAGAAAAAACAACGTGAAAAAAAGACAAAATGATGACTGTCCACACAGATAAAAAGTTAAGCGCTTTCTTTCATTTTAATCACAACGAACTTCTTCAAAACTGACCAATAAATCAATTAGTCAGGTTTAAATACAAAAGTTGATTAATAAATAAACCAATCAAATGTCCATTCATCTAATTATTAATTAATACATACCATTTTCTTAAAGGCAAAAATATAAAATGTAAAATATATCAGTTGACATATGTACAAAAGGCATATAGCACATACAAATGTGTGCCTACTATAAAAATGTCGGTCAAGTAAATTGTTTAATGATATACTCTATTATTTAAAAGACATTTAACATTTAAGGTCTAATTTAGACCAGGAATATGATCATCCCTAAGGAAAACCTGCCATCTGAGCTCCTTGTTTTCCAGGGCATTGTTGAACTCTGTAACAAACGGAGTCAAATCTATTTCATCCAACACAAAAAAATACACATTTCTTGAAGTTAGAGCACTCCAGAGCATGTTTGACTAAAGCATTTTTAGTGTCTTTATTTCTAATAGCCAAAGGATGTTCATAAATCCTTTTATAAAGGGCTCTAGTTGGTTTCCCCACATAAAAATTATGTTCATAAATCCTTTTATAGAGGGCTCTAGCTGGTTTCCCCACATAAAAATTATGACAGGTGGAGCACATAGCCAAATATACTACCCCCATATCTACCTTTACTGACCCCCATTTTATTAATGTGTGGAAAAATATATTTTTTGATGACTCAATGAACCTGCATTGTTTGCAGTTATAACATGGGTAGGTGCCAGTGGCTCCTCTAACAGTTTTGTGTTCTCCTATTTCTATAATAGACTTTACACTTGCAACGTTTTTATAAATGAAGTGTGGGTGGTCCGTTAGTACTCTAGCTAAGTCTCAATTTCCTAAAATAACTTTCCAGTTTTTGGAAATTACCTGTTTGGTACTGTGACAGTCAATATTAATGGGAACAGGAAAGGCACAATCCATTTCTTTTACATTCCCACTGCTGTTATTAGTTATAAACCCACTAGTTAAAATTGGTGGGAACTTATCCATCCTAAACAATAATATCTAATCGAAAATTTCCCTCAATTTTTTGTATAGATACCCTCTCTGGACAAACATGGAAATAAGTTTGTCTGCCTCACAAATGAAATTTTCATTGTCTGAAGTTAATGTACTGAGGCATATAATATGTCCCCTGACCACGCTCAACTTCATGAACAAAGGACGACTACTCTCAAAATGAAGGAAATTGTTAGTATAGGTGTCCTTTCTAAACATCGTACTGATGAATCTTTTTTCTTCAAGATTCATATTTATATTCAAGTCCAAGAAGTGCACATTCCATGCCAACTTCACTTAAAGTGAACTTCATAAATAATAATAATATTAATATAAATTGAAGTCTGAAGAAGCATTGTAAGGACGTGAAAGCGCTTACTGTTTTTGGTGTCGTTGGTTTTTATAAAGAGCTAAGTTATTACAGTTGCATTGGATTTTGTACAGCGTTTGGTGCACCCTTGGAATATTTATTTTGCTTAAAGTGAACTTCAGTCCCATCCTGTGCCTGTTCATATCATCCAAAAATAGACAACTCATCAGTAGGTCCATTGCAGACCAAAGCCAAATCATCAATAAACCTCCTATAAAAGAAGACATATTAAATCTCTCCAGTTTGATCAGGAAGGACAGTTCCTACCAACTTAACACTAAATTAGCGAAAGTCAGTGCTACTTTAGCACCCACAGCAACCCCACAGTTCTGACGGTATATTCTTCCATCAAATAAACAAAAGTTATTTTTCAACACCAACTCTAGTAAAAGGCAAATGGACTGTACCGTTATATTGTCAAGCTTAGTGTGTTCCTTCAAAAAACTTTTCACAGCTTCTATCCCCATACTTTGATCAATAGAAGTATACAGGGATACTACATATATGGTAACTAATAGTGTTTCTGTACCTGTAAAAGTACAATTTCTAAGAAGGTCCAAGAACTCCCAAGAGTATTTCAAAAATATGGAGTCTTAACAACTAAGGGATTCAGAAAATGGTCCAAATAATGGGAGATGGTAACAGTTTTACCCTTTTTAGCTGACACTATGTGTCTAAAAGGTGGGTTGTTCACATCTTTATGTATCTTTGGTATACAAAAGAAAACACCTAACAGAGGTTCTTCTACATAGAGAAATTCATAGGTGTTTAAATTCATATAATTTTTATTTAACAATTCCAGCAAAAGTTGGTCTATATTGTGAAAGCCTCTCCTTACTGTGTCTTTACTGACTAACTGATAATTCTTTTTGTCAATTAGTAATTCCTTGATACATGCATGGTAGTCAGATGTTCGCATTACGACCAACCCGTTATCCTTATCGGCTTTCATAAACCTATATTGTTGACTCTTTCTCGAGTCAGTCAAAATTGTCATCTCTCTTTGGTCCCAAATATACCTTTTACTTTTATTTTTGTTTTTGTTATAAATTGTATGTGTTCCCTGATTATTACATATACACCTGATGCCATTCTCATACAGTTCATTAAATATATTGAGTGTCAATGTCAATTTGGCATTCACATTACTTGGTTTTCTACATTTAGTGTTGTTTCTATGTTCTATTCCATCAAAAACATATCTAAGATTTAACTTTCTGATGTATAGTTTTAAATCTAAAATAGTGTCAGTTAATGGAGCTTTAACAGCAGGTACAAAAGAAAAAACTTTTTCCAAAGCTTCTGTTTGACTTTCACTAAGTGATAAATCACTAAGGTTATATATTTTGCATAAAAGTACTATTTCTTTCGATATCTCCCCTTCATCTTGTTCCCCAGGTTCCCCTTCCCTTTGGTAGTGATCAAATAGTTGTCTGTCTCGGATGACTTGTGGGGAAAAGGGTTTTTTGAACCATGTGAAACATCATTATTACTGCTAGTACCTTCCCTGCTTCATTTATTACATTTCCACTGTCTTCATTACTATTCTGATTATTTTCAACAAAATTCCCCTTTTCAATATTTCTGGGACTCTTGACATCTCTAAAGCCATTAGTAGTAGCTTTCCTGACAAGACCATTTGATTTTTGATTCAAAACAAATGCTGTATTGTTTGCATAAGGTGAAGAATCTCAAGACAGTTTATTACACTTTCTATTAATTAAGGTTGCCATGTGCCTTTAAAGTTTAGCTTCAATACCGTCATAAAATGACTTAAACATGCCAAATTGATCATGGTTTACAATACAATCATTGAATTCACATATTTCTTGTTTTAACACAGTTATCTGACTGCAGTTGTGCTTAATTAATAGTTTTAAAGGCTCTATCCCTACATTGTTATACACTGTAACTAAATCTTTAAAAATGCTGTCTGTTTTTTTAATACCATTTGAAAATCTATAGCATCTTAAGCCAAATGGCACTTGTTTGCTTTCTACACAAGTATGTAAATAAAAGTTGTCATCTTCAAGTTAATGCAATTTAAACAGTTTATTTTCCAAATTAAAAAATGTTAGACTTACAGTTTAGTTTGTAGTCCATTACTTTCTACAATGCTGATAACATCATTAGAAGCACTGACAAATGTTGAAAAAATGGATTAACAACATTTTTGTTAAAGAACAACCTTCCATAATCCACTAAGTCCCTAGCAATGACTGTGGAGTCACTTCCTGAACTTTTAGTTGAAGACTTCCTGCTGCTGCTGTTCAGATTTAAAGGAACCTCAACATTATTAGATGAATGGAAGACAGTTAATAATCTGCCGAAAACAAGTTGAGCTTTTTGGATAGCTTCTGTTAAATTTTTAACTATTACACCTAGATCTTCCAGTGTATTGTAGGCACTTAAATCAAGCTTACTGTCTGAATCTCAAACTGGTGATACTTCCCCAATTGCAGGCATCACTGAGTCCTTGTTTGTATGGAAAACAGCCACAATGAAGTCTTGTAGGTGAAAAAGATAAACTTAGTAATGTGAAAAACACCAAATTCATGAAAACCTGAATAAACTTCAGAAAAAATGTGAAAACAAGACAAAATGATGACTGTCCACACAGATAACAAGTTAAGTGCTTTCTTTCATTTTAATCACAATGAACTTCTTCAAAACTGACCAGTAAATCAATTAGTCATTTACTAAGAGTTAGAGTAAGATCATTTCAAGATATGGTTATGCACATGCTTGCACTTCGCCATCAGCAGCGCAATTCAGCTTGGATGCACTGAGCTCAAAGAGTAAAATAAAAATAAATCAAATAATTATTGTTTAAGGTTGCACAGCATTTGTATGTCTGTATTACTTTTGCCAACAGTTAATCTTGATTTCAGAATGATGCTGTCTCAATTAATTCAGTTGTTTAATGTATGTTTACTCCACAGTGTTTACACTTGCAACTGTGTTACATGTTTGGTTAACCTGTTCTCACATAATCTGTCACTGTTATTCTGCAATGCAATTTCCTATGTATGACTTGGTTGTTTGTCTTGACAATGCACATAGTACAAGTATGAGACAAAACAAGTGAGCAATCATCCCAACATGGAGTCAAAAGAAAGTTTGAGTAATAATCCACTGGTGTACAATAGTGAATGAGCGAATATCTGTGGCATCTCATAATGTGAAACATGTCAATTTCCCTCACAGTAACACAATGTACATGAAGTACAGTATCTAAATGTTAGTACAGAAGTATATAACAACATGTGTCAATAATAGGGATGTTACATTGTCCCTGTGCACACACACATATGCATTTCCTATGATGCACAGTACCATCTGTCTAAAAAAAAGTCAAACTCAAAGTAAACTTTATTGTCACTTCAATTCACACAAGTGTGAACCAATCAAAATTATGTTTCTTCGGGCTCAATGTGCATATAAAACATAGACTACATTTAAGATGACAATAATGCACAAAAATCTATAGACACAGCTGACAAACATAATAATAATAAATGCTTGCATTATTGCACTGATTTAACAGATTGTCAGTCATTACTAGGCTATTAGCTTAGTTTCACTGGAAAAAATGCACTTAAGCGATTGATTTAAGGCCTATATTTATATTGCACAATAAAACAGTTTAGTTTGATTACTGCTGACTTTGTTGTCTGGGTATGGTTAAGACCTTGTTACATATTGTACTGTAGAGAGTTTTCAGTATTGTTGGGTTACTGCCTTAATGTCCACTGTGAAGGGTTTTGTTTCTAGAGTGCTTTTTTAAAAAAAGTTCAAATGTCATATTTCAGAATGATGATGGCAGTCTTCTCCCATGGTGCTTGCCACTAATACAGTCCTCTCTAGTCTATTAACTAGGTTGAAAGGAGGTTCAATGCCCAAAATGGGAAACTTGTGTAACACTTGGTGCCGTAGCCATTTCCCCTGAAAGGAATACACGTAACTCTTCACACAGCTCCCATATTCTATGTTTTACTGAAACATCCTCTATGAAACATACTGATGAGGGCATCTGACAAAAGTGCATTCTCTCACCTTAAGCATCATGCTTCTCTTGTGACATTTCTACTTCTCTTGTGGTACTTCTGACTGACGCAGTGTTCTCTAAATTATATAAGTAGATATGTTGGTGGTTCTCTGTCCAACATGAAAAACGTAAGTGTGTGTGTAAGAGTATGTGTAACACACGGGACTGTATCTACTTCCCTTGATATGAATACTTTTAAATCTTCACACAACTCCCTTATCCCACTTTTTACTGAAATATCCTGAGTGAAACACAATGATAAGGCCATCCTTAGAAAAGTACACTCTCTACCCTTTGAGTCAGACTTCTCCTGTAGTGCTTGCAACTAATACAGTGGTCTGTAGACTTTGAAACAAAATAGGTAGGAATTTTGATGCTCAACATGTGTGGTGCTTGTGTCTATTTCTTTTGAGAAGAATGCATCTAGCTCTTCACACAGCACCCATATCCTACTTTTACTAAAACATCATCTATGAAACACAGTGATGTGGTCATCTTGACAAAAGTTCACCATCTGTCTCCTTGAAACTCAGACTTCTCCTGCGGCACTTGTGACTAATACAGTACTTGTGAGATTATATCACCTAAGTAAGGTAGGAGGCTTGATGCTTAACATGGGAAATATGTGCATGTGTAATGCTTGGTGCTGTATTCTCTTTACCTGGAGATAATGCATTTAAATGTACACATTGCTCCCTTATCTCACCTTTTACTAAAACATCATTCTGACAAAAGTGCGCTCCTTCTCCTTAAGAGTCAGACTTTTTCCTGTGGTGTTTAAGATTCATACAATGCATTTTACATTGTATAACTAGATAGGTAGGATGTTCAGTGATCAATATGGGAAAGTTATATGTGTATGCGTATATGTGAGTAAGTGTGGGTGTTTACAGTTAGGTCAGCATGTGATAATTTAACTTCTACTCTGGATAAATGTTTAAACTGCTAGACAACTCCACCATCCCCTAATCCCACCTTTCACTACTACAGCTTCCTTGCAAAACAAGGGCACAGCTAGATGTACTGTTTTCACTGTACTGAGTACAAATTTATATCCATTATATAAAGAACCATGGTTTTTATAAGTCATATTATGTGCACAATTGCCTAAATTAATGATGCCTCCCATAGGAGTCTTATAGAGTAAAAACATATATATTTCATATTTTTAGAGGGAAAGTAATGCAACAATTTATTAAGTGGAGGGGATGTTTCCATTTTTTCAAATGATTGGTAGTTTGGATTACAAAATTATATTCTCTACCTACACCTCTGGTGCAACACACTAATGAGGCCATTCTTCCTAACATGAGCTGTTGCACTTTGTATTTCAGACACCTGCTGTGGTGCTTGTATTTTTTACACTGTTCTGTAGAATGTTTGAAAAGATCTGTAGGAGGTTCGAATATAGCAGTGCTTAACTTCTACAAGTGTGTGTATAACTGCAAATAAATTCAGGATTGGTTTATATGTATTTGCAGTGACAACTTTCACAATCCCATATGGTTGTGAAAGTCCTTTTGCCTATATACAAGTCATCCCTTCATAGATGGTATATGCTACACTTGTAGTCAATGTTCTTCTGTGGTGCAGGCTGCTGATAATATGCTATATAACTAAGGTAAGTGGATAAGTAGGTGGTTTGAGTCCATCACTGCTTAAATAGAATGACTGTGTTTACTGTCATGTACTGTTGGCCACTTCACAGTCACCTTTATGCACACTTTTACTTATGAGATGGACTTATATTAGCACACTGTTATACTCACAAATCCTTTTATCTCCAGGGAAAATCAATTTTCTGGCCACACAGGGATTACATAACACTACATAACTGCAGTATCTCACAGTTGGAGTGCAGATTCTCCCGTGTTTCTATCACTTTGATGCAGTGGTTTGTATGTTTTGAAAGTACAAATGTAGGATTCTATAGACCAGCAGTGAGTGTGCCTTTCACTCTCATATTGTGTATATTACTGTTAAACATATATCTGTCTACACATACACACACACACACACACACACACACACACACACACACACATATATATATATATATATATATATATATATACACACACACACACACACACACACACACACACACACACACACACACACACACACACACACATGATGTGTAGCTATATAGTGTTACTGTACACTACAACCACTTTTTATCATAAACATACAGCTAATTAACAGTGATGATATCATCCACTGAAATGTGCACTGTTCCATTCTTCTCAACATGTAGTGTGGTGCTTGTCATTCAGACACTAATGTTTAGCTTACGATGTTGGGCAGTTAGTTCCAATCAAGCCATTAAGCTAAGGATACATTGTGTCAGCCTTATTGTGACTATTCAGGTCACTAACTCCGATGTCAAACACATCTGCTGGGTATAGCTATAGATAATAATTCCTCTTACAAAAAGCCATGATAATTTCTCATATAGCAAAGCTTTTATTCAGAGTAATAATGACATGTGATTACATTTTTCTTACATAACATATATAAAAAATGTTATCCTCTGGCACTAGAGAGTAAGATAACATTCTCTATGTTGTTGACTTAGTATAGCAATTAAAGACACACATATCACTTGCATGAATAACATGATCATGCCTTCACATTCCTACATATCTCACAATTGTAGTGACAGTTCTACTGTGGTACATTCATCCTGTGCAATCTGATGTATTTTTTGTTGTCAAATGCTCATGTGTTCAACATCCACATTCAGTGCCTGTTAGCATTGTCTGGCTTTATACTGCAATGCATGAATGACATCCACCACAGTTATAACATGTACATTTACAGTGGGAGAGAACTCCACCATCCTTTTTATCTCAAAGAGATCATTTACAGCACATACATCTGATGAAATAAGTTAGTGTAGGTGGAGCGTCATAGCTCTTTTAAGATTTCCACTGAGGCATGCATGGTTCATCCATATGTTATTAGCCAGTAGATTCACATTGCTTGCTGTTCAATTCCTGAAAGGGCAACATTACAGGAATGTACTGACATTACATTAACACCTTTATATGCAGTTATTGTTATCCATTTTATGTTGGATAATGATATATCATCACAGGTTTTGAGTGTATGGCAGTGAATGGTTATTTGTGACATATCATTCTGAGATTGCTCTTGGGCAGCCACGGTGGTGCAGTGGTTAGCATTGTCACCTCACAGCAAGAGGGTCTCTGGTTCGATCCTTGGCTGGGGTGCCTTCTGTGCAGAATCTGCATGTCCTACCTGTGGTCGTGTGGATTTCCTCTGGGTGCTCCGGTTTCCTCCCACATCCCAAAGACATGCTGTAGGTGGATTGGACACTCTAAATTGGCCCTAGGCATGAGTGTGCATGCGTGTGTGCCTTCTGTGGAAGGTTGGGCACCGGGCTGACAACTCAATACTGCAAAAACTCCACTGCCAATCATGAGTGGACAGGTGATCCACTGTGGTGACCCCTAACCGAGAAAAGCTGAAAGAATAAGAAGAAGATGCTGCGATTGTTCTTGTGGAGTGTGCATTAAGTACTGGCTTGTATAGCATACCTACACAGAAAGACTGTGGTTCAGTTCTGGGACAGGGTGTGTAATATATGATGGAAGCAGCTTCCTTATCAAAGAAACTTAATACTGGACTGCTCACTATTACATGGACAGTAACATGTGTAGCTCTTTCCAGCATTATGACTAAATCTGTTTGTTCTTATTATATTTTTAACTGCTGTCTTGATGCACACATTCAATTGGCTTATTTGTGACAGCTTCGATTGCTTTCTGATGTGGCACATGTAGTCACCACAGAGGTCTGGAGAGAGCCTAGTGTAATAGTTTGAATCTGGTAATGTCTCTCTGTCAGACAGCAGTGGCTTACACAGCAGACAATAGTTATGGCACAGTCATTGGGACACATTTTTCAGGCCTTGTCCTACAAGGTAGAGCACCCATACTCCTTATGAGAGGAAAGTTATGTAAGTCCTTCAAGGGTGTTCTTCATAACATGACCGGTATGCATGTTTTGTATGACACCCAAAATTGTTATGCATCTCTCAGATATCTGTTCTTGCATGCGTTCGAAAATAATATAATGCAAATGTTTATTATGTCATTCATTGCTAACAAGCATTATGTATTTCCAAGATACTTATGTCATTTAGTGCATGTCTTCATCTGGACATTTCTTTATTACTGCAATTATTTTGATCACACTATGCAGCTTAATGGCAGATGAGTGATTCCATAAACATCTGTTACTGTATGGCATAATGCCAGACCATTAGAAACTAAAATAGGTCCTCTGTTAATACACTTTCTTGTGTGTTTCTGCTGCTAAATTGCTGTTATGTTACTGTTCCTGTAATTCCATGTGAGCATGCACTGTATAACAATGTCTGAGATATTTGCAAATCCACAATGGAAAACTTATGACATGTCATCCAATCTGTGTTGTCATTTGTCATTTATGCATGCTGTGTATTATTAGGTTACCATTTAGTATTTACATGAGTTGAGTATACAACACTTGCTTGTCTATTACATGTTTGTAGGTGATATACCCCTATTCTATAGGTACCACTGACATGTCTTTGCAAAAACATGTCCATTTGTGATGTACTTGACATTACAGCTATAATGTCCATTTGTTCTTGTGTATACATGATGAGGTAGTGGTGTCAACTTGCATACATAAATCCTCTGTATATACATCTCATACACAATAACTGCAGTCTATGCATTCATCCCATGATGTATCTTCTGTCCTTCCTGTTATCTCAGCTCAGCCTTTCATTCACATGTATGTCACATTTTCACACCTCTTTGTTATATTGCTGCTTTATATCCCTATCACATCCTTTGTTAGCATCTCCATTTTAATTTATATGCAGAACTCAGGTATTGCCACTGACATTAATTATCATTACATCAATATTTCAGAATTTGTGTCAGAAATGCTTATTTTACACTTCAGTACATTTGCCCATGGTATACACATTCCCATTCTATATTAATTAAGCAGTATAAAACACTTATTATTTGTGTACAGTTCCCTCATTTCACTTCCCCCTCCTTCAGAATTCTTTCACCGTACTTGCTCTTAATATTTCTGGACTATAGCGCATGCTCATATCTGAGCTTTGCCTATATACAAGTCATTTTGTTTACATTCTATGTTCATGCTTGCAAGCACCTATACATGGCCATGAACACGACTGCTGGACACATAACAGGTGCTTGCAATCGTGTAGGCGTGATAATCAGCATGGATATTGATTAGTACTGCTGCTCATTGCACTAACACACTTAGCAGGCTTATCACTGTGTCTACATGACTGTTAATGAATCCCAGGAATAATCCACTTGTCATTGCCATGCATTACAGATATATTCAATATTTAATTTCAAACAGGAAGAACAATTTAAAACAAAACAAGCTGTATTAGATCCTAAAATTTGAAATAAAATTTTGAATATAAAAGTATTCAGGAACATATCACATTTATTTTAGTCCAGAAGAATAAATAAAATTATTGATTATGTGTCCCCTTTTTAGTGACAACCTTCTACTCATTTTCTGCTCTCATATCATCAGATATATTGCACTCAATTCCTTCTAGTTCATTTAGCAAGTTGTTTGTTGTTGCAAAAGCAATTTCGTCTCCTAAACTATTTAAAGCTTGTTTGCCATGCAGTCAAAAAGTTTAATTTTAGCAGTCTGTATTAGGTGTGCTTTTCCCTTTTTTTCTTTATTTCTTAAAAAAAGGAACACAAGCTTTCTTTTCATGTATTGCTTTGATAGAAAAGACAGTCCCAAATTGTATAACATTGCTACCTTGCTTTAAGGAAGAATTAGACCAAGCAGTTCTTAAAGTCAATTCTTTATCCAGGTGAGAGACACAGATATTATATAGTTTTCTGCCGTTGTTTCTTGTCTCCAATACTTGCTTATATTATTCCTGTGCTATCTGTTTTTAATCTATTTTCTCTAGTAACCATGTGTTCTACATTCAATCTGAATTTCTTTCTCTTGATTTCTTCTTTCCATGTCATACAGTATACTTTTTATGTTATTTATTTGAGAGACCTGCTTTTGTACAATTTCTTTCAAAAGTTCATGTTTCACTATAATCTTTTATCATATCCACATTATTAGTAGCCACTGCCAGTCTGTCAGTTTTCAAAGATAGTTCTTGTATGATGGAAATTATGTGCTTTATATCTTTCTTTATATTAGAATATGCAGAAAGAGTCTTTAGGTGATTCATTCTGTTCCGTTTAAATCTTCCTTGAATTTGATGAAAATTCTTCCTAATTCTTCCTTTTATATTTTAGTTCTTGTAGGGTATTGTTTAGTTATTAATCTCCAGAATTAATTAATTTAAAAACTTTTAAGAAATCATTAGAAAGTATCTAATAACAGCAGGCAAAACTTCAAGTGCTGTAACAGTTAACAATCTTGGCTCTACCCTCAGTAACCTGACTTTTGATAACAGAAACATCACAGCCACACTTTGAATGGTCTGTCTCTTCTTGGTCTGTCGTTTCAGTGTCACTTGTCTCCATAGTCATTCATACCTTCACTAGAATAAGCAGGTGATTTGATATGCACAAGCTGCAGGTTGATTTCAGAAAATAATATGCATAATGTTCTGTATAACATCAAGTCACAAAAATCTCTCATGGATTATTTAGCACAGTGACAAAGTGTTTAATGATGCTGGCATATAGCTCCAAGGTAGAATCCAAACTAATGGGCGTGACTCCAAAAGACTTGCTTTCAGTGTAAGTGACCACTTAAACTGAGAGTAGGCAGAGACCATGTGTTTTAGAATCTGGTCCCCCACAAAAAGACTGTTTATAGAAAGGTTTTACACTGAAGTAAGTCACTTAAACTGAGAGCAGGTCTTTCATAATCAATGCAGATTTACACTGAGAGCAACTTTTTGGGAATCTGGCTCATTGCTACTGCTTGTGTGAAGTTTGTATGTTTTCCCCATGTCTGAGCTTGTTTTTTTTTCCCCCTGTGCACTCTAGTTTCCTCTCACCTCTAAAAAATAAGTTAGATTTTTATGATCATACTGGTAAAATTGTTATAGCTTGGTGTGTGGTTTAATTCCAGCTTGATGTTCAAAAAGCAAATTGAATATGCCTCAATGTAGTTTCTGATAAACTACTACTGGGCCAACTCTTTGGCATGCTTTATGGATGGATATATGTTTAAGTGGGATAGAGGCAACTCATGGAGAGCTTTACACAATGAAATATTTTTTTTGGGTCAAAATGGTTCATAAGGTGAAGAAAACACCAGTATGTCTTTGATTATGAATTTTGTTTGTTCCTTGTCTGTCCTTAAAGGCAATTTGTTGAACATTGGATTCCAGTCCTTATGAAACAATAACACTAATGGGTCTGTTAAAAGTACTGAGACTTTTAATGGTTGTGGTTATAAGAGAACCTTTGTTGAGAGACATGAACAAATTAGTGGCTATACTTCAACAATGGGCAACGTTAATTTTAAATTGTGGTTGGACAAACAATACTAATTTTCTTTTTTTTTTTTTGTTCAAATAATTTTATTCAGAAAACTTTTTTTTTTAAAACAATACATAGTAAATATAACAGATCAAATAAACGTGAATTGAATGAACTATTTACAGAATATACAATGGCCTCAGGTCAGACAAAGTCAAAAGGAATATAATTATAGATACACAGACAAATAATAAAGGTTATTGTACAAGCATTAACAAATTATAACTTACATTCTTGCTTCTTCTTTTCTTATGAAGATAAAATTGTGTCCATTTTGAGTGTTTCTATTAGGGAGATAACTTTCTCCCAAGGACTGTTAGTCCATTTCTTCAGAAAGATCCTCATTTCCTTGACTTTAATTTCCAACACTGTTACTTCTTTGAATAGAGTGAGAAAATCATCAATTGTTGGGATGATAGAGGAGTTCCATTTCCTAGTGATGCATTTTTTTGAGATAGCCATTATAGTCCAAAGAAGATAAAGTTCCTTATTTTTCATAGTAGTGGTTTCAATTTTATTCAGAAGAATTAATAACTTTGACAAAATGAAAGAGTCAGTAAAAATGGCTTGAAGAAATTCACCAATATCCTCCCATTTTTTTTTAATATGAATACAGTCATATATAATATGTGATCAATCAGCATTACATTTTAGATTACATCTCCAGCATATTGCGTCATTAGTATTTTTAAATCTAGCTATTTTATTAGGGGTGTAAAAGGCTCTATGCAAGAATTTCCATGCAAAGATTCTCCAACTTTGCATATTTGAAGTTAACTTAATAGAATATAGTATATTTATTTTTGATTCCTTGGTTAACAACAATGAACAATCTTTATTGATAAAATTCCAAAATTTCTGGTTAGAATTTGTTTTGTAACTAATAATAATTTTATATAACTTTGAAGTTAAATTTTGTCCAATTAAAGTCTTTGTATAATACTTGATGTAGGGAGGGTGGCCTAATGGTTAAGGTGTTTGCCTTACAAACACAAGGTGCAGGGTTTGAGTCTTACAAGGGATAATTGGCTAGGCATAAAATGGCTTGCAAGGACAGTTAGCTTAATACTAATCTATGAACCTAATAAAACATAAGTTTAGGTATGGAGTTAAATGAAGAATTTTCTATTGCTCTACACATGTCTTGCACATATGGTACCAGACTATTAAGAACTAACCAGTCACTACTTGATAGATTGAATGTGTTAATTATCTGATTGACATTCTTGACTGTTAGATTTTCTATACATTGATACCAACATGAGAAATTATTTCCTTTCCATGAGTTAAGAGTATTTATGGAAATGTTATTAACAACGTTTTTTTGTAATATTAAAAGGAGTTAATAACTGAAACCATAATTTAATTTCCGTATTACTGTTTATGAAGTTCCAGAAAGTGTTATAAATGTAATTTATATAATTTAGGTTAGTAGGCTTGGTGAAATTGTATTGTAAGTTTATACAGATGATATTCCAGAGTAGATTGTTATAATACTCATTTTCTAATATAGATTTATGTTCAGAGTTAGGTGCTGCCTACAATGGACAGATTTAAGGTTCTCTAAAAGGCATTATTTTTACAATAAAAAGACTTCCCACGTTAAGGAGCCTGCAAATAGACAAAGCATATTTAAAAGAATGTGTCTTTAGGTGCATTGTTCCTGAAGGACTACAGGTATTTTAGTTCCCGCATAGTTTATACTATAAGAATGATTTATACAAAGAGTTTACTGAAATGTTTGACCGGTATGGTATGGAGCTTATTCAGTTCATAATTAAGTTTAATACAAAATGTATTGCTGAATTACTGAAAGAAAGTAGCACTTTAGATATGCATATTACTTAAGATTTATTGTTTGACAGGTATAATGACCTGTAAAGCTGCATTTTTAATAGGAATGATAAGAGAAGTAATGATGGTGTTAAACAGAAAAATAAAAAGCTTGAAAGCGATGTAAAACAGTATAACATTAAGACAGTATATCCCCTTAAATTGCATAAGGGTGATTTTAAAGAAGTTCCTTTTATCACAGATGAGGTATCTCCCTTAAACTCTGTGAAGGAACACGATGTTCCATCTGATGAATTATTTTGAGGTAATGGGTTTGATATACATAATGATCAGGATTTTCCAGTCCTACACAGATCAGAAATCTTGGCCAGCCATTCCTGGGTGCTTTTGGATCCAGACCCAAACAACAGTGAATTAATACTATGTGGGGTTAGCTGTTCAACAAGGTCAATCAAGAATGAACAAGAGGAATGTCCAAAAGGGAAGCAGGAAATGGTGATCAGCACTCAGATAGATGAGATAATGTTGCCTAATGGATACAATATTTTTAGCTATAACAGTTTTAAAATTGAACATGAGCATTTTCTCCCCTGTTTTCAAAAGGTTTTAAATGTATATCTACTAAACCCTCTGATATTTCTGAAGCTATTTTATAACTTAAGGTTTTCACTAGGAAATTGAATCTTGGGGGTATACTCTAAAGAAAATAAAACAAATATATCTAACCAGAGTCATGGAAAATTTAGGAAAAGTTTTTTTAACCCAGTTATTGTTGCATTTGAGAAAGCATGTGTGAAGGAATTTTATTGTTTAGCTAAGGAAAACAAAACTGTCAGAATTATAAAGCCTGATAAAGAGGGTGGTACCTTAATGTTTGATTCTATAGGTTATTCAAACACAGTGGTTAACATTTTGCACAAGTCTAATACATACATTGTCGATTCTAGGAATGAAGTAAATATAGTCTATGCTATATTTAATCTGTATTTGGAAGAATTTCCTTGTTTAAAAAGATTACCCATGATATTTACATTTTTTAAAGATTTCAGAACCAGTCATTCTGACTATTCTTCGTATTCATGAAATCCATAAGTACATTATCAACCGCCAACCCCTTTTAGACCAATTGTAGCAGCAAAAGCATATAAAACTTATCCTTTAGCTGTTTTATTGATTGTTCTTTTAAATCTGTTTTTAATGTATAACAACATTTACTCAAGGATTCATGAGATTTTATAGGTAGATTAATCCCTAGTGTTTGGAGAAAAGATGTGGGTTTTCTCATGATTGACATGGTAGCTTGATTTACTTCTATACCCCATGGAAAGGGGATGGAATGGTTCCTTGATAGTTTATTAGGTTGTGATTTTTTTATTGCATGAATTAGTTACGTTGTTAACTGAATTGATTTTCCTAGTGTTAGACAATATTTTTATATTTTTTGTAGGGAAATATTCAAACAGGTAAATAAAGTTGCAAGGGGTCAGCATGTGCCCAAATTATGTGAATTTAGCAGTACTGGCATGAGAAAAATATTTGTTTTTAAGTTTTGCAGATTATATCTTAAATTTCTGGATGACATCTTTATTTTGTGGGATGGCCCAGATAAACAAATCAACAATGTTATATCCTACTTAATCAGTACTACTATTATTTTAAGTTTATTCTTAACTTAATAGAAGGAATATTAACTATCTGGATGTTAGAATATCTCAGTCTGATTTGGGTTTTAATTCTAAGAACTTAAGGAAACCTACATTTAGTAATTTATGCTGAATTTTAAAAGCCAACACCCCTTTAACTACAAGAAAGATATTGTTAGAGGGCAGTTTATCAGGGTGGCTAGAATGAGTTCATGTCAGTGAGTTTGATCACTTAAGGAGGATGTTTGCAGATAGGGATTACCAGAATGAGCTACTAATTAAAGACAATGAAGGAAATTAGGAATGAATGGGGAAAATATAAACCCCTGTTAGGTTCATATACAATTTCTTTGGCAAGTAATATAGATGAACATCTGGGTAACTTGAATGTGGATTTTAATAAGGCCCTAGTAGTCCAGTATAATGAAGGTTTTAACAAAGTAAGGAGGATTATTAGGGACAATTGAAACATTTTCCAGGCAAATCTGATATATTTTTAAGTGGCTAGTCCAGATCCCAAGTTTGTTTTTAAATCAGCTAAAAATTTTAATAGTTTCTTTGAGCCCCCCAGATTGGTTGGTGATGTGAGTAATAGGTCTTCATCATTGGCCCCCTTTTTCCCATTTTTTTCTATATGAGGTCAGGGTATTGAGTTAACTGTCAACAACTCTCTCAATTCAATGCCACACTCCTGCCTTCCTCAACACTCATGCCTGACTGTCACAGATCTTCTTTCATACAATCCATTCACTTCTTTGCTGGATGTTCTTGCTTCCTCTAACCTTCTTCCTGTCTGTCCCAAATCTTCCTCACCAGATTGTCTTCTGCTTTTCTGAACATGTTCAAACCACTGTCATTTGTTCTCTTTGACCTTTTCTGCAATTGGAGCTACTTTGGCTTCTTCTCTTCTGTCATCATTTCTTCATCTGCCCCACAGCATGCATCCTACCACCCTTCTCAGGCACTTCATTTCTATTACCTCTAGCTTCTTCAACTGTTCTGCCTTTACTGCTAAGGTTTCCATACCATACAGTAGTGCTAGTTACACTACTGTCTTGTAGACCTTAGTTTTCAGCTTCTTTGGCACTCTTCTGTCATACACTACACCTGACACTCTGTGCCAGTTGGCTGCAGTCCCTCTGATACTAGCTTTGACCTCTTAATTCAGACTTCCCTTCTCCTTAACTACTCCACCCAGATACCTGAAGCTGTTTACCTGTTCCACTATCTTCCCTTCTATCCCTACTCTCAGCTTCTTCTGATTTCCCCAGTTTGCTGCCATTACCATTGTCTTATCTGTGCTTAGTTTCAGAAAGAAATCTTCCATCTGCCTTTGATGTCCTGTAGACTGGTGAGCGGGTTGTTGCTGGCATCCCTTATAAAGGGTGTCTGACTATCTTCTTTATCTTTCTGTCTTTGCCTTGTAACCTGATATAGTTTCTTTGTGCCCCTTACTGAGTCACTTTCCAGAAGCTGGTAGAGTGCATCCAATGCCATATTCTTTGCTATTGCAACTTCTTTCTTAGCTTCTTTGTTAGCCAACCAGTAGTCCTTCCTAGCCTGGTCAGTCTTTTCCACCTCCCACTTCTTCCTGCATTCCTTCTTCCCTTTGATGACTTCCTGGATTTCTGCATTCTACCACCAGCTTTTCTTATGTGCCTTATTTCCATACCTGGCTCAGCCAGATATCTTTTCTGTAATCCTAACACATGCTGTTTAAAGGATCTGCCATTCTTGTTGTTATGAGTAATAGGTATGGGATGAAAAGATGTGGTTATTGTAAGCATTGTGCTAGTATTTTACCAGTTGAAACTTTAACCATTGAAAATGGTTTTGGTTCTATTGTGAAACTGCAGACTGGCAATTGCCTTACATCAGGGGTAGTATATATTGCCTTATGTTCAAATTGTCTCAGTTTTTATGTGGGTAAAATTGAAAGAGCATTGAGAAAAAGAACCTATGAATCTTTTTCTGGCTTTTCCCAGTTAGGGGTCACCACAGCGGATCACCTGTCCGCTCATGATTGGCAGTGGAGTTTTATGGTGTTGAGTTGCCAGCCCAGCACCCGACATTCCACAGAAGGCACACATATGTACACACTCACACCTAGGGCCAATTTAGAGTGCCCAATCCACCTACAGCATGTCTTTGGGAGAAAACCGGAGCACCTGGAGGAAACCCATGCAACCACAGGGAGGACATACAGATTCTGCACAGAAGGCACCCCAGCAGAGGATTGAACCAGAGAACTTCTTGCTGTGAGGCAACAACGCTAACCACTGCAGCACCATGGCCGCCTATGAACATGATACGCAAAATAAAAAGACAAACAATGCATTATCTAAGCATATTTTGACTTGCAAAGTGTCTCAAGAATTTAAATCTGGGATTTTGGAAAAAGTTAATGTGAACCAGAGGGAGTAGTTGGAAATGTGAAACTAAACTGGAATATATAAAGTTGTGGCAACTCAGGTTGAATGCTATGTTTCCCTCTTATCAGTTTAAAAACTGTGGTCTGCCAAGGTATAAAAGGTTTTTAAGGTCGGATATCAACTTTTACTATTTGTTCTACAAGTCACTTGATTTTACTTATTAACATATTAATAATTTATATTGTATTGTTTGTGATATATTATTATTGTATTTGATTATCTGACATTTCCTGACTGATTTATATTTTATTAATTGATTGATTTCATGAGAGGTGCATTAGGATCTTATTGCACAGTCAGACCACGATGATACATGTATATATATATATATATATATATATATATATATATATATATATATATATATCTATAGTTGCTTTAATACTATTCAATCCTATGGTATTTAGAAAGTTTAGAGGTGGTGTGAGCTGATAAGAGTCTATTATGGTGGTTTTATATATATTTAAACATTTTTAAATGTAAACTGCGGTGGTGGTGCTGCGGTAGCGTTGTCGCCTTACAGTTAGACGTTGCCCGTTCGAGTCTCAATTAGAGCACCTTCTGTGTGGCGACATGCGTGAAAGGGCCTTCCTTCATTGAAGGTTGTGTGTTAGGCCTGGCAAGCCAGCACGTAAAACTCTACTGCCAATCATTAGCGGACCGGAGTTCCACTGTGGCTACCCCTAACTGGGAAAAGCCGAAAGACACAAACAAATTTAATACTTTAAATGTTATGTTATAATTCAGGGGCAGGCTAACTTTTAATGGCATTCACTTTTAAATGGTGTTCATTTTTTCAAATGGTGTTCACCTTATAAAAGAAAGTGATGTAATGGTTTTAGTTCAGATTCTGATGATGCCCCTGTTTGAGGGATGAAAGCACTTAATCTTGAATAAACCTCAGCATATGGTTTATTATTTTTAAATCCATGTGGTACTGAAGATGATTTATTCCAATATGCGGCTCCATGCAGAGTTACTATTATGGTTTTTTTTTTGGTTATGTGTTAAACACTGATGACCATGCCAATATTATGTTTGTGTTTCTTGGTATTGAGAATCATATCATTAACTGCGGTGCAGTGTGACCTGAGTGCATGCATGCATGCATGATATTGTGGATGCTGGCTACAGACAGGCAACTAACCATTATCTTCTCATTGTCTAACCTGGTGATTGAGGCATTTGTGTGTCACACAGTGAAGTTCCCATTGACAAGAGTATTATGTAAAGTATATGCTTGCCTTATGGGTTTTGCTCTTGGGGACCATTGGATGTAAGTTTATGTGAGATGTTTGTTGTTGCCTTTGGCACATGTTTTAGTGATTGCTGAGGAGCAATGTTGCCATTAGGTAGCTTTGGAGGTCTTTGAGATCTGGGAATTTAAACACCTCAGCATAAGATAATAATAATAAGACAATTTATGTGTATAATAAGTGCTGTGTATGAGGGATGTAGTGTACCTGTTCCTGACAACCTCATTTATATGCAAGATGTTTGCCTCCAAAGAAGTTGTTTATTTACATCTCTTGCATACCATGTTTTTTTCTTTAATTATTAACTGGTTTTCTGAGAACATGAGACAAGTGCTGCATT
Organism: Protopterus annectens; assembly: GCF_019279795.1. Classification (NCBI taxonomy): domain Eukaryota; kingdom Metazoa; phylum Chordata; order Ceratodontiformes; family Protopteridae; genus Protopterus; species Protopterus annectens. Next base: position 1,450,736,779 of record NC_056743.1, read on the forward strand.
GCCTTAGGATTCCCAAATCTACCAGTCTGGCCACAGAGACATTTAGAAATTGTATAATCATGTTGTCTAGTCCTGTAATATGGTAGGCTGTTTAGAATTAAGGATTAGGTTTTAACATGGGTCTCCAAGGGAAGTTTCTGTGGCTAAGGGCAAGATGTTATATAGTGCTAGGATATGGTAGTGCTATTTTATGTGCATGCTAGCTGCTTAAAGCTTAATTCTGCACAGTGCCATATTTTTAAAAGGTTTCAAACCCAATCCTAACTTTATAGGGAAGTTATCTGTCAACGCATTTGCTACTTTACAGAGCACTGCTAACCACTTGAAAACTGACTCCTATGCCCTCTAACTAATAAACAGCTCTACTTTGAGCTCCCTGGAGTGATTCCCAGCAGACAGACCAGGTAAACTCCTTCTGCCACAAGATGGATGATTCTGGAATTTCTTAATGTAAAGGCACAATAAAAACAGCTTTCAAGTGCAGATTAAACAGCAAACAACTGCTAAACAGCTAAGTTCCTGGCTAATTCACCCTTCTGCAAAGCAATTTGGTGGCAAACAAAACTAGAAAAGCCAATAAACAGACATATTACCATTTTTGCTACAAAATTAAATCATCATCATCTTATTTTGGCTGTTCCGATTAGGGGTCGCCACAGCGGATCATCTATTTCCATTTCTTCCTGCCCTCTGCATCTTGCTCTGTCACACCAACCACCTGCATGTCCTCTCTCATCACATCCATAAACCTTATCTTAGGCCTTCCTCTTTTCCTTTTACCTGGTAGTTTCATCCTTGGCATCTTTTTCCCAATATACTCAGCATCCCTCCTCAGCACATGTCCAAACCAACGAAATCTTGCCTCTCTGGCTTTGTCTCCAAACCTTCCAACCTGGGCTGACCCTCTAATATACTTATCCCTAATCCAGTCCATCCTTATCACACCCAGTGCAAATCTTAACATCTTTAACTCTGCCACATCCAGCTCAAACTCCTGCTTTTTTTGTCAATGCCACTGTCTCCAACCCATATAACATAGCTGGTCTCCCTACTCTCTTGTAGACCTCCCCTTTCACTCTTACTGGTACTCGTCTATCACAAATCACTCTTGACACTCTTCTCCACCCACTCCATCCTGCCTGTACTCTGTTCTTCACCTCTCTTCCACACTCAGCATTACTCAGAACTATTGATCCCAAGTATTTAAACTCATCCACCTTCGCCACCTCTACTCCTTGCATCCTCACCATTCCTCTATCCTCCCTCTCATTCACACACATATATTCTGTCTTAGTCCTGCTAACCTTCATTCCTCTTCTCTCTAGAGAATATCTCCATATCTCCAGGGTCTCCTCCACCTGTTCCCTACTTTTCACTACAGATCGCAATGTAATTTGCAAACATCATTGTCCACGGGGACTCCTGTCTGATCTTGTCTGTCAACCTGTCCATCACCATTGCAAATAAGAAAGGGCTCCGAGCTGATCCTTGATGTAACCACACCTCCACCTTAAACACATCCATCACTCCCACCGCAGACCTCACCGCTGTCACACTACCCTCGTACATATCCTGTACCACTCTTACATACTTCTCTGACACTCCTGACTTCCTCATAGAATACCACAACTCCTCTCTAGGCACCCTGTCATATGCTTTCTCTAAGTCTACAAAAACACAATGCAGCTCCTTCTCCATCAGCACTCTCAGAGCAAACATCACAAGCTCAAACTCATAATAGTGTGATCACTGTGTGAAGCAAGTACAAGTGCAGCAAGGCAAGAAAATATTGTGATCGTAGTGGGAGTGGCTATGGATGGAGTTGAAACACTTGCAAGGTGTTACAGAATTCTCTGCATGTGAATCTGTCTTTGAGTCACTTTGTCCAAGTTACTGATGAAATGTTCTGTGAGAATTAGTTTGTCCACACAGTTCATTTTCCCTACTTTCTGTCACAGTTTCTTCTGAAGTAATTAGCCCATATTTTAATGCCTGCCTCGCCAGAGCTTAAGTCACAGTCTTTGTACAAAAAATACATTTTAACTGTTGTCCTCCATCACCTAGCCACCTGTTTATATACCTGCTTGATTATCTGTTAGTCTGTATATCTAAACATGCAATGATAGCTTCAAACACATATGTGATGCATTCGTACTTGCAACAAGGTCTGCACTTTTAAAACTGACCACTTTGTTTCAAACTGCTAAGTGATAGAAGAAGCCATACATTTCAGAGTATTAGCACAGTGATTTTGGACTAATCCAAAAATAATGGTTGGACCAAGGCCCAAAATCAGGTTTAACAAAAACCTTACAAAGCATCAAATTGCAAAAACTCCTACTGCTCTGGACCAGGAACAAATTCAAACATGGGTCCTGAAGGGGGCAGGTTCAGGGATTTGATATTTTTCTTCTTTAAATTTTGAGTTTCTATTTATTTCCTTCAGCATTGCAAGTTTTGATGCTCCAGTAATGTTTGAGTTTATAATTGCAACCTTAGATATCTATCAGGGTATACACACACGCACACACAGACACACACAGACACACACACACACACACACACACACACACACACACACACACACACACACACACACACACACACACACACACGCATACACATTTTATGTATGCGTATGTATGTATAACTCTAGCTGTCTCTTTTATAAACAAGTGAAGCCTGATATCAGCAAGTCTTGAAATGTTTTACTATTTCCTTTCTCACCAGGTTTTTACAAAAGATCTTTTGACAGTGTTTCCCAGAGAAGCATTGGTCTGTTTCAGGTAAGGTTAAAGTAAGCCTGAAAGTATTGTGCACTTAAAACATCTATTATTTTGTGATGCTTTGATGTGCAGTTGAGCCAATATAAACATGTAATAGCCAATGAATATGTGCATTTCATAGAAGAATCCAAGTAAAAGAGTGTGTGTGTGTGTGTGTGTGTGTGTGTGTGTGTGTGCACATGCATACATGTGTGTTTGTGTGTGCATTTATCTACCTACTTCTCTACTTTTGTAAAGTGCAGCATGTGCATTTTGACATACAGAGGCTAGATGCACTTTTGTGTGGCCTTGCCAGGACATAACTTTTTTTTGCTACTTGAAGAATGTACATTGTAATAAAAGTCCAAGACTTTATGGCATAACATGCATGATGCAAGTATTAGTGTTTTCTTTCCTTTCATTATACTATCTAAGCAAACTGTAAAGACTACCATTCCATATGGATATGGTTCATCCTTGCCCTGCACCAATAAACCAGTTCTTTGGTGCTATTGATTCTTAAACAGCAGAAAATACTGCCTTGCTATCGTAAAATTATTTTTTTAACGTACTTCTAATGTGAGAAACTTATTCCAAGCAGAACACTCACACAGATGGCTCATTGAACAAAACCTCATTATGGCCCATTATATTTGATAGAATGTCTATTAATTTAATTCAAGAAAATGGTATACTATCTGTGATGTTCTGGCCCTCCTATACTTCAAGAAATTACATTATTGAGAAACAGCATTGCTCTTTGATTAAGTTATATTTATAGTCATATCTTTATAACCTTCCAGTTTGCCTGACTCTTGATTTCCTTTCATAGCTACCCCTCACTGTGTGATTAGAATTACCTTTCACTCTGATGGTGCTTTATACAAACTCATTACTAATGCTGCAAGTCATTCTGCAGTACATCCTACCTGACATCAATCAGTCTGCAATTACCTTGTGCGGTCAGATATCTTTTCTTCTCTTTATTGCTCCTTATGAAGACATTCTGCTGAAATGCTGAACTTCCGATGACACAATAAAACCTGGAAAGGTGTCAGCCAAGAATGTCACCTATTGTACACGAACCACATTTAAGTGTGAGATCAGAAGAATAGCCTTTTTGTTTTTGGATAATGCACTTAGTGACCATATGACTCGTTTATGATGTGGTCGTGTGACAGCTCACACAGAGATATACTCTGTTATACTGGTCAAAGATATGTAAATATTCAATTAAAATAAGGTTAAAATGACAATGTGTACAGATCATCCCAGCCCATTCCTTATATTTCCAAAAGTAGTGACATCTGCAGGGGGGGTGGGGCAAAAGGCATTATACAGCTTTACAGCTTTTGTGATCAGGCTTTGAGAGTCAGACCAAATGCCATTTGAGGTCTTTGGGGCAAACCAAAAGAAAAAAAAAACATTAAGATAAAATGCTTCTTCAAATACTTTGCAGCATTCAACATCTTCAACTATCCTTTCTGTAAAGCATACATTATTCTGTCAAAAAAAAAATTAGGAGATTTTAAAATTTGACAGTCACAGAGAACAGGATACTTGTAACTACACAATTACTGTAGATGAAAACAATATAAATAAATAAAAGAATAAATAAAAAGTCTCAAAATCAAGGATACACATAAGCAGTATGAATTCTGCTTGGGCTATAACCTCTCTTATCCCTATTAGATTAATGCTGGGGCTATTCAGGTCGCTGTGGCAATGTCTGTTCTTCATGACAAACTTACCAGTTAGGGTAACGGAAGATGTTTGTTACACATGAAGCAATAGTATCATTTTCTGCAATCAAGAAATTGTCAGACAGTGCAAATTATAATTAACAGATCCAAAGACTGTAGTACAGCAATAAGGATAATATACTTCAAGAGAGCAGGTGTTGATCAGATGCCATACCTCTCAACCTCTTATAGCAAGAAATCTGGACAAAGCCATCAATAATGGGGGTATAAAGGCCCAAAAATAGGGACACTTTTTAAATATTGCTCTTAGAAGCTTAGAAACTGATAGCATTACAGGTGTTGCATTAACATGACTTTTCTGCAGGGAATGAAGTTTGAAATTCAAATGTCTATCATTATTTTCTGACTTTAACCCTCAATGATTTGCCAGAAAACTACAATTTTATAAGAAATGGACCAAAAATATGAGGCAAAAATCTGAACATTCTGCGAACATCTGTACAGTTGAGAGGTATGCATGTGATGGCAGACTAGCCTAGAAAATTATAACAGTGGACTGTATGCTTTTTTCTTATCCTTTGTTTGCTAAGTTGCTTTGACCAACTCAATTACCTAGCTCATTGAGGTCAGGAAGGTCATATCTGGGAGGACATAAAAGTAGTACATTACGTTGCATCTTTTGTGATCAGACTTGGTGAGT
>NC_056743.1:1450746946-1450924446 GCF_019279795.1 Protopterus annectens
GAGATCTACAAGGTCTACACTTTAAACATGGACAGTGATGTCCCTTGCGGGACACCAAAAATTTGGTGCCTTCAGCCAATGGGAGTAACACAATTATGACCAGGAAGTAGCTGTACACGGAACAGTAGGTTGTACAAGCTTGATAACACATGGGATGACACAACATACTACATGTGCTCCGACACAGGGAGAGTGGGCAGTGTGTAGGGATGTGTTCATATCCCACCTGCATCCACCTGCGTCCACATTAAGGATGAGTGCTGTAGAGTAGTGGCAGGTGGGGGAACTATGGGTATGCGATTATGGGGCTAGGCGTGCAGGTGTTGGCTGGCAGACATGTATTAGGACTGCCCCGTGGGTGTAAGTAATATTCCGATGTGGGTATAGCAGATGCCCATACCTCCCAAACTGTAAGAGCACATCTACTGGACAGTCCGTAAACCATTGGGGGAATATATAGGGACCATATCATTGAACTGTCCGTAATTACCAGGGACATCCATGATTACGAATCAGAATCTTAACACAGTCCCAACTAAACCATCCTAGAACTTGTGATATTAGGAGGAAAGGTGGTGCAATACACGTAATGAATAATGACAACATGTAAGAGTCATAAACTGCATGCACCTCAGACAATGCGTATGAATACACATGTGCTCTGTGTCCGTCAATGTGTCAGGTTAATAGCACCAACCTTCTAAATGTGTCAATGAGGTCGTTATGCAGTGTCCCTGATTCAGTGTTTATTCTTCCCCATTCGTATGAGAGGTCTGATAGTGAGAGAAAGCACATGTTCCGCTGACTACCTTAGAAAGTTGATAGAATAATAGGTTTGGGGTTACCACCTGTCCACCCTTGTGAAGGATACTCCCCTGTGGGCAGTTGTGTCCTGCATAATAACTGTAATTAAGGCAAATGTCCTGTGATTTAGGGCAAAGACTACCTATATTGTCTGTAGTAGTAGCATAAAACAATTATGTTCCTTTGAAACACCTTAATGTTATAGGTAACAGTATAAGCAACTATAATGCTACAAGAGTAACCTTTTATTTAGGTGAAACAGTGAAGTACACCCCTTTCTACTGGCTGTGGGTTTGTTGCCCTGCAAAGTCTGAAGTCTCTACATACAGGTCCTATAGGATTGCCACCTTTCCAAATGGCCAGAGTGGGACATGTTCTGTAGAAATGTCAGACATTCCAGGACTAAACATACCTACAGCCATGCATAGTACAGGATTACACTTATTTGCACAAGTAAAAGCTTAATCTAGTTGCATTTGAATTGCTTATGCTACTTCACATAAAATATAGAAGTATCATATATAAAATAACTGCTGTATGCAATTATTAATGAAACGTCGAATATAATAATGTCCTGTAATCTGGACATGTGCTATGTCTTGATTAGTTTCGCACTGTCCCTTGCAAAGTGGGACAGGTGGTAACCCTAAAGTTCTACACTGGCCAATTGAGAAGGTGGCAAACCTATAATAGGTATGCGGTAGCATGACCCGTCCGACGGATGTGGCTACCACAACCCATCTACTCATTTGTAATGCAGGGCCTCGGTTTCCATGTATCAGCCAGATGGGAGCAGAGTGTATGCAGAACACACAAATATGATTAATTCACTGGACAAGTCGCTGATTCCGTACAGTCGAACGCCATGCCATCGCCTAATGGGCAGCCATTCCCAATACTGTAGTCATGTAGTCCGATGTGATAGGCATTACAAGGTGGGAGCAGCTGGTAAGAGGAACACACAATTATGAATGATTCACCGGACAGGCCGCTGATTCCGTACAGTCGAACACCATGCGGTCGCCTAATTGGCAGCCATTCCCGATACTGTAATCAGGAGTGGCCTTAGGTCAACTGGTGCCCTAGGCAGAGGGCACAACGGCACCCCCCACCACACCACACAGTGCCCCCATCCTGGTCTACCTACACCAAATAAATACTGGTAAGGTGCCCCCACTAAAGCGGTGCCCTAGGCGGCTGTTTAGTTCGCCTATGCCTAAGGCCGGCTATGATTGTAGTCATGTAGTCCGATGTGATAGGCATCACAAGGTATGCCTAAGAGGAACACATGAATATGAATGATTCTCCAAACAGGCCAATGATTCCGTACAGTCGAACGCCATGCCGTCACCTAATAGGCAGCCGTTTCCGATACTGTATTCATGTATTCCGATGTAATAGGCATCACAAGGTGGGAGCATATTGTATGAGGTACACACAAATATGATTGTGTCACTGGACAGGCCACTGATTCTGTACAGTTGAACGCGATGCCGTCACCTAATGGGTGGCGAATCCCGATACTGGAGTCATGTAGTACAATGTAATAGGCATCACAATGTAATATTGTGGTCCTCGCTCACACTCAGGGGTGAGAGTGACAGATGCAAGCACCAATGCTGGTGCATTAGCAAGTGCGGGATCGAGCGGGTGTAAGCATGTTTGGCTACCAGTATGCAAGTATTACATTGGTTAAGCAATGTAGAGGCTAATCGAACGTAAGAGACTGAAACCAGAGGATATCATACAGCGCAGTCATTCAACAGTATAGGAATGTATCCATCATGTAGATGTACATGTGAGTGTTTATGTCCAGCATATAGATGCGTACATATATAGAGATGTATCAAGGACATACCATGTGGCAACAAAGCATTACAAACGAATGAAACGGGAAACACCAGCGATGCCTGTATTATGTAGTGATGTTGCTCTATGTGATCACAAGACTCCCTCAGACAGACATGTGTCAGTCATATACGCAAATAGTTGTACATTGGCCGTATACATCACTCTGTGCATGTAATGTACATTAACACAACAGTACCTGTCCAATCATTATGTGTGAACAGTCCTCCTGCAATGTGCTGTGTGCAACATCATCATCATGATAAAGGTAAATGGGGTAACCATAGAGGGACCGGTAATGTTTTGTGTACAATGGAGTCGTCCTCCTCACATGTACCTGGACCATGTAGGAGTGATGTGCATACCAGGACCATGTGCCTGAGGGACAGTAGTGAGATAACAGTAGTATGTTATGATGCATATTACAAGGGTTTCATGTGTCCAGTGGGCACGTGTGTGTAATGGACGGCTATGTATAGGGCAGATGATGTCCTAGGAGCTGAATGGCCTTATGTGTCCATAGGTGAGGATCAGATGTTGGGGAAGGAGTGTAGGTATGGCCATGGAGGATAGGTAGGAGCACAGAAATGACAGCATACAGGATTGGTATATGACACATGTGGGGGGGGGATACACCCTGGATGGGGATGGGTCTTCAGCATTCAAAAGCCCATGGGAACAGTGGGACGGAGGTCTCCAGACATGGGCAACTGCCACTGCAAATACACAGCTGCAAAGGAGGCAGTGCTGGGGGCTGTCCAGGAGGGGCAGCATCACCCTATAAATGTGACACTCTGCCCTTGAACTTGGGTATCTGGCTTTGTAATCCCTTAGGGAGCCACCAACACAACACGTCTGGGACCGCACAACAGCAGATATGTACCTGTCTGGTCCAGCTCCCAAGGGGGACATGCTCCATCTTCAGTGGTGGTACCACCAGAAGGTGGTGCAGAGCCAACAGAGGTTAATGTTAATGACTGGGCCCCAGATGTCCTAGTGCCCAGTGCCATGGTCAGCTGAAGTGGGACAGGAGGATCTGCCGGGACCTACCGACCCATTCAGCCTATGGTGTTGCATTTTAAAGCCACATATGGCTTAGTGATAGACAACAGCATACAGGATTACCTACGACAGTATGCATAGATATCACCAGCAACCCAACACAACAGATGGTATTCATTTGCAGAGGAAGCACAACACATGCATATATACCGCATGGCAATTGTACAATGTGTAGTAGACGTGTGACCGCAGCTATGAACAGTTGCCCATCATTGGCTTTTCACTGGGAATCCCACACAGTGTCAGTCATACCACTGTCTCATGTGACACATGTCCAGTCAGGGATGCAATGACAGTAACACATCCCTATCATCATGTACTGTCTGTAATCCCCACACCATGCTTCTGCTGTGCACAGAAGTGTGTTCAGTGTGTAACACAGGAAACAAATGGTTGCAAACACTGACCTGTTCGCAGATGGCCCTACAGATGGGTTTCCCTCATGAACAGAGTACTGTCCTGTCTGTATTTTAACATGCAGCATAGCCATTACCACACACATTTTAAACAGGCAATAGTCTCAATGCAGCATAGCTACACTTACATGCTGTAGTTGTGTGGCACATCACGCTCCTGTCATTAGACTATTTCCCACTGTGGAAAATGATTGAGGTACAACCAGATATTATCTACGATGTCGTGTCAGAACACCACATCCAGGTACCACTCACAGCGACTATCATGGCCAGATAATAACATGTTTCCCTAGATAGTGTACTGTGTTCATCATGCAGATGGCTATTGGAACACCATCACAGCTGTACCACATGCAATCAGCTAGAGGAGGAATGCAATACATGCAGAGGCCATCACCTGACCATTTCCATCTGTTACAATACACATGCTGCTGCTGTGCAGGTGTACACCTTCACATCCACCAGAGAGTGTGTGTGCAGGCCAGGCAATGTACACCAGGGAAGAGCTTGGAGACTTAACCAAAAGCATCATCTGCCACATTCTGAATAGTACAGGGGCAAACCCCTGACTACAAATTACTATTACATGTGCATGATGTTAATACATGTGCCACAGAGGCAGCATGTTGCAGTGCTGTAAGAACATATATGTAGGTAAGTGAGTGTCATCTGCAACAGATATAGTAGACATACATTAGGTGTGGCACATGTCAGTCCATGTGAATGGATGCCATTGTCTCCACAACCACACTTTAATGGACATGCATTGACACCTTTGCCAGGGTGGCAAATACACAATGTAACTACTTATTTTGCTACACCACAGTAATGCACAGGACCACATGCACCACAGGGGATATCTGGAGGTTCTATGAGCTAGGGCATGTGAAAGTGCTGGACAACTGTTGGTTTGCCAATGAGGTTTATACTGGGAGTGACTGTGGTTGGGAGCATCACAACCACCATGCAGTCACAGGGTGCCAGCACTGTCATGCAGGTATGCATTGCTCCATGGATGTGTAGTGTTTGGCTGTGCAAGATGGCTGTACAAGGCTGGGTGAGGGGTAATCCTTGCCATTGCATCACCCGACAATGGTGTGCAGTGCAGGGGTGTACTGTCTGCAATGTCCCACACAGATGGGTACTGCATTATCTGGCCTGACATTCTGGTTACCAATATGTAGGGCCATAGCTTTGCAATGCACGCCATGTCTGTGTTTGATAGTCCTTCATATGGACATTGCCTGGGATGTGCATGTCCCACAATACTGTACAGTGAGATGTACAGGTGTACCTGGTTTGGCAGACACATGTAGTGTACACAGCCTGTTATAGCCCGATATGCCAATACTGGCCTGGTGTGGCAAAACCAGTTTATAGTGAGCAGGTTGGTCCTGCACCTGCATGGATAGAATAGACAGGTATTCCGTGGTGTCAGTGGCATGGGTTCATAAAGGGCACATGTATACAGCATTGTCTGGCCTTAGTGGATCACATATGATGGCATCACATATGTTGCAGCCATTCAGTGCGGAACATAGTGAAAACACAATGTCCGCATATATGTGCCTATTGTACCACTTTACAGGGCATCATGTCCTCTGCAGGCCACTGCGGTCAAACCATGCCTACTATCTGTCCTCAATGTGCATGTTACTAGCAACATAGTGGGATATCCTATGCAAGGTTGTATGTGCATGACACATGGGTGCGGGACATATACCGGGTACTAGTAGGGCTGCATACTTAGTTCACCAGCCCTTTTGCTAGATGTATGGGTATGGCTTGCCAACACAGTGCCATGGCTGACTGACAGCTGTACTCCTCATGAGGTGGCCAATGTGTCATAAGACGGATACTATATAGGAAAACTACAAAACCCGCTCCCAAACATGTCCAATGGTAAGACAATCACAGCCACCTCTACACAGGCTCTGACAGACAAACACACACTTGCCAAGTCCTGTATACAAACTCCTACCATATCACACTGCAGCAACACACATTTAAGGCACGCGCTACAGCGAATACTACAAAGAACTGTACTTGTCTCACACAGGAAGACACATACACACACACAGTTGGCATGTCTGGGATTAGAACACCAACCTAACTACTTTACTACACTATAGCATTACGCAGTTACAGAACGCGCTACCGAGATTACTGGGCCACAGCACTCCCAGAGGTGTATTTGTAGATGGATGACATCATCAGCATTGCTAACGGTGGGTAGAAGAAATGTATGGAGTGTGAGCAGTATAAAAGCATTACTCAGTCCTCAGGCAAATGGGGACACACACACACACACACACACACACACACACACACACACACACACACACACACACAGACACACACACACACACATAGCAAGTGTGGGACTAGAACACCGATCTAACTACTTTATTACACTACAGTATTACACAGTTACAGAACGTGCTCCTGAGATTACTGAGACACAGCACTACCAGAGGTGTATTTGTAGATGGGTGACATCATCGGCCTTGCTAACGGTGGGTATAAGAAATGTATGGGGTGTGAGTAGTATAAAGGTATTACTCAGTCCTCAGGCAAACGGACACACACACACACACATGGCAAGTGTGGGACTAGAACACCGACCTAACTACTTTATTACACTACAGCATTACGCAGTTACAGAATTCACTACCGAGATTACTGGGACACAGCACTCCCAGAGGTGTATTTGTAGATGGGTGACATCATCGGCATTGCTAATGGTGGGTATAAGAAATGTATGGAGTGTGAGCAGTATAAAGGTATTAGTCAGTCATCAGGCAAATGGGGACACACATACACGGCAATTGTGGGACTAGAACACCAACCTAATTACTTTATTACACTACAGCATTATGCAGTTACAGAAAGCGCTACCAAGATTACTGTGGCACAGCACTCCCAGAGGTGTATTTGTAGATGGGTGACATCATCGGCCTTGCTAACGGTCGGTATAAGAAATGTGTGGAATGTGAGCAGTATGAAGGTATTACTCAGTCCTCAGGCAAACGGACACACACACACATGGCAAGTGTGGGACTAGAACACCGACTTAACTACTTTATTACACTACAGCATTACGCAGTTACAGAATGCGCTACCGAGATTACTGGGGCACAGCCCTCCCAGAGGTGTATTTGTAGATGGGAGACATCATTGGCCTTGCTAATGGTTGGGTATAAGAAATGTATGGAGTCTGGGCAGTCTAAAAGCAATTTAGAGTCCACCGGCAAACGGGGACAGACATACACACACACACATATGCCAGTGACAGGTACGGAACACCTGCCTATTTACAGATTACTATTACAATACTACATACTTACGAATCTTGCCACATAGGCTACACATGTCAAGTCTGTCATTATGACTGTCTGGGAATGCAGACATCAGCAGGGATGCTGACAGTTAAGATGTACATACCTGTGAACCTGTGTGTTTAAAGTTGGAATCCATCCTGACCTGGAGTATGCCCATCTGTGGAATGGACGACTACTACCACTATACAGGATTACAGTGGCCATGCCCATACACAGAGGCACATAACCGACACAAGGTGTCACTGGGCATGCTCACACACTTAGTAGCACAGGGCTGTTCGGAATGCACTATGTGTCCATCTACACAAGGATATACTGGGCATGCTCATACTCCTAGTAGCATAGGGCTGACTGGGATGCACTCTGATGCAAAACACAGAGGGCCACAGTGGCCATGCTATTACAGGTAGATGTAAAGAACACATTGTAATGGGCTATGTGTTAGTAGTTGTCATTGTTAGTGGGAACACTGTTCTACATATATTTGACACCGGCCTTTTACACAACATCAGCTGTCATTCTGGAATGACATGGCTGACAGTAGGCAGGCCTTTGTCACATATCACATGCATCCATGATACAAGGGACTGTGGATATTACCCGAGTCACATCCGCCCACACAGTGCCATTCCAAGGCAAATGTCCTAAACACAGGTTAACTCCCATACCCCTACAGGACAACTGCATTGTTTTCTTATGCTAACCAGTGCTAGATGTGTAGCGTCCATATTCACAGCTGGTCACTGTAGATCCAACAATGGGGAGTACTGACATCTGTGCAGTGTGGAACACCTGACCTATGTCTCTGTAGTGCACAATAGCACTACCACCATATACCTCAGAACTTAGCACTACCACCATATACCGCAGAACCAGACATGTGGGTCATAACACAGGTACGGACCACTTCTGGTGGTGTACCCACATACATAAAGGCCACTCACATGTACTGACTGGTCCCCCCATGAAAGGCATCACAGATGAGCAATGTGCAGGACACAGTGTCACATGCTGCATTCTAGAATGTAAACTGCAGACACCACCATGCCCTCTGACCACTAACACGAAACCATACATGTTGTATGACATAGACGAGTACACCACCATGTGACCCTTGACCTGTGTAGTATACTAAGCTCTACATCAACTGTAGACAGTACACATGTACTGACACAGTTGCATCATGTGTTATGCAATGCAATGATACCACTGTCTGTGACCAGGTCAGCTGTACACATACCAGGGGCCCTCGGTACTTTCCACCATTAGCAGATGTCTGTTGCTGTACACCAGTACACACCCTCATGTATGGATATGACATACATGTACCTGCCCTGGGTATGTACATGCCACACACACAACGTACCTGTAAATAGCATAGCTGTTGTAGTCCTTTGTGCAAACAGGTGGCTACAGCCATTACACACATGCACATGGAATGTAAGTCCATGGCTGCTGAATGCTAACAGTATATAAGGTGAGATATCAGTGTTGATGGAGGTAACATCCCCTCTGTACTGGTCACCCATCATATCATACAACAGTCCATGTGTCATGTATGTCATTACACATATCCACCAATTGCAATGCCTACAAACATGACCAAATGTCAGGATTGTAGGACCTACACACCTGTACATGTAGTGTTGTGCATTCAGATAGCATGCATGTGCAGTTGCTGATGTATGCAGGTGGCGTGTATTCTAGTACATCATGCTGCTGCATAGCAGCCTCAACAGTGGTGGGGCATCTTTGCAGACAAATGTTTGCTGTGGACAGCTCACAGGTGTGTCACAAGTGGTCCTACAATACCCTGTGTAACTGGTAAGCAATGGTTTCATTAATTGAAGGACATAACACACAACTTAGACAGTGGTCAGGGTGACAGCGAAGGTAAATCACTTGACACCTGTTAATAGATATGACGTCCCTAGTGCATATATCAGCACTGTTGGCACAGGAAGTGTCAGTACAGTTTGTAACATGTGCAATACTGCTGTAGGTCTGACATACATAACATGAGCCAGGCAGGTCTGAGATTCACAGTACTGGTATGTGTGGTTGCGTGTGTGCCCATATATGTCACGTATTGTGGGGAATACATCTCATTTGTTACTCACTCTCCTGTACACTAGTGTACACATCTGTACAGACTGTAATGTAGAAAGCAGGACATAGGCAGGGGCATGTATCTCACACATGTGAGGTATCTGAATGTGCATGACACAGGTGTATTAATTACTGAATGCCACAGTGTGTGTATGTAGGGCTGACTGGTCCCTGGGGTGAGGATGTATGTTACCATACTGAACTGATAAGACCCCTCCCACCATCCAGGTGATGCATTCTACTATCCATGTTGATGTCCCCGATCATAGGCCGTACTGACTACCTGTACATGTGTATTCTCTGTGGCACATCATGTAGGTGCACAGTACTGTAATGATGATTTCCACATAGGTAGGGGTCCTCATCCCACCAGTAGCAACTGTGTGCGAGTGTGTGCTACTTTGTCGGTGAAGCCGTGAGTGTGTGTGTGTGTATGTTACAGTGTCACTGAATACATGTGTGTCAATACCTGAGTGTGTGGGTGCAGTTGTGTGTTGGCATCCTGTCATGGGAATGTGTATTACTGATTCCCATTGAGGCATCACACTTCCCACTGGCCTCTACTCTTGTAATCAGCTAGACCACTTTCTTACCTCACCACTCCATGTAACTGTAACTGTGATGTCACCCTTTATGGATGTCACGTCTGGGGCCACAGTAGGTTAATACATAGCTATCATGCTCTTGCAATGGTAGACATGTTTGTAACGTGGGACATTCTCACTGGTATGTGGCAGCTACATAGTGCATGCTGCTATATTCATACATACCTGTTTGTAGTCCACATTGACATATAAGGACACTTAACTGCAAACACTGACATCCACCAATTGCAATTAGACCTGAAGAAGGACAGCAGTACTTCATGACCAACATGCATTTATTGTTGTTAGACAAGACATATACTGTTAACAGTATTGTACACCTGTACTACATGATATATCTGCTGCCTGTCAACAGTCCTCAACATTTGTAAACTACACATATCATCCTAGTCTGTTCACCCTGTGCATCAGACCATATGAGCATGTCCCTGCACTGATGGTGTGGATGTCAGGGATGCGGCACAGGCATCATCATATGCACAGGGTGTTAATGTTTGCCGGAGGCCTAGGCTGCACTGTTGTTACACAAGACACATACTGTTAACAGTATTGTACACCTGTACTACATGGTATATCTGCTGCCTGTCAACAGTCCTCAACATTTGTAAACTACACATATCATCCTAGTCTGTTCACCCTGTGCATCAGACCATATGAGCATGTCCCTGCACCGATGGTGTGGATATCAGGGATGAGGCACAGGCATCATCATATGCACAGGGTGTTAATCTTTGCCAGAGGCCTAGGCTGCACCATTGGATGACATCATGTTTGTGGGTTTGGACCTTTGATCTAATTGGGAATGTGTGGATGTTATGCATGTGTGTGTTGCAGTGCCCTACATATGTGTCCAGTGTGTGCGTGTATGTATGCACACAGTTCTCCCATGTGTCTGGCCTAAACAGGGGTATTATTGACAGCTTCAGACTGTACAGGTGAGGTTTTACAGTTCACGGTATCCGACCATGGACATGTGACCTGTGCCTGCCAGGGGTTGCACGGGCACTACCAGACAGAGGTGTAGATTGGGTACTGTCTGATGTCACTTGTCCACTGGAACCATGTCCCTGTTGGGACTGTTCCGGGCCACGTGCACATAGCCTGCTGTCTTGTGGTGTGGACAGCACAGCACCAGATGCACTGCTGCTGCTACCGCCACTATGGGAGTGGGCATGTGAGGTAGCTCATACACGTAGACCTGACACAGGTGATGTAGCAGGCCTACGTCTACATACCCGACATCTCACTCCTACCAGATGTTCCAACACAGACAGCTCATGTTTGCAGATTGTCATGCCATGGTCAAGGACTCCAGACATGTCATCCAGCCATCTATCCAAAGCATCAGCAATCTGCTGTTCAGCATTTACCATTGCCTGGATGCTGTT
Organism: Protopterus annectens; assembly: GCF_019279795.1. NCBI lineage: Eukaryota > Metazoa > Chordata > Ceratodontiformes > Protopteridae > Protopterus > Protopterus annectens. The sequence continues at coordinate 1,450,758,520 of NC_056743.1, forward strand.
GTTTAAAGAATAGACAGCAGCCCTCTGTGGCCTCTGATCTTGTCTGTTGTGACTTTCAGCACGTGCCTGTGCCTCCATTACAGCCTGAAACATGCATCTGGTGACACCAGCTGCTGCTCTCTGTCATGCAGGAGCATGTTGGCCAGAGATCCACCTATGAGCAGCACTGGCCACGTGCCTGTGTGGGGCACCACCAGTAGCTTAGCTGACACCATGGTGTGCAGTCACACCTTCCATAGCCCCTACACTTTCCTGTTCCAAGCTACCACGCGTCAACTGTCCTTCCTCTATGGCCACTGGTGATGGGGTATGTGCAGGTATGGGATTTGTGTGCAGGGATGAGGTGGATATAGATGCAATGGCAACCAATGGCACAGTTTCAGCCCCTGACAACTCTGTCTGTGTCCACTCATACATTCATCATCACTGCTAGAGTCTGTGGAGACACTAACATCTGATGTACCGCAGGAGGTCAATGCACCTACATCACCTATGAGGGCAGACAAGAACTGTACATTACAATCTTTACAATAGACACACACACACACACACACACACACACACACACACACACACACACACACACACACACACACATGTGATATGACAGAAGGCATGCAACATGCATGTGATACGGCAGATGGCATGCAGCTCAGACAATAATAGTGGTAGTTATCATACATCCCTAGGTTGAACACAACAACATGCATGTGCCATAGCAGACAGCATGCAAATTACACAATCATAGTAGTGGTTAGCATACATCCCTGTGTTACACCATGTGGACCAGCACAGGTTAACAGTACACCTGCCTGATGTGTGGCATATGACCTTGATAATCACATGTAGCATGACATGTGATCTGCTGACGTGTGCAATGACATGCATATGTTTAAAACAATGGTGTCCTGTCAAATATACAATGGGGCAATGGTGTACCAATTCAGTGTTATCTGTCTGCCCTACAGATATACTGCAAATTTAGCTGATGTGCATGGCCATTGCAGGGAATCATGAGGCATCTCTAGTGCTATACAGTGTGAGTTACAGACAGAGTTCATAGCCATGGCTGTGTTCAGATACAATACATATATACTTTGGAATGTGACCCACGTCACTGAGGTGTATACACACTAAACCATGATGTGGAAGTTGTGACACAGGTCACTGATGGGTATACAGATGACACCCCTGCACATCTGCAACCATATTGCTGCAGCCTGGCAACTATGGCCAGACATGGCGAACATGTCAGTACACCATGTCCCACATGACATCTGTGTACCACACACACACACACACACACACACACACACACACACACACACACACACACACACACACACACACACACACACACAAGGAGCTAGTATGGCATTTATGTCCAACACCAGCAACGGGAATGTACTGTATCTGTGGCCTGATGTGGATACTGTACAGGTGACTGCTGTCATGTTGCAACACCCTCATGATGTTCAACACATCTTATGTGGTGGATTGATGGTATGCCTACACAAGATGTGCACAGGCCTGTAGGATGGCTAGTGTTCCACATCTACATTATGACCATTATACAAAGGCCATAGTTGAACCATGTGTAGCCATTGTATGACAGGGTGTACACACAAGCACAACATGTCTACTGTGTGTGTTGCTCCATGTTTCTGGCCATCCTCCATGGCCATGTGTGTACATGTGTTGTCCAAATTATTGTGATGGGCATCTATTTCATATGTCTGTGTTGTCCCATATGACATATATGCTCCACTGACAACAGGGTTATGCAGATAAATGGTGGTATGTGGGATATGTTTTCAGGTTAGGTAGGCAGCGTAGCAGCCAGGCCAATAGATGTCATGGACATGTCAAGATAGCACATCACATTGTGTGACATTCATAGAAGGGCTATGATCCACACCGGTGAAATCTGTGTGCTGGCCATACTCCAGCCCACTGTGTAGTACTGTTTGTATTCACCACATGTGTAGATCAGATCTGTTGTACGTCCCTAAAGTGAACAGCAACTCCACCATTGTATGCACAGCTGTCAACACATCTGGCAATAAGGTTTGTGAGGATTCACGTCGGTGAGATGATTCACATAGTTTGCAAGTATTGCACATGGATAGCCATTGTGATGTATTGCAGGTCTGACCTGTATATTGTGATAGGACCATACATTATGTGTACATGTTGTGAATGGCCACATGGCAGATAGATTTGTGCATTACGGTTCCTGATAAATAATAACACTCTCACCTGCAATGGGCTGCTGTTGCAGTGGAACACCAGAGGTATCTAAATAGGAGTAACATATCAGTATGAGTATAATCCACCCCTATATAAAGGCTACAGGAAGCAATGTGCATAACACATACACCAGTACATTAGACTATACTATGGTGTATACACATGTGTGCATACACAGAGTAGCATACTATAGTATGCGGCATGTGTGTATACATGCCTTGCATATGATGTTACATTACATATTGTACAGTGACACATGCAACTATATGGAATATAGTTATTATAGGTGCAGTACTGACTTACCAGGCAACTCCAGGCTCAGTGGTTGAGAGACACCCACCTTCACAATATCAGCTAAGGCTTGTGGATGTGGTTCTGCAGGTGTCCCCAGGTTGGCCAGTAGCTCCTCAGTATGTATGAGTGGGGGCTGGGTTGGTGATCCACCACCTGGTGCACCTTGTTCCCTGGTGATTGCATTCGCACTCTGTTTTGTCCATCTAATGAGGTCTGTACAGTGTCTGTGCACCTCCTGGTATGTGCGGTTGTGGCCACCCACATCATTAACCCTCCTGCAAAGTTCCATCCACAGGGCATCCCACTGCTGTGCATCCTGTGGCACATGGCTGAACAGGATATCATGATTGTTGAGTAGGTATGGGATGAGGGCTTCATCCTCCAAACGTGTAAAAGGGGGAAGCCTTGCACGTGGTATACCTGGAAGACATAATGATGGAGTAACTCACAGTAACTCACAGAGACATACAGAGCTACAGCTGAACATACATGTGTATCACATTAATTCAGTTTAAATAGTTGTATTTGCAAACCTACATGACACTGACGTGTTTGTGTCACACACATGTGACACTCAATGTTGAATGGATATTATTACCATATATGTGTGTGTGTCACCTGATTACATTGCTCATACTCCATGTGGTTGCTGTCTTGATGTGGGCATGTCTGTTTGCCTGTACTGGTGTTCCTACCTATCAGCACATGGCTGGATGTGTCCACATTAATGCAGTTGACCTTGATGCAGTGTATATGTCTCATATAAGGACTTACACTACCTTAACAGACATGATCTGTGACCCTGCAGACATGCTCACATAAGGTTTTACATGTATGTGTTCTGACATATACATCTACATGGCACTGTACAGCGATTCAACATCCTGCCATGCATCACTTATGTTGCACATGTAATACACATGGGGCATTGGCTAGCCAGATGGTATTTGCAGGGATGGATATCAACTATAGCATGTACAGTCAAAATCAACTAGTGGGCTATATGCCATGGGCCATGTATGAATCTAGGATGAAAGGTTACCTGGCAGTAGCTGACAGGCAGGTCTGTGGGGTCAGGTGGAGCAGTGCCACATTACTGATCCACAGGGTTAATGATACATATACCATGAGTTACCATGCAGTCATCACACCATGTCTGAGAGGGGATCGATGTGCAGCTTTGATGGACAGGAATGCATAGTATGGCAGGACTATGTCAAGTGTATGGGACAAGGATCTGTCCAGCATGTGGTAGGTGGATGTCCATGAAGTATGTGTTCAAAATCAGGATGAGTACGTGTAGCATGTCTGACATCACTGGATTGGACATGGATTTATTCAGGGTATGCATCATGCTACATAGTATAGATGGGGAATGGGAAGGCTGGTGTAGGCCATCTGCACATGGCCTATACCCCTTAAAGGAAATATGTGATCTGATATGGGTCACTTGAGTGTTCTGTATGGCTGGACAATGATCTCTATAGTCATGAATGGCAGCCTATCATTATTAGGATTGCCACATATGACTACCTGACAGGTGTGGTGACGTAGCTATCACAGGAAAGACAACTACCCAGCTGCATCCCTCACTCACAAGTGTCCATTATGTTAACCGCTGCTTAGGTGGTAGTTCATGGGTACAGGGTTATTAACATAGGGGTGACAATGCGAGTCAGCTATTGCTCCTAGGTCATAGTCATTCGCATACTTCAATAGGCAGATGCCTTCTGTTTGTCTGTGAGGTATGGACTACAATGAGGGGGAATAAAATTCATTAACCCTCACATACTGTAGCTGCCACTGGTGTGATGATCACGTATTATTCAGATATCTTCTGTAGTGTTGGTTCTGCCAGCAGTCCTGTTGCAAAAAAACTCATGTGACATAGGAATGTACATCTAGTATACTGAGGTGGTACACAGTATGGGTGATGATGTCCTATGACGTGGCAAGGTTATGATATGCAGTGTGACATCAACCATACTGTCATCTATATCTGTACTGCTAACATCAGTTAAGTGATCAAGGTTTATGGCCTTCCAGACCAGACTCAGCAGGGTAGTAGTAAAGTACTTCCCATTATCAGTGGTGTCGCCCCCTTTGTGGGTTGTGATACCTGTTGGTGTGCACCATTCAGTGTGTACACAACCTGACATGGAGCTATGTTTTACATGATGTGTACGTGGAGAGCATCTTGTTTTGCCATATGTGTATGATACAACCTGTGATGTGAGCAGGTCCCATGCAGAATGAGTGCAGCTTGTACCTGCATAGTTGTGGGTACAGGGGTCCTGTGGTGTACATGGATATATGCTTGTGTACCTGTTGGGGGGAGGGGGCCATGTGTTTATATTATCCAAGACCCTATTTGGATTGCTTATTCATGCTAAGCACTTGTTCAGGACTTGTAAACACTACATAAGCTAATAATTACTACAGCACTCAATCTTCCTGATTACCTAAAGGTAAGGGTGAACAGGTTTTGTACATACTTTTCTCACTTGTGTAGAGTAATGCAGCTCTTGTACTCACTTTCCTCACTTATCTAGTTGAATGTAGTTCTATATTCAGGCATGTCCAAAAGTCAACTGCCAGTGTTCTCACCTGTTTATCTGATGAATCTGGACATCTGGAGCAATGTACACATTACCTCATGTACACAGACAAGCCTCTCCGCCTACCACCCAACACTATGACCTATGAGAGATGCACTCATCTAGCCAAACTGGAGGTAAAGGTCTCTCCAACCAAGCCTGACCCTGACTGCCATGTGGAGAAGGTATGCAGTCACACAACACCACACTCATCACATATGTCTCACTGAATCTACCCCACCATTAACTGGGAAAACTACTTGTGTACCAACACATTAGCTCAACTGTTTCTGGAACTCATAAACACCAATGTCCTGACTCAATATATCCACACACCCAGCATGGGCAACAATATCCTAGACCTAGTCATTACCAACATGAGTGACTGCTGCTCCACACGTGAAGCCAACTCCTCGTTGGTTCGATCAGACCATGTGCTGAACACCGTTGATATCCACATCCTGCACCAACTCCCCATTAAGGGAACCATGGTATATGTCTACAAGGCCAACTACATGCTTCTTAAGACAGGCGTGGTGGACGTCATGACACCCATGCAGATGGACAGTACTGTTACAACTGCTGAATCCTGCACAAATGCACTCTATAAGCACTTACAGGAGTGCATGGCTTGTGCTATCCCAAACAGAACCAGGACCCTATACTCCTAATTAACTAAATCAATCTCGTGGTCCCCTGCCATAAACATATTGTACTACAGGAGGAAGACACTGTTGCAAACGAGAGTACATTACCATGCATGGAGGATATCCCTGGCCAGCCGCAGTAAGAAGGTGAGATCCCTTATAATACCCTCCAAAGCTAAATATGAAAACTATAACGCAAATAATACCAACAGCAACCACAAAGCATTCTATAGCTATGTCACATATCTCGATGTCAACAACTAGATCTGCTCTGAGTTACAGCACAAAGGCATGAACATTACAGAAACAATTGATATTGGCAACATCCTGGCAGATCCCTCTCAAAGCTGCACATTCTAAAGGCAATATCACAGCATCCATGGGACCGGGCAACATCCCAGGCTGCGATTTACACAAACGTCAGATCATACTGTCTCCCCACCTATGCACCATGTTCAATAATAGCCTTGCATCAGGCACAGTGCCCCCTGAATGGCACACAGCAACAGTTATCCCACTCCACAAAGGTGGCGCCACAACAGACCATGGGACCTATTTCCCTATAGGCCTGACTAGCTTGGTCTGCAAGACTATGGTGCACATCATGGAACACTGTCACAGAGACAATGGGTACCTCCCAACCTTTGACCCCTTCCTGTTTGGCATTGTTAAGGCCGGACCATGCCTCCTAAACCTGGTAGACTTCTTAGAGACAGTTGTCAAGGCATTAGATGCGGGTAAGGAGGTCCACACAGCCTACCTAGATCTCTCATAGGCTTTCAACACCATTCCTCCTTCTGGTATAATCAACATACCCATCCGCCTGAACATTAACCCCTACGTCATGTGATGGTTTGCAAAGTGGCTCATGGACAGAACCCACATAGTGGGACTTGCATACCCTAGGTCCAACTGTATACCTGTTACAACTGGCATCCCCCAGGGCACAGTACTGGGACCCATCATGTTCGGTATATACGTCTCTGACATACAGACAAGCACAGGAGGGCTTTGGCTGAAATGGTTTGCAGACGACTGCAAACTAGGGGACATAATTGTTTCCCCAGCTGTTACAGACACCCTCTAGAATGGTCGCACTGAGACGGATACCTGGTGTTAATATCATTGTGTCAAGCTGAATCCCTAAAAGTGCATAGTCATCCCCTTTGGATATAACTAATTACCCGCAGACTACCACATAGGTGCTAGTCCCCTACATACAGAAAAGGTAATATGGGATCCGGGAACCCCAGTAGATAGCAATCTCTCCTTCTATACCCATAATGACAAGGTGGTTAGAATATCCTTCTACATGGCCCTCCTAATCTCTGATGGATTTGCATCCAGATCAGAGGGGCCATTGTGATTCTACATGTCATATTAGACCCATTAAAAGATACAACACCCCATTTGGGATATACCTTACAAGACAACTGCAACAGCTTGGAAGACCACACCAGTACCACACCAAGAGGATTACGGACCTCAAACAGATGACCTATGCAGCCCAACCTACGAAACTTCAGGTGTACTCAGTTGCATACCACATACTCACAGGTGATCTCTGCCTTACATACAAGGCCCATGTCCAACACTGTATTGCTGGATATGCTCACCTAAACAGAGGCCCCTGAGAACCACATGCTCTAGGGATATACACCTAACCACAACGATGAGTAGGACTTGCTGGACGGATAGATTCCTGACCCCGACACTCCCTATGCTTTGGAACATGATTCCAATGTACATCAGGCAGGGCCCCTCATGAGTACTCTTCAAGGGAAAACTTGTTGTGTGGATGGGAGACAGACATGTACCCAGGGGATCACTGCAGTGGCTCTGCTGGACAGAGGCACAGGGAATTATTGGCTCTGCCATTCAGAGGCACAGGAAACCAACCTATGGGGATGGCGAAAGCCAACACATGCTAGCTAGACTTACAGATACCCTTGGTAAGACAGCGTAGTACCTACCTTTGCACATATTACATGTCTTATGTGCATATATAGTTAAATAGCTCTTCCATTATACTTTGCTGTCCCTGTCCATCATGCTGATAAACTGCCGGTTCACTAAAAGACATATGTATCCTGTTATTGTGTATTGCAAATGCCAATTGACATAACTAATGTTTGTCTAACATTACAGTAATGCTATGTAGCTTGTAATACATATCTGCCTACAATACTGTACATTACACAGTTATTGGCACAATATCCCACAATGCAAATCATACTTGCACAGTGGCCCAACCTTCCACATGTTATTCTCTGTAATACACCCATACATAGGGCTACAGTTACAGTATATCAACATATACTATCCCCTGTTATAGCACATACTTATTGGACCAGCCCTGCCACTGATATTGGCTGGTGAGGAGTATTTCTGTTCAAAGCCCTTATATAGCATCCCTTGTGGTGTATGTGGTGTTTGCCTTGTGACCTACAGCAGTACACACAAATACTACAAGCATTACTATGCTCAACATTACATCACTACAAGATAACTGTTTCCACTATATGGATTGCATGCACTTTAAATACTACAGAATAGTACTACATACACAGACATACTGACTGTTCTATATACCTTATTAGTAACCCGAGGTGTCGTTAACTATTGATTCAATCCTTTTCGGTTTGTGTTTCAATGTTCTTTGTAACGTTCCGCTGGTATATAAGGATGGTTTGAATGTGTGATAACACATCCTTTTCTAGTTACATATTGGTAACATGTGGTATCCTGTCCACCAATTGCTGTTCCAAAGTAGTTAATTGGATGCACATCAGCTGTGCAGCTACTCCATTAGCCGATACCATGGCAACAGTGGTGTATAAGTGAGTACTCCTTTTGGGCATTGTCTGTTTGCCTTACTTTCGAGGGAGACGGCCTAGATGTGTTATTGCAATATATTTCAACAGCTATATGGAGACACACAGAGATATATTAGCTTCATGACTCCCGTGGACTGTGTGTAATGGCTGGATGATTTAGTTCTACATGTGAGTACAGCTGTTATATTTCGGAACAGTGCTACTTATGCAGGGTTTGTTTGTACCTGATACTTCTGCAGATATTTAAGTCTGGCAAGGATGTTTGGCCAGCTCAAGGCCATATGGCTATGCATGAACTGTTATGTGGTGTACAGTGTGCTCACCAGACATCCTTGATTTGGTGTACAAGTGTAACATACTGTGCTGTTACTCACTAATTGCTAACACATCCTGGTGTACGCACAACCCTCTGTAATGGGATTAGTGCAAACAAACCCTATTACATCAGCAGCTGTTCCATTGTATAACAGCAGTTATTTCACATAGGGCCATGTTAGTTTGTCTCTGACAAGGTATGCTAAGGCTTCTGCAGATGTATAGTGTGTGAATGATTTGTGATGTTATTAAAGTTTGTATTGTAATATGTTTGGGTGTGGGGGTAATGATGGTGGGTGAGCTTAGCAGATGCAGGTGTGTAGGAACTGCTTTTATACATAATCGCTATGTGCATGAGGGTTCCTTCCCTATTTGAACACCTATCCTTTTGTGGACTAATACAATGGTAATTGCAGGCTGATTCATTGAGGCACTGTTATGCGGTTCCTGTATAGCATGCAGGTGATGTTAGTCCTTGAATCCCTTCGGTAATACATCTGAATGTAATAACATGTTGCTACATGATAGCTGTGTATTTCTGTCATAGGTATTTGCAGTCATCGTAGTTGTGTTGGTGACTGACCCTCTTTGGCTAGGGTTGCCACCTTTTCATATGGCCATAGTGGGACCTTTTCGGGACACACATCTGATTTTACAGGCCGAAACAAACCTATGGTCAGTACAAGGGATAGAACTTTCCTTTCTTGCCTAATTATAAGCTTATTCTTGTAGCAGTTTAGTTGCTTATCCTGCTTCCAGTAACATGTAGGTATTTTAGATACAGAAATAACAATTGTATGCAACTATTACAGTACATATGGGACATAATTATGTCCTACAATCCCAGGACATTTGCCATGTTTAATATATTTGGTCAGGACACAACCGCCCAAAGAGGGAGTGTCCCTCGCAAAGTGGGACAGGTGGTAGCACTATCATTGGCTCATGTCCATAGCACATATTTGTAATAGTGTATAGGCATATACTCTCCATATCATTTGTTCATAAAGGTTGGTAGTGGCAGAATATGTGATTGCTATGGTCTATGTTATACACATATATGAACACTTCAACTGCTGTATACGGAAGACCTATGGAATCCCGAAACCGCAGTGTTCCGACGCAAACAGTACTGTGACCAGAGTCCCATACCCCACATTACCGACATCGACAGTAACTCGCGAAGGTAACATGAACATGGAACACACACATGCACACACAGACACACTGCTACGCAAAAAATCCAAACAAACCATCCTACACTACATATGAGCAGGTAGCCAAGCCCCACTACACCCCCCATGTAGGTGTCTGCACCCCCCTACACCACCCCCTACTTTAATATTCTACATCCTGGGTCATGCAAACAGACGCACAAAGCTAACCCACAACCACACATTACAGTCCCCCAAGAACACACACTTACACACACTACAGCCCTAAGAAACACACGTACACAAAGTAACCTACCCAAACCGCAAAACCAGAAGCACTGACTAACTGTCCATTAAAATTGTGAGATTACACCTCGCGCATCTGGTGTTTTGGTACTGTGTTCTTTCAGACATTAAGCCTCGGGATTACGCGCGTCTGTATGTAAAGCAGTCGGTATGTGGTAGGTATCCCATTTATATGTACCTCCATGGTTATGTAGATGTTGTTAACCTATCTGTATATCTACATATATATGCATATCCCCATATATCGACATATCTCTCTCTCTCTCCCTCTCTCTCTCTATATATGATGATGTATATATATATATATATATATATATATATATATATATATATATATATATATATATATATATATATATATATATATATATATATATATATATATATATATATATATATATATATATATATATATATATACATCATATACCTTTCATTGGGTACATGCGTGTTTGTCCTATTTCAACACATTCCTACCTTTTGTGTTTTATCCTGTCAGTATACACGACTGCCATTGGTACATCTTAGCATCTTAGGTAGCTTAGTGGCATTTTATTGTGATGAATGTGTACATGGTTGCGTGTTCTAATCCTGGCAGTGATATCTTGCCTCTCAGAGCAGGCACTGGTACTGCAAGGGTGATTAGCACACATTTCAGCGGTTGTGTGTTCCACATGTTTATTATTCTGTGGAGAACTACATATATATGCAAGCTGTGTTTAAGGTATACTATGTAACATGTACACATCTGTGAAGATTCCTGTCAGGGATACTCCCCATTATTTGGAACTACATCCCTGATTACATTATACAAAACCCCTCACTGACACTCCTGGGAATCCTTGCAGAGTGGGTGGTGAACAGTAGCTATACCCCAGTGATCCCGCAAGTGGCTCTGCTCCACAGAGGGACAGTTAGTTGGTCGATGGGGTGGCGACAGTAAACACGTTTTGCCTATGTTTATAAGTGGCCTCGGCGGTTGGGCATGTACCTACAGATGTATCTATGAAGCTGTACGTACGGTATGGACACATGCTGATAGCTTAATTTACTGTTCAGGTATTGTCTTACCTTGTACCAATGGCGGTTGTGTGTACAATAGTTGAGGGCTACCTATGTAGGATGCACACTGTAGACCACCTATACATGACAATTTACAGGTGGTCGTGTGTGTGTGTGCCATCCATGTGTGCTGTGTATGCAGGTGGAGAAGGGTGTCAGTCCATGAGTGCCTACACTGACAGTGTGCGTGCTATACGTTCCCTCTTTGCCAAGGCATGGGCATACTGGGCATGCCTCCATCTGCCTACTGGGGCTAGCACAGGGTGTTCGTGGTCTGAGTCCCCCTGTGCCTGTGGGTCCTTTGGTAATGGTGGTGGCTGTGAGGGTCTTCACCATTCTGTCCCTGCTGCAGCTGTTTCCACAGGATCATATTGTGTAGCATGGCACATACTATGAAGATGTGGGCACACATACCTGGAGAGTATTGCAAGGCTCCACCAGATATGTCCAAGCAACTGAACCGTGATTTCAGAATCCCAAACACGTGCTCTATGATGATTCTGGTTTCTGCGTGTGCCTCATTATGGCATTCTTGCTTGGCTGTGTGTGCATTTCTGATGGGAGTCATCATCCATGGTTGCAGTGCATAGCCAGCATCCCCCACCAGGTGGCCATATGGGATGTCCCCCCGGCAAATACCTGATACAGCTGTGAGGCATGCCAGATGTGGGAGTCGTGATAGCTTCCAGGGCTGCCAGCACACACATCCATGATAATGCCTTGAGCATTGCACATGACCTGGCAGTTGATGGAGGGGAATCCCTTGTGATTTATGTAGCACCTACCCTGCTCACTGGGTGGTGACTTGATGTGTATGTGCATGCAGTCTATTGCACTCAGTACCTCCGGGTAGTCTGCCACATGGCAGAAGAGACGCATATTGCTGGCCAACTCCTCCTGCATTCGGGGGAAGTATATGTGCTCATTGGCATGTGGTAACATGGCATCCAGGAACTGGTGGAGTACCCTGGATGCTGATGCCTGTGAGATCCCCATGATATCCCCAGTTGGCCTTTGGAAGGTACCTGTGGCTAGTATTCTCAAGCTTACACATACCTTCGTGTCCACTGGGATGGGTTCCCCTCTGTTACTTCTGGCTCTGAGGCATGGTTGGCACAGCTCAACAAGTTGCTGTATGATGTCCCTGTCCACCCTGTAACACTCTACTATCTCCAGATCATGTAGCCCCTGGTAGGTTACCCTGGGTCTGAACCCTCATCTCCTCCTCCGGTGCCTGAGATGGTTGTTAGCATCATCCTCCACACCACCATCAGTCTCCAACACATGCTGGTGAATCAAATCTATGGCAGCCCCTAACATATACATATTAAAAGTTCCTCGTTTGTATACACCAATGGTGCAGAATGTCTGGGAATACACAAGTGTGTGTGTGTGTGTGTGGGGGGGGGGGCTTTCACACCTTATACTATTGTGCAATGGATGATGCTGGTGTAATTGGGTGTGTTTGTGCTATTACAGCTGCAAGGTATCTTAATTATTAGTTTTACAGCAGGTACTGCTATTGTGGGGCCTTTGGTGTTGACTTATGCTTGTCTGCTGTGATTCATCTATTGCCCTTTGCTTCTATTTTCAACCCGATTCACATCCCATTGTCAGGCATGCATCCAGCTGCCCCTTTTCTTGTTTTGTGCTTCCACAACCCAGGATTGTGTTGGGAAATGTGTTATGTAGCTGATCTACTGCAAGTTTGCTTTGTTCTGCTGTGACAGTTCTCTTTTCTTTGCTGTACAGCACCTCCCCTTTCCTGTCCTGCAGGTAGCTGCTAGCAGCCTTGTTAGCTGTTGTCTATGGCCCACTGTGAGATTCTAGATGTTAATTACTCATTTGTACTCCATTTACCATTCTGCACCATATCCTTCCTGTTTCAGCTGTGGTGCGCCATGCACAACCGTTTACCGGGTTTTGTGCACATTTTCATCCATGTTCACATGAACTTGAGGTTACCTTGTGTGCTCTCAGCTAAGCAAAGCTATGGCTACTTCCACACCCCTATCCTGCAGCTTTGCTTAGCAACATGCAACATGGATTAGCAATGATCCAATGTGCTTACAGCTACGGTGGCGCGCCCCTCTCTTGATGTCATGTTTACCTCCAGGCCACTCCTCGGTGTTGTAATGCTATGCCATGTGGTACATCCTTACGCTGGCGAGGCATTTGTGATTGAGTATTACTTGACTCATTTGCATGGCATTGACTGCTAATTCCTAGTTACCACATGGAACACTGTCACAAACCCTTAACAACCCTTGCACCATGGTTGTGGTGTAGCATGTGTGCCATTAACTATTACGGGGATATCATGAATTGTGTTTCATTACAGTTTTATGACATCTAAATATATTTTCCTTGTGATCCCATTTGCGCACCTATGCACTGCGGTTTTACTTTGCGTTGGTGTGGCCATGACATTAAATGTTATTTTTTATATGTTGTGCATGTTGTTTTATGCCATTGGCTATATATTTAGCCACTGGCATATATTAACATTATAATACGTAAGTTTGGTCCGCTTTCATTGCTCCAATTTTATGTTTGACAAAATATAAACCATTTTTTTTTTGGTTTACATTTCTACATGCTTACGCTACGCCTGCACAACTTCATGAATCGCTATATACCTTCATTTGCATGGTACACTGCTGCATATCGGGTAATTAGCATACATGCACCGGGAGCTGCGCAGCTCTGGCATACGCTGGTAGTGCTCGTGGAAACAGCTCTTACCTGAATCGCTCAATGGCCATATTTGGCACTAGATCACCAACGCTACTCTGGCGCATGGTGCAAGCTTCATGAATCCCGGGGACTGTCTTACTAAGTCATTTATAGATTTGGTTTTTACTTAAAGAAGAACTCCAACCTGGAACTGAAAAATATAGTTATGTCATAATATATTAGAATTCTCTACAATGCAGATGCATTAGTAATTATATATTAATTATTTGTACCCCAAAATGGGCATTCGTGGGGATAACTATAATGCCACTATTTTATTTTTTGGTATTTTTACCTTTTCCAAGAATGCTGTTTCAGCTCCTATATTGTGACACACACTGGCAGCACAAATAAGTTTCTTCTTAATAACCTACAGTGATAGTGCTGTAAGTCAAAAGCGTTGTCTGTGCTTCCCTTTAAACTGAAGCACACTGATTTTTGCTTAATGTAAGTCATTAAAATTCTATTTTACTTATATTTTCCTCAATATAAAAATGTGACTTTTAATTTTTTAAGTGTTCAAAGTGTTAACAATTTTCTTTGCCTCTTCATCAAGTTTGCTAGGTTCTTATTATATGTGACTGCCAGATGCCACTTTAAAGAGTTAGCAATTAAAACAAAAGCTACTGCAGCTTCTCAGTGTTGTTAATTTAATGGAGTTATGTGGATAAATGCAACATTTCACTAAATATGAAATTATTTATCAGTTTAGTTGTAGTTTCTTTCTAGATTTTGTACAGTGACAATTTTATCATTACTGGTTTCTTGGAGTATCTGCAGGGGAAAAGGCTGTCAATGCTTCTTTTTCACTGAATTGCTCTATTATTTATAACTACAAGATGGTAAGAAGCCTTTTGTAGTACATTTGAACCTTCTTCCGTGCAAACTAGGCAAATTAAAGGGAATTGTTACGTATACGAATCTGCAATTCTTAGGCAAATTGTAGGTCATCTCCCATACTATTTTTAGGTTACAAACATTCCAGGTAAATCTAGCGGCTTTGTTCATTCATTTCATTAGCAATTGACAGTCATTACTGTAAAAAGTCGGTAAGGAAGATAAAAGTTGCTTGTATTATAGATTCATAGATTAATAGATTCATAAATTGTTACTAGGCTAATGACCTTGGGTGCCTTTCTAAGCCTAGCCACGTTTTCATAAAAGAGTAATGACATCCTGTATCTGCAAAATTAGGCTCATGTAGTGCTACAAGGAATCTTTAGAATAAAAAATGTTCAGGGGATCAGTTGTTAAATCAAATAATCATAACTCCAAGACACCAGTCTTGGTAAAATTTTAGAAATATCAGTATATTAAATAAAAACTTGAATCACAGCACAAAATACAGTGGTTAAGTGCTTTTAACCCTAGACACATTGGGACTTCAACAGAACCATTTAATTAACTAAATTAACAACTTATATAATAAAATTCAAATAAAACATGTGACACATGCATTAGCCTGCTTAAAGGAACATACCAACCAGAAATACTAAGAAGTCATGATTAAAAAACTTTTAGTACATATTATTGCTCAGTCACATTAAAAGTCCAACTTTTAATACACCGTCAGATATAATAATTAAAATATGAAAAAAAAATCTTGCTAAAACTGTCATAAAATATATAACCAGTTGATAAATTAAGGTTTTGCAGCTCTAAACCTAAGTATTGGGGCAATAGAAGTATGCTGATTGAGTCCAGGAATTGTTAAAGCATTTAGCCTAAGTTGCTATATCAGTTTTCATTTGTCTAATTCTGTCTCCCAAGCACCTCCACCCAATGTTTTTTAGAACTGTTTCAGGTATGTCAAAGACCACTAGTTTATCTGTCTCAGCTATTTGGGTGACATCTGTATACTTTGGCAGGACTCGGGTTCAGTTAGGCAAGAATTTTTATTTCATACATTAATTCTACAACCTCTTTCCTTAGGTTTACCCATACCCACTGTGTTAATAAAAATGACATCCTGGATGTAACAATTTCTAAAGATACAGAGAATGGTTGCTTTGGTTCCAAAATCTTTAGGAAATTCATTTTTGAATAGTTATTTAGAATATAATAGTTCTCATATGGGGTAAACAAAAAGGAACATTTTCAAAGGGCAACTTATCAGAGTTACCAGCATGTCCTCTGACATAGGAAAGTTTAAGAGTGAAGTGAATAATTTGACAAAAAGTTCTTCAAAAGGTGATATCCCTTGGAACATTTGGAAAGAACAGGTAAAGAAGTTTTAAATGACTGGGTTAAGAAATACAAACCTTTGTTGGTATAAGACCAGTTGGTTAATGAACTTAAAACATCTAAGGACCCAACCAACTAGAATACTCTATGGTTGTTCTCTATGGCACATATTCTAAGGACATTAAGAATATCCTTTAGAAAAAAAACTGGTGCATGTTTAAAAGGAACAGAGAGACAATTACAGCATTAGGGGAGGCACTAAGATTTGTATTTAAAACATGGAAGAACATCAAATATCTCCTTGAACACCCAAAGAAAGACCCTCCCAAACCCACAGGAAAGGGTACAAGACAGTTTGGAGCATGTAATCAGTGTAGGTACATTCTACAGCAGACTAAAATTCAAATAGGGGCACCCACATCCGAAATTATTTTAGGAGACAGAAACTGTGCTTCAACAGGTGTTATATACCTGACAGTTTGTAAAGGATGTGAACATTTCTATATAGGGAAGACTGAAAGGCAATCACACAGAAGAATCTATGAGCATACATATGCAATTTTTAAGAAAAATATTAATAATTCCTTATACTAGCACACCATCAGTTGCCCCTCTTTTACTAAATTTATCTTTGGCATAGTTGAAATGGTTCCAAAAACATTCGGTGGAATGCTTGGGAAATAGAATTAGAGTAAAGAGAATTGATATGACAACTTAGGCTAAATGCCATCACAATTCCTGGACTCAATGAACATACTTCTATTGCCCCAATACTGAGGTGTAGAACTGCAAAACATTAATTTATTAATTTAATGATAGTCTTTAGCAACATTTTTCATATTTTATTTATTATATCTGACAGTGTATTAAAAGTTGGACTTTTAATGTAACTGAACAATAATATGTACTAAATGTTTTTTAATCATGACATCTTAGTATTTCTTTTTGGTATGTTCCTTTAAGCAGGCTAATGGATGTGTCACATGTTTTGTTTGAACTGTATCATATAAGCTGTTAATTTAGTTAATGAAACGGTTCTGATGAAGTCCCAATGTGTCTAGGGATAAAACCGCTTAACCATTGTATTTTGTGCTGTGATTCAAGTTTTTATTTAATAAACTGACATCGCTAAAACTTTACCAAGACTGGTGCTTCTCATTTGGAGTTATACTTATGTGATTTAACAACTGGTACTTGAACATTTTTTAACCTAAAGACTCCCTGTGGCACTACGTGAGTCTAATTTTGCAGTTTCCTGGTGTTATTGTTTTGCACTGGTACACACTGTTGATACTTTTTTCTTGACATCTTTTATCCAGATAAGACATTGAGAGCTAGGCATTTCTAAGCAACCTCTGTCCATAAGGGTCATGGGTGACACGGCCAGTGTAAATTTCCTATTCCTATCCACTGATCTAGGTTGCCCTCAGTGTAGTAGTTGAAACTATCAAGCAAAGAGAATCAAGCAGTGTCTCCGACCACCTGGAAATTTATTAAACAAAAAAGCAATCCTGAATGATTTCATCTTTAAAATAGTAAGACTTTATCGGAGTAGCAGGATTGTGATAAAACAGCACATTTAATTAGCAGTAGATTAGTGAATCAACCAAACGCAGGAAGAAACATTAATCAAGTAATTAATTAAATCACTAAATAAATGACTAAGTAATAAAACCACCAAGGAACAAAGTCACAAACAACACTAACAGCGATTAAATCTCACCCATCCCTCATAATTATTGTAAAGTGCATGTGAACTACTAACATAATCAATATGCATTATGTTAATATATCCAGAAATATATGTTTGAAAATGTATGTTTAAAATCCAATTAATAAACTATTACCACAAAATGTAGTATAGACCTATAATGTATGTAAAAATGAAAAAAAGAAAAACGAAAATTATGTAAAAGTATTAAAATATTAACATGTATAGTTAAATGACTGGATGTATGAAAATATATATGTATATAACAATATACATAATAAATATGTATAAATATATATGTACATATATCTAGACGTTTATTGTATGAAACTGTATATATATATATATATATATATATATATATATATATATATATATATAAAACACATACTGACTAAAAGTTGACCATTCTAAAACAAATGCATGTAATGAACTAAATAAATTAATGCAACAAAAACATGCATACATTTGAAACTTGATAAAATAGCATAACATATAATCAGTACATCAGACACAAGCTGCTCTCATTTTTAGGATAATGGAGACTGACACTGTACGATTAATGCCAGAGCTTTGTGAGGCATTCAGCCTCATCAGCCATTGTCATTCCTTACTGTTTAAAACAGCTTAAATGTCCCCACCCAAAGGTGTCAAAAAACTCTACCAATAGCAAAGAAGGTAAATTTCTTAAAATTTTTAGAAACAAGTAATTGTGTAGCCAAAAATGTGTCACTTTATTCTTCCTAATGTCAAACACATGTTCGTTCGTCTTGTCCCTCAACTTCCTCTTTCTTTTGCCAACATTGAACACACTACAAGTGGAACACATAGGGCAGGATTCACAAAGCCTCTGTGTAAGAGTTACAAGGCTTACACGGAGGCTGCATTTAAACAGTGTGACGTCAGCATGTCATGCATATGCATGAGGGCATGCTGAATCACACCTAAGGCTTACACGGTCCGTGGAAGACAGTAGGGGGCGTGTCCATAGGCCGAGCCCTGCAAGTGGACACGCCCCCAGAAGCGTAAATGTGCCTAAAGAAAACCCCCACAACAGAGTACATGGAAATGTGAATAAACACAACACAACACATGCCCCCACAGACTATGAACATAAAATTATATAAATGAACATGTTATATTTTTTTTAAATTGTAAAGATGTTTGTCTGTGAGTGCGCTCGTTTGCGCGGGCGTGCCCGTAGCTCAGCCACAGTTAGCAGTAAGTGGAAAAGCATATAAGAACTAACTATACAAAGTAAGCCAAAAAGCAATAGGGTAGCGGTAGAGATGTCGGCTGAAGAGCAGGCAGTCATGGTTCGAGCCCCCACAACATCAATATTTATTTTTAGTGAAATAAGCACAAAACAAGTCCCTGACATATATGCACACATATAAAATTATATTTTATGTAAAATGTAATGAAATAAGCCATTTATTTTGAAGAAATGTGAGATAACAAAATAATATCAAATGCCAGATATGCCTATAGTTGAGCTACAGTTTAACAAGGTGAGTGCATCTGCCCGTAGGTGAGCAGTTGTATAATTGGTGTAAAATGAGTGCCCTAAGGTGAGCAGTGGTTCAACAGGTGCAAAATGAGTACCCGTAGGTTAGCCATGGTTTAACACGCTGAAACTGTGTGCCCCTAGCCTGAGCTGAGCGTAATATGTGTGCTGACAGCAAAATTAGGTGTAAACCAGCGTAGCCCGTTCGCACGGAGCTGCGCACCATGCAAACAAGCTAACCGATGGGCAACGTTGAGCAAGCTGTAACAAAACTGCCTTTACACAGGCACACCCCCTAGCCTGATTAGACAGTCATAAAATATAAAAAGCAGTGGCCAGGTTCAAACCCAGGATACCATGCACCGTAGTCAAGGTACTGAACCACTAAGCCATGCCAGCTGCACTTAGAAATGCAGTAATAGCAAATATACAGGAATGAATAGAAAGAGGAGCATGAGAAAGCAGGTTTTGTGAAGCTGATACAATTCCAAAATGGCCAATCACAGATAAGTGCGGGAAAAACGGCATATATAAGCCCCATAGGCAGGAATACACAGCATAACCGATTGTAGAACTGACTTGCAGCCAGAATGTCAGGAGTAGGTGAGGGTAGTTGCTTCCGAGCACAGAGGTGGGGCATTGAGGAGTCCAAATATATGGTCTGGCTCCTTGTCCACAATCATGAGGCCCAACTCATGCAGGGCCAGGTCCTGTGGGGAGCATATAGGGCTGAGGCGTGGGACCGGTTGGCTCATGATCTCACCAGTGCCACAGGGATTCCAAGGACTGGTGAGCAGGTCCGTCACCACCATGCGGACCTGAAGAGACGTAAGCAGGACCAACTGAACCTTTGGATCCAGGAGGCCCGGCAAATGCCCAACACCCCACTACTGAGTAAGTTACATCTAATTATGTATGTAAAAAATTAACCTAGCTGATATTATGGAGATGTTTATTCCAATATTACTTTATTTATATTACAGCTGCAGGTGTCTGTTCTGCGAACCGCAGAGCCTATGGCGATAGGCTGGTGCGGTTGCGCCACCAGGCAGGTCAGTAATCCTCTCCCTGTAACTGTAAATAAATATAAAAGTATGACAGTTAGCAAAAGAGTGCAGTGTAGTCACTAAGTAATACAATGTGCAAGTAGCAGTGTAAGAGTGTTTGCAAGTATTGCTTGATTACAAAAGTGTGTTGCAGTCTGTAATCCAAACAGAAAAATGAAAATGTCTGAAATAAAGTCTAAAATAAAGATGCCCCACCTGTAATATAATAGTACACAACCTGCAGCAGGCTGAAAAGTACAGCTGCAGAAGATGAGCAAATCACATGTGTGAAATATATCCCTGTTGAAATACTGAAACATGACAGAAGTGAGACTGTTAGAAAGGATTGTAATAACTACAGGTAAAACATGTCAATAAAGCCTAGAAGTAAGTACCATCCTGAACTGTAAAAATAAAACAAGTAAGAGAGTGTGAGAAAGAGTTATGAATCCACCAATAAAGTAGTAATAACTCCTGAATAAAGTATACTGCAGTTAGTAGAGAATGAAATGAATGTGACAAGCAGAACCAAACTGCAAAATGTGTTCAAAATGTTCATGCAGCTGGAATGTGTATCCCAAAATCTGGATATGTTGCTCTCAGTCTGCAATATGCAGATAGTATGATTGTCTGAAATACCAAACATCCACAGTTGTCTATAGCTATATAAAGCAAATATAGCAGGATGATGTAGCTGAACAAAGCCAGATATGAATGTGTATGAATAAAAATGAAAATGTATATTGATGTAACATTCCTATCACCAACTTGAAGTAGTTATCACATAGGAAACTGTAGGTAGAACTGTAGTGTGTATATATCTGCAGCTATTAGAAATGTACAGCATATGTATTGGTATTTGAAGGTGTTAATTATATTTTCTTCACCCTACCCTATAACCACATATAATCCATTCCACGTGAAATTGGTATGTGCAATCACAATTAACACTCCTGGACATTTGTCCTGTTGGGTCATACATATTTGCATGTACATTGATACATCTGCCCTGTTCATACATCCAAACCTGATGGCCTGTTGCCATCAATCAACCCTGCATGTTGTTGGACTGTGTATTGCTGTTCAAATTATGCATGTGTTATGCTTGCTGTTCAATGGTGTGAATATCTAGGTGTTTGGTTAATGGGAATACTAATGCATGCTGTTACAACTAATTACGAATGGTATTGTATGTTACTAACCCAAACTGTCATGACATAATGCAAAACATAGGACGACAGGGAAGGCGGGTTCCAGTGGAACCACCTCTCCCACCTCAGCTGGCGAGTGCACCTGGCAGTAGTGCCCAGTCTGGGTCCTCCTCCGGTGGCCCTGTGCCCTGTGCTACCTGTGGGTGGAAGCATTGCAGGGGATGGGGCTTGTCCCCCCTCTGCAAGTGTGGCTGGAGGAGAACCACCATTCACTCTCCGTAGCGTCCAGACTGTGGTGCGTAGGGAGATCCAGGAATCTGTTCTTGGGCCCCTACGCCAGCTTGAGGCACAGGTGGCAGAACTAATGGGCATGCCTGTTGCACGGCCTACACAGCCCCCAGCACAGCCCCTTCCTGGGCAGTGAAGGTACAGTGGCAACTGCCCATGGGTGGGGATATCAGTTCCACTGTTGCCATCTGTGGGCTCATGGGCTCTGGATATCCAAACATCCATCCCCGTCAATTGTGTAACCCCCCCACACGTGTCATACACCACCCCTGTATGCGTCTTGTTTGTCTTGTCTGTTGACCTACCCAACCTACCTCCCCAGCTATACCAACTTCCTTTACCTGACATACCACTCTCACCTGAAAAAAAAAAAAAAAAAAAGGCACTCTTTACCCACAAAAAAATTACGCCCCATACATAGCTGCCCATTTCGCACACATGTCTGCTGGACATGGAAACTGTCAATTACAATAATTGTATTATTGTTGTCTTTACACCTCCCACAGGGGTGGAAGGTTTCAAATGTCACACCAAATTACAAACATATGCACAGCTGTTGCTGATGAAGAGATGGGCAGCTATGGGCCTTACCTACAACCCTCCTGCAAAACCCAAGCTTGTTTCCCTACTGTCTTACCCTCTTTGTGACCCCTTTTTCACCACTTTCCTGTCTCCCCATTTTCATTTCTTTCAAAGAAAATAGTGCGGGTGTGCGCACGAGTAAGCACTGTTAAGCGGTTGTAAGCGGGTGTGCGTGGAGCTGAACGCCAGTGCACATGCGGGAGCTACGTGCAAACCAGCGCTAACCCGGTTACAACTTCTTAAAAGTGCCTTAGTCACTCTGAATGACAGGTCCTGTAGTCTGTGCAAAAGCAAAATAAAATCCCACTGTCAGTCTTGAACCCAGGAAACAGTAGTCTGCATGACTTACCTCTAAGCCATGACTGTTATATAAGAACATTGTGCTACAATAACTATATCATGTAATAGTAGGAATGTAAAGGGAATATAGCATGTGTAGTACACAAAGCATGTCATGTATATTTACCATCAAATTTAGTGGATTTCTATAATAGTAGTGTGTGAACAGAAACAGCCAAGCTAGTTGGTAGCTAGTAGGTAATAATGTCAGTTATTATATATATATAAATATAAATATATGTATATATATATATATATATATATATATATATATATATATATATATATATATATATATATATATATATATATATATATATATATATAGTTGTAGGTGTCAGTGTTCATACACACTTAGTACAGGAAACAGGAGAGATGAATGGAGAAATGTTAAACTACAACACAGCCTGAATTATGAGAGAGATACTAACCTTTACACTCACAGAACAGTGTCCACAGCATACCAGCATGGTCCCGCCTTACAATCTGAAAGGGCAACGCCTATCTCACATACCCTTTTATAGCACTGTCCTGAAATCACAGTGAGAACTGCAATCAGTACACAACTGGCTGCATGCAATCAGCAAATGCTGGCTAATAATTGGTGCAGAGGCCATCACATGGACATATGAAGATACCTACAAAAGCATCCTGTACTCCCAGTCCACGCATGCAATACTTTCATTGCACCGTCTGGAGGCAGAGAGAGAGAGAGAGAGAGAGAGAGAGAGAGAGAAAGAAAAAAAGAAAATAAAAACACAAACAAAAACTACACCTAAGAAAAACTAAGTTGAAGCTGTCATCAGTAAAAGTATCAAGCTGGGCTAGCAGCAGCAGGAACCCATACAAACGGTAACGTAATCAGCTGTGACAAACACAGGTAATGTAAAGTAACAATTTAATAGTCTACATACTGTGAACCCTCCATATGTGTTATTGGTCTGTATCTATATGTATGTCTATGTGATAAGTTGTGTGTATCTTGTTTTACCCAAAGGGGATGTCTATACATTTCATGCCATTCAGTGTTAGGCCATGATTCTGGCACCAGTTGTCCATTTCAGTGAGGCCTGTCTGTAGGATGTGTGTCAGCTGGTGTATCGACTATGACGCCTAGTTTGCAGTCATCTGGGAACTTTGTCATCCACAACCCGCCCATGTTTGCTTTCACATCTGAGAAGTAAATGCCAAACAAGAGGGGTCCTAGGACAGAGCCCTGTGGGATACCACTTGTGACTGGCATTGAGTCTGACATGGCTCCCGCAATTTTGACTGTATGGATTCTGTTGTTCAACCAGTTTGCAACCCATCATGTGACATATGTATTAACATTTAAGCTGATGAGCATGTCTATGATGCCTGAGTGGGATATTGTGTTGAAGGCCTTAGGCAAGTCCAGGTAGGCTGTATGGACTGCTTTGCACTCATCAATGGCTGTAGTGACTGTATTGAAAAAGTCAACCAGGTTCAAAAGGCAGGATCAGCCCTTCACAAAGCCAAACTGGGTGGGATCAAGTGTCTGTAGGTCCCCAATGTCGCTGTATATGACTTCCATAATGAATCTTTCCATAGCTTTGCAGACCAGGCTGGTTAAGCTTATGGGCCAGTAGTTCCCAGGGTCTGCAGAGGTGCCTCCTTTATGGAGTGGGACCACTGTTGCTGTACGCCAGTGTTCAGGTACATATCCTGTAGTAAGGCTAAGGTTAAATGTCATTTTTATATGCGGTTGTAGCTCCTCTTGGAGTTCACGTAACACACATCCAGGGATACCATCAGGTCCCATTGATGCTGTGTGTTCTGCTTTGCTGAGGGCGGCCCTCACCTGGACATCTGAGATGACAGGGAGGTTACATTCAGCTGTGATAAGTATTTCTTCTTTTGGGGGAGAGGGAGGGGGGATATTTGCACTGAACCTGTCTGCCAGAATGTTGCCCAAATCTGTGGGTTCAGTGTATTTTATGTAGTTGTGTACTAACTCTGAGCATATCTGAGGCTTTTGGTCCATGCTTCTAACAAAACTGAAGAAGGCCTTGTGGTTATCTTTAGTGTCCTTGGCCATTTTTCTCTCAGAGTTGGCCTTGGATGTTGTTATGAGAGAAATTAACTTTTTACTAGTACTGACCACAGATGCCTTCCCTTTATGTGATTCTGCTCTGTCCTGCAGTAGCCTCCTTCTATCGTTATACAATTAGTCTTTGGCTGGGGTCCACCAGACAGGATGCTTAACTTTGTGTATTGGGTCTGGGCTAGAATTGTGTGTGCATGTTCCATGCATTCATGTGGATGTCCGTGGGAAGCATTTGCAAAGGGGTCAGCATTGTGGGTGTGGCTTCCACTGGCCCAGTGGGCTGCATGGATACCATCTCAGTCCTAACAAGTGAAGATCTGTCTATTCACATATATTTCAAAGTAGTCTACTGTGCTGGTGGTGGTGGTGGTGGGATATGTATATCCAGGCAGATTAGTTTGTGTCCAGATCACACTAGTGGATGACGTTCCACATACAGTACCTTGTTATGAACCCCCAGAGTGAGGTGTTGCATTGGACCTGTCTCACTGTGCTGACTGATGGGGCTTGGTACTATGTTGTATGGAATGTGGCAGGTATTGTTGCACAGGTGTCGGCTGAGCACTGATATCTGGCCATGTACATGTGTATCCACCAAGAGACACACACGTGCTACATATGGGAGTAGTAGTATTTCACTACAGTTGAGTATCATGTATAGTATGTGTGCCATATTTTGCTGACATAGTTTGTTGATATCCTGTTTGTGTTCTCTTTCAGGGACATGGCGCATCAGCGAAATCCTGCCTACTCTGCTGCAAAAGATGAAGAGATACACCAGAGCCTGGTGTGGGATTATGACATACTGTTTTCCGCACCAGCCAGAATCAGCAGGAGAGGGCTGCACTGTGGCAAGACCTTGTCCATAGGGTAAATGACATTGGCACGCATAATAGGACATATGAGCAGGTACGACATCACTGCAGTGATTTAATCAGAAATGTCAGTCAGCGTGCGTCGGATATCCACAGGCAACAGGTCGCCACAGGAGGTGGGGTGGCCACACATCCCCCCCTCACCAGACTTGAGGGGCTACTCCTAACTGTTGTGGCTCCAGCCCAGGAACATCACCAGCAACACACCTGCATTATGATGGAGGCTGGAGCCACACAGCAACACGACATGGAGCATGCAGGTAATATGCCATATGTTCACTTGACTGTTCTGTACACTGTTAGTTTATGCATGTGTAAGGTGTGTTCTTGGTATGTAGCTGTCAACATAGTATGTAATTGTGCAGGTGTGATATTGCCAATATCAGCAGCTGACATGTGAAAGGCAACTGTTGTACTACTGAACTGTATCATACGCAGTATCAATGGCACAGTTGTGCCCACTGACATTAATCCTCTCATTTCTGCAGGTCCCTCCAGTGTTACAGCAAGGCAGCCCATCCATGCTGGTGAGTGTGTATTAACAATACCTATAATAGTCTTGATAGTGCTAGTAATAATAGTGTAACTCAGTAGTGCTCTGTGTGTATACTGTGGGGTGTGCATGTGTGCATGTGTGCGTGTGTCCACGTGTGCATGTGTGCATGTGTGTATGTGTGCATGTGTGCATGTGCGCATGTGTCCACATGTGCATGTGTGCATGTGTGCATGTGTCCACTTGTGCATGTGTGCATGTGTCCACATGTGCATGGGTGCATGTGTCCACGTGTGCATGTGTGCATGTGTCCACGTGTGCATGTGTGCATGTGTGCATGTATCCACATGTGCATGTGTGCATATGTGCATGTGTGCATGTATCCACGTGTGCATGTGTGCATCACTGGTAACATTGTGTAGACATTGTAAATTGTGTTTCCTGGCTTCCTCCCACAGGTTCTGGTGCTGCTCTGGTGTCCTGCAGCAGGGAACCTGAATCTGGTGCCGCAGGTACTGATAATGATGATATCTGTGTAATGGCACAGGAAGGTGTGTCAGGGTCCATCATTGGTCAGCCTGTTGACAGTACACAGCTGTCAACCCCATCATTGCACACAGTCATCCTGCCAGCATATCCTATGTCACCAATGTCCCTAGGTGATGGACAGGATAGAGTGGGCATTCACCAGGGTAATGTGGTATCTGTGGCACATGCTTCCCCACACAGCAGCCATGGGCAGGGTCCTGAGATGGTACCACACAGACAGTTGCCCATGGGTTCTCGTGGGAGCATCCGTGGGCATACTGCCTCTGGCAGATGTGCCCAAAGAGGTCTGTCAACCTCAGCTATGTTTCAGGCTGTCATGCAGGCACAGTCACGTATGGAAAGGTACACCAGACAGGGTCTGAGGGAGTTGAGAGCATGTTGCACATCGATGACTGACAGTATGCATGACATTGCGAATGCTATCCGTAATTTCCCCAATGTCATAAACAGACGTTGTGGGGACATATTACAGCAGTTCCACAACTACATGTCCATGAGCCAGGGCAATGGTGGACAGTTGCGGCATCGACGTGGTCGTATGCCAGTAACAGCAGCAGCTGGCAGTTGGTGCGGATGACAACAGGCCCGCGGACACCCCCATAGTGCCAGCAGCAGCCCCAGCAATGCTGGGTCTGTGCTGTCATCAGACCACCCCAGGAGACCACGTGCACGTGGCTCTGGACAGTCCCAACAGGGACCTGTGTCCAGTCAATGTACACCCGCTTCTGATGACAGTACCCAGTCTGGCTTAGTACCGGATACGGTCCGTAGCACCCCTGCCAGGCACAGGTACCATGTCCATGGCCACAGACACTGATCTGTATGACCTGCCAGGTGCAGTCTGTGACTGTCCACAAACTCCAGTATATGGCAGCCATGAGGTGGAACTGTGTGCATGCATACACACATGCGAAATGTTAACACCTAGGGCTACCACATACATGCACACACTGCATAAACAGTGACCCACCCTGTACTGCTGTCCCTCACCAACACACATAGACATACAAGTCAATTAGTGGTAACAATGGCAGACTCAGGCATACCTAGTTCACACCCTGTGCATATGATGAAACTGTGCCACCTCCTGCAATCTCCAACATCAGTGCAGGAACAGGTTAACATGTTGCTGATGCACAGGGTGACTACATAGAAGTCTATTCATAGTATCATGTTGGTAACAGTACAGTGTGCTGGTATGATTGTGTGTATATCCCAGCATGCTTGATGCAGTAACTGTATGACTGTCCTGAATTGTTATCTACACCCATAGTAAGTATCATAGTGTAACAGCTGCACATTTTTGCATAACGGTGATAAGGATGTCAACAGATAGCCACATACATAGGTAGCACAGGGGAGAAGGTAATGCAAGTAGTGATACGCAATGATGGACATGTACACTAATGGTGGCATGTTGCCCACAACGACTATGCAATGTTGATGTTCGCGCATGTTGATATGTGTGCAGTACCAATTTAATTTAAATTAAATTAAATTTTAAATAATGTCAGTTTTACCATGGACATCTGAGCTGTGCATTCCTGGGTACATGTTTATAGTGCCTGCATAGTTGCACTGTTACCTACTGGAAGTGGTACCCCTTCTTTGTTGTACAATGGGCTACTTCCAGCCCTGCTTACTGTAGCTTTGTTTGCATGCATGTTTGCTTGAGGTTCCCTGGAACACTGATTCCACCTGCAATGCAGATTTACAGAGCTTCTGTGGATGCCTAGTGACATCTGCATAGCTTACTATACGTATGTCAATGTCTTACTTGACAGAACTTCACTGTCTGTCCTGTTCACATGTACGTTGCCTGTGACACATTGCTTATGACTTACCTGGCATTTGCCCACGTGTGCAGTCATAAATGCCAGCGCTATGAAATCAGAAGCAGTACACCCACACATACTCACCTTCAGTATGTTGTTCCCCATTGGCCCTATGTGTTGGTAATCACCATGGCAATCACACTACTATGGTAGCATGAGCAAAGGTAACTTGTGAATCACCTCTATGGTCCAGTTGTGGTATATGTGAGTCATGTGGCAATGTCACAGCTGCCACATGTATGCAGCCAACCCTCTCCCCTGGCCAGGAACGTACAACACATGTGTGAGATGCAACCACATAGCCAATCTGGGGACTGAGCACTCTGAACCCAGTATTGCCATACCCTGTCAGGTGGCATGACATACTACAATGACTACAATACATACCAGTCTGACATAGACCTAAACTGACAGCAATCCAATCACATGAACACACTGGGGCATACTTGGAGCCTCAGAATAGCATCATGCCTGAGCATCACACACTTCTGCAGCTGGCACACAGGCATATGTTAAGTCAGAACAGAGCACATGGCACACATGGCACACACATCCTGTGTGCCAAACACTCACAGCCTGTAGGGCTACACAACACACCAGCTACAGATGTGTCAGGTACCTCTCTTGGCCAGTGCAGTGGGGTCCTGCTCAACAGGCTGTACATGGTGAAGGTCACAGTGATATGCCCGTGGGGCACTATGGTCCATCACATAACACATGCATACAGGTCAGTCAGAGGCATGGACACATATGACTCAGTCATTGTCCATGCCACTATGGATGACCTGAGATTTACCTCCCTGGACTACATGATAGGGAACATAGAAGGGCTCTCACAGCATGTGGCATGGGCTGTTATGACCCTGACCTTGGTTGCCATCATAACCTCACCAGGTATGCTCCCACAATATGTAGGAAGGATGTTCTATGTCTACATTTTGCTCAATCTCCAATGTCATTCATAGGGTATCCAATGGCTGTCAGCGTGTGCTTACATGTTAGGGAAGGCACAATGATTTGCGAGGGGCAGCTTGCACGTGTCACCCATGGGCCATTGTATATTGGCGAAGCCTCTTGATACACACATAGTGCCTTTTGCTGCAGGGCTCAGATTACATAGCCACCTATGTGGATATCACACGGGATAGGACACTAACAGTAATGCTATGCAACACCAGCAGTGTACACCGTAAGATGCATGCACTGGACACTGTCCTCAGCATGGTAAAATGCAATATCTGTGCAGTAACAGATTCCTGATTCACGGCTCACAGGTGCAACCCATCACTGCCAGGTTATACCTCATACCATGCCTGTCGTCCCCTATACATGTACCACACATGAACAGGGGGAGGTATCTCAAGGCACCACAGATACAGACACCTCCAGGTTGTTGGCACAGCACAAAGCATCAGGGCCTATCCATGTGCAGCTAACAGTGTGTTGGACTGCCTTCTGGTTCATAGCCTGGCACACACACACCCTCCCATACACAGGAAACCCATCTGTCCTCCCTAACAACACTGGGAATATGACAGTCTCTACATATGTCTTTATATGGCTGGACTGCATCCAGCCGAACATTGTGTGTGAGCAATACTGTAGCTACAACACACTAGCTGAAAGGTTCCTAGCATGTAGTCACTAAATTGCAGTGGAACAACATGTTACCACACCCACAACAGGTGGGAACATGCAGCACCTGTTTATCATCTACATGTAGACTATATGGCCCAGACCAGATGTGTATCCCCTGCTGTTAGGATGATACCATATACAACTCACACTGTATATACACATACCGCATGCAGCCCCTGCACAGTAAGACACAGTCATAATGTTATGCAGTGCAAATACCATTTATTCAATTGAGGCATGTGTCAGACATGGGAACTATTGAAGGTCACAGGTATATATGTGTATGTGGCACACACATACATCATGTGTGCATTGCCATTTCTGGTTTAAGCAATGTTATGTATTGTTATGAACAACAACCCACACATGGGCATTTTGTGTGACATAAACACACATGTCAGTTGTGGGTTTCCAAAACATACCTAACTGTGCTCTAACAGTAGTAATAGGCCCAGTAGCGGAGTGCACTATTTGCATTACTGGGCAATTTGCCCTGTTTGGCTGTACTGATAGTGTGGTGACATCACCTGTGTTTACTGTGGGAATTTGCAGCATCTGGTGTAGTGTAGTAGTTGCCAAAAGGAGCTGTTTTCTCACACATCCTACTACCCCCCCACACTCCACACTTGCCACTTGCAGGATTAATACTCCTACCTAACTATGTTATGATACTTGAGAGAGACGCATTAGCGGAGCACGCTATTTGACTTACAGCGAGGTTTCCCTTCTCCGGCTGTACTTATAGGGTGCTGACATCATCAGTGTTTGGAAAGGGTAATGTGCATCCTGTTGTGTGTTCTCCTAGTTGCCAAAAGGGACATTTTTTTCATGCAGAATTGTACACACACTAACCCCCTGCACACACACTGAGCGTTTGTAGGATTTAAACCCCTACCTAACTATGTTATGACACTCAAGACGAACGCATTAGTGGAGTGCACTATTTGCATTACTGGGAGGTTTCTCTTCTCTTGCTGTACTTATAGGGTGCTGACATCATCAGTGTTTAGAAAGGGGAATGTGCATCCTGTTGTGTGTTCTCCTAGTTGCCAAAAGGGACATTTTTTTCATGCAGACTTGCACACACCCTAATCCCCCTGCACACACACTGGGTATTTGCAGGATTCAAACCCCTACCTAAGTATGTTATGACACTCGAGACGGATGCATTAGCAGAGTGCACTATTCGCAGGTTTCCCTTCCCTGTCTGTACTTATAGGGTGCTGACATCATCAGTGTTTAGAAAGGGGAATGTGCATCCTGTTGTGTGTTCTCCTAGTTGCCAAAAGGGACATTTCATGCAGACTTGCACACACACTAACCCTCCTGCACACACACTGGGCATTTGCAGGATTCAAACTCCTACCTAACTATGTTATGACACTCGAGACGGACGCATTAGCAGAGTGCACTATTCGCAGGTTTCCCTTCTCTGGCTGTACTTATAGGGTGCTGACATCATCAGTGTTTAGAAAGGGGAATGTGCATCCTGTAGTGTGTTTTCCCAGTTGCCAAAAGGGACATTTCCCTCACACAGACTTGCACACACAACAACCCCACTCACCCACACAGTGAGCATTTGCAGGATTCAACCCCCTATCCAACTATTTTATGACACTTGAGGGAGGCGCATTACCAGAGGACACTATCCGAATTACTGGGCATCTGTTCTGCACCTGCAGTATTTATAGGGTGCTAACATCATTATTTCTACAGAGGTATGTACATCTAGTACTACCTGTCAGGTGGGGGATAGCATATATATATGCATTTGCAGCCACCTACTTCAGGGTCAGATATGCACATCACACTGGCAGGTTATGTTCTATACCATGCTTCGTGACCACAGGACCTGTAACACACAACACAACCAGTCCAGACCACCCCTCCCACATCCAGGACACACACTTTGCTTCCCTGGGAACAGTGCCAGAATATGCAGGTGTTCACATACACCATTCCAGTTGTTAACGTCAGGTACAGGCATATTGTGTGTGGGAACTACTCAGGCCTCTACAACATTACCCTACAGCCACTACAATTTGTGAGTCCATGTGCTATGGCAGAACCACTCACCACAGCCACAAAGGGGAATACATATTGCACCTGACCATCTGCAACATGGGTACTCACTGTTCCACACCAGAGGTAGACCACCATTGTTGATATCTGACCATACCCACCTTTCCCTGGACATCCATATCCCATCCCCACCCCCAGGCTAGGTTGTCACTGCAAACAAACTGTATTTATCACAAGCAGACTTTACACTTGAGAAGACTGGGGTGGAAGACTTCAAAGGACCCATGCTGGGGGAGTATACAGGCCACTCTGCATAATCCTTGCCAATTGCATTCTATGAGCATGTGGAACATTTGCATTGATCATGCTATCCCTAATATACCCATGACTGCTCCACAACAGGACACCTGTCAGGTGTACACTAGCCATATATGAGCTGTCCAACAGACAGAGTGAGCTAGTACATTTCAGAGCAGTAGCCCACAGAGGGAGGACATCTCTGAACAGTACCGGCATGGCACTTCAATCCTACATAATCATCACGACACAGTGTTGACAGTGAAATTGTCCAGACAATGCAGATAAGTCTCCCCTCAGTCTGTTATTGATGCCCACTTACTGTTAGAAGTCCTCAGCAACCCTCTTCCAGCACACACCAACAACATGGATGTGGCTTAGCAAATTCAAACCCTGGGATCTCTACTGTGTCCCTGCTTGACAGAGGCACAGCACACTAGCCTCACACGGTGCCTTATGTGACCTACTTTACAGTGGCACAGTAGCCTACTGTACTAGGGAGGCAGACGCCAAGCACACTCTGGCTAAGCTGTCATTCCCTAGGGCAAACAGCCTTGTGTTCATAGGTTCATAGGTTTATACTAGGCTATCTGCCCTAAGGCATTTATAAGCCTAGCCCAAAGTTATGTGGCTTACGCCACCCCTTATGTTAGAAATAATGTGCCCATTAGTTTGTTGTGCCTCTGTCCAGCAGTGACACAGAGATGATTCCCGGGGTAAACCTATGATCTCCCATCCACCGGTCAAGATTTCTCTTGAACAGAGCCAGCGAGGTGCTCTGCCTCACATGGACCGGGATTTTATTCCACAGCATGGGGAGTCTCTGGGTGATAAATCTATCCCTCCAGCATGTCCTATTTATATCCGTGCTAAGGTTTAAGTCACTTGCTCTAGTGGTTCTGGTGGATATGGATTTTTTGAGGTGGAGCATGTCCATTAATTCCGGGTTGGTCATGGCCTTGTATGTCAGGCACAGGTCACCTCTGAGCAGACGGTATGCAACTGAATAGAGTTGGAGTTTCTTCAGTCTGGCAGTATATGACAGGTTTTGGAGTCCCTTTATCCTTTTGGTGAGGAACTTTGGGGTCTCTCCAATTGCTGCAGGTGTCAGGTGAGATACATCCCGAATGGGGCATTGTACTCGATCATTGGTCTGATAAGTGAAGAGTACAGGGAACAATGACCTCACTTGATCTGGATGTGAATCCTTCATGATCAGATGGGCAATGTAGAAGGTCTTTCAACCACTTTAGCAACGTGAGTGTCAAACGAGAGGCCACTGTCAACCTGGGTACCCAGGTCCCTGATAACCTCTTCTGTGCTTAGTGGGTTGCCATCTATATGGTAGCTTGGGGTTACCTTGTTTTTCCCAAGGGTATGACTATACACTTTTGCGTTTAACTTCAGGCCATGGCTCTGGCACCAGCTATCAGTTTCCGTGAGACCCTCTGAAGGATGTCTGTGTCCGATGTACTATCCACTATGGCACCCAGTTTGCAGTCATCCGCAAACTTTGCCAGCCATAGTCCTCCTATGTCTGCCTGTACTTGAGAAGTAGATGCCGAACAATAGGGGCCAAGGACTGAGCCTGTGGGACACCACTTGTAACTGGCTTGGAGTCTGACATGGCTCCAGCAACTCTAACCCTGTGGGTTCTGTCCTTTAGCCAGTTTGCAACCCATCTTGTGACATATGGGTTTACATTTAAGCTGGTAAGTTTCTCTATAATACCCGAGTGGGGTATTGTGTCGAAAGCTTTTGCAAGGTCAAGGTAGGCTGTATGGACTGCCTTTCCCTCATCAATGGCTTTGGTAACTGTTTCGAAGAAGTCAACCAAGTTCAAAAGGCAAGATCTGCCCTTGACAAAGCCAAACTGGGTTGGGTCCAAGGTCTGCAAGTCCCCTATGTCCTTGTTTTTGAGTTCCATTATGATCCTCTCCATAGCTTTGCAGACCAGGCTTGTTAAGCTTATGGGGCGGTAATTACCAGGGTCCGTAGAAGCACCGCCTTTGTGGAGTGGGACCACAGTTGCCGTACGCCACTCCTTGGGCACATGTCCTGTGGTAAGGCTAAGATTAAACAGCTGCCTTATGTGGGTTTAGTTCTTCATTGAGTTCATGTAGCACACAGCCGGGGACACCATCTGGTCCCATTGATGCTGTGTTTTTAGCTTTAGAGAGAGCAGCTTTCACCTGCGCATTTGAGATGTCTGGGAGGCTACACTCTGTTGGGATAGTTATCTCTCCTTTTGGGGGGGAGAGGGGGGTGAAGTTTGCGCTGAACCTGTCTGCCAGTATTTTGGCAATGTCTGTGGGTTCAGTGATTTTTGTATCATTTTGGACTAATTCTGAGCATATCTGGGACCTCTACACCCATATGTTTAATTGTCAGATGCACATTGTTTGTTGCTGATAGACTGTTTGCAGGTCTTTATTGCCATAGCATTCCCTGTTTGTATGAACAACTTGTGTATCTGTGGAAGATGTTTGAATATGGGAGGGAACCACTATATCACGTATGTCTCTCTAGTCATTTAACTGTGTGCACTGGGCAGATTGCTGTAATGTGGTTGTTTCCTGGAATAGCACGTACAAATACCAGATATGTGTGGCCAACTGCTAAACTGAAATTTGGCCTAAGTGTGTGAGCATGCCCAGTTCAGCCTTCCCATGGCATGTTGTCTGACATTTGTCTCATTTATCAAAGTGTGTGAGCATGCCCAGTGTGTGCTTTCCATATGTTGAACTCTGCAGCCCACCACATTTGTGGATGAGTGTGGACTTCAACAATATCTCCCGTTTATGTTTGTGTGTTTTGTGTCATGTTGTGTAGTTACTGTCTGACTGCTTTGTGTGTGAACACAACAGGGATTATACTGTGCCTGCAGGGTTTGCATGGGATACTTTGCATACAGTTGTCAACATCCTTTCATACTGACCTAACACTGTAGTACCGTATAGTGTACTGGTTCAGTACTTTCACTGTGGTGGACAGTATCCTGGGCTTTAGTTCTATCACTGCTTTCCATTCCCATAGTGAGCACAACAACCTGGTTAGGGGCCAGTTGTGCACATCTGACCATGTTGCATTATGTTCAGATATGAGCTACTTATACCAGGCTTGTCCAACATTGGTAGTGTATTCCACAACATAGGTGTACATTGGCAAACAGTAGCGATGTGCCCTAGGCCATTTCTTTTTTTTTTTTGTAAATATTTTTATTCATTTCCAAAAACAAGAAAACATGAATGCAGGTTATTTATGACAATGAAGTATTTACAAATTATTTAAAAAGGTAGGCTAAAACCTCTAAACAGATATCAAACATTAAAACCAAAATAAAGTATTTACAAGGGTGTCTATTGTTGACATATAATTGACTTTCTATACAATTGTTTCCTGATTATAATCTGCTGCAGTCATTATTCTCCAGTATTTCAGTTACTTTTTGCCATGCTACATATAATGATGTAGTTCTTTCAGTTCTTCCATTAATAGTGTTCATTTCCAATTGCGATACTGCTGACACCATATTCTGAATTGCTTAAAAGTTGGAGAAGCTTTGGATTTCCAGTTTGATGTAATGTTCTTCCTTGCATTAGCTAGGAGACTCCAAAAGATTACATATTTTGTTCTTGGCACACAGTCGGGTACAGGTGGATTAAACAAAATAATAGATTTGGAAATCTGGAATTTATCATTGAATACCATTTGCAGAAAATAATTTATTTTATCCCAATATGGTTTAATCAAATGGCATTCGTAGAACATATGTTGCCAGTCTGCTTTTATTGATAAATCACATCTCCAGCAGCCAATATTTTTCTTAAACATAAGTTCCATTTTATGAGGGGTTACATAAGATCTGTGTATGAATTGCCATGTAAAAAGTCTCCAATGTAATGAAAGCGATGTCTGCTTTGGAGAGAGAAGAATTAGTTTTTTATCTCTGTCATTTGGCACATGTCCATTAACTGATCTATAATAATTCCATATTTTGTTATTATTATGCATTTTTATTTTTTTTTGTTTTATAAATAGATGATAAGTATCCCTTTCCAGTAATGGGTTGATTCGTTAGTAATATTATATGTTCTATAAGGTTAGGAACATTTTGTCTTATTGATGGTTACATTGTTTCTTGTTTGCTTAATATATACTGTCTTAATTCTAATGCTAGTTGGAGAGTGTGTTTGTCCTTCGACACGCATTGTAAGTGGAGTTTGCCATGACATATGTCATGGTTAGTATACTGTGCCTCCATCTACCTGTGACATAACAGTGATACCCAGGGTAAACCTACCATCTCCCATCCACTCATCACGATTCCTCTTGAGGTGAATCGATGAGTGACTCTATGGATAACCTGTACTGGGAGTTTACTCATGAGTGGGGGTGGCTTCTGTGTTATGGATCATGCAGTACAGCTTGTCCTATGTATGTCAGTGCTGGGGTTCAGGTCTCTCATGTGCATAGCTCACTGCCATTCAGATTGTACAAGGTGCAGCATGTTCATTGATTCCAGCTTGGACATGGCTTTATACATCAGGCACAGCTTGCCTCTGGGTGGGCAGTATGGCAGTGTGTGGAGCTGCAGTTTGTTTAATCAGGCAACACATGGCATCTGTTCAAGCTCTTTGATACTCCTAGTGAGGTGCTGTTGGGGACTTTACAGTTGATGGAGGTGTCTGCTGAGGTACATCCCACAGGGGCTATTGTAGTCAATTGTAACGCTGATGAAGGATGACTGCAGAGCCACAATGACCTCCCCTTATCTAGATCTGACAACCTTCATGATTATGTGGGTATATGGTATGTTTCTGTGAACACTACAGCCACATGTTTGTCCAATGCAGGATATCTATCACCTTGTGTCCCCAGGTCTCTCATTACATGTTAGGTACGTAATGGGTTAACACCTTTGTGGTAAATGGTGGGCATGTACTGTATATCCACAGGGGTTGACTATACACTTTTCTGCAATTAGCTTGCTGACATGGCTATGGCACCAGTTGTCTGTTTCTATGTGGCCCTTTTGTGGGATGCCTGTGTCAGCTGGAGGGTCAGATATGGTGGGCGGTTTGTAGTCCTCTGCATACATATTCAGACACAGTCCTTCCATGTTGGCCTGTACCTATGGGACATATATACCAAACGAGGGAGGTCCCAGGACCAAGCCTTGTGGGATGCCTGTTATATCTGGTTTGTAGTCTGACATGGCTGCAGCATGTCTGACCATGTCAGTTCTATCCTTAGTCTGGTTTGCAACCCCTCTACTGACATAGGGGTTTATATTTAAGCTGGTGAACATATCTATAATGCACACGTAGGGTATTGTATGGAAGCATTTGCAAGGTCCAGCTACGCTGTGTCGACCACATTGCCCTCATCAATGACCTTGATGACTGTCTCAAAAGAGTCAAACATGTTTAAGGGGCAGGATCTGCACTTAAGAAAGCCACACTAGGTAGGGTCCAGTGTTAGTAGGTCCCCAATATCTTTATGTCTGCGGTACATGCTGATCCTTTCCATAGCTTTGCAGACCAAGCTTGTCAGGATTCTGGGGTGGTAGTCTGCAGTATCCATTCAGGCAACACCTTTGTTGAGAAGGACCACTGTTGTTGTACACTGCTATTTGGGTACATATTGTGTGGTAAGCCTGACATTGAGCAGTAGTGTGATTTGGCATTCCATTATTCCATTATTCTTGGAGTCCATGTTGGACTCAGCCCAGGACAACATCTCATACCATTGCTGCTGTGTGTTTTGCTTTGTAGATACTGGCTGTTACCTCAGCATCTGCAGTGTAAGGGGGCCAGCAGTCTGCTGGGATAGATATTTTGCATTCTGGGGGGGGGGGGGTTGCACTGCACCTGTCAGGTTGTATGTTGGCAGTATGTGTGTGTGTTTGGTATGTTGTTTGTAATATTTGTGTGATTCAGAGCATATCTGTGAATTCCCAACACAGTTTCTACCAAGCCTTGGGATTATCCTTAGTGTTCTGTACAATTTGTATCTTCATAGGTTCATAGGTTCATACCAGGCTATCCACCCTAGGGCATTTGTAAGCATAGCCAGAGTGTGTGTGTCTTTCGCCGCCCCTTGCTATGTGAATATTATGGCCATTTATGATTTACTTTACTGTACCTCTGTCTGGACATGACACAGTGAAGACCCCCAGTGTACATTTACGATCATCCATCCACTTGGCAAGATTCCTGTTGAAGAGTGTCAGTGAGGGGCTCTGCCTAACATGGAGTGGGATTCTGTTCCAGGGTGTGGGGAGCCTCTGGGTATGTATCTGTCCCATCAGCACATCCTATTTCATTATGTGTTGAGGTTGACATCTCTCACTCTCACAGCTCCGATGGCTTTGAGTTTTCTGGGGTGGAGCATGTCCATTACTCCTGTGTTGGACATGGCCTTGTACAACAGACATACAATGCCTCTGTGTAGGCAGTATGTGACTGCATTCAGCTGGGGTGTCTACAGCCAGGCAGCATATGACATATATTTGAGACCCTTTATCCTCTTGGTGAGGTACCTTTGAGGTCTTTCTAACTGCTGCAGATGTCAGGTAAGGTACATCCCAAATGAGGCATTGTACTAGATTATGGGTCTGATAAGAGAACAGTACAGGGGCACAATGACCTCTGTTGACGTAGATGTGATTCCTTTCATGATAAGGTGTCCAATATAGACAGCCTTCCTAGCCACATTGGCATTGTGAGTGTCACATAACAGGTTACTGTCCACTTGTGTCCATAGGTCCCTAATTACTCCTTCCATACATAATGGTTTACCACCTATGTGGTAATTTGTGAGTACCTTGTTTGGTATTTGGTGGGACATTCATACTGTCCAGTGTCTTCAGGACGGCTGGGTGGGGTTCCTGTGTGTGAGAGTGTGGTCTGTAGCATGCTACAGACTGTACAGCAGTTTTGCCCACGGTTAGGTACACATGTGTGGTCTCGGATGCTTCGTGCATTGTCAGTTACCTGGACATATGGGTGTCTGTGCTGAATATGGATACTCCCCCTCCTTTTATGTTTTGGTCCAGGTTTTGGGGCCATAACGCATGATATGAGGTATAAACTGGTAGTGCTGGTGTGCTGTCAGTAGGCTTGCAGCAGGTTTCTGTCACTGCACAGACATCGATGTTCTCCATACTGGGGAGGGCCTCAGGAGCATGCATATTGCGGTTTACACGTCTGGCATTGGTCAGCATTACCCTTATGTTTCTTACCACTTATGTTTTCTAGGGTGGTGGGTTAGTCTTTTCAGCCTTGCCTACGTAAGGCTCTATGGAGGTGGCAAAAGCCTTATCCAATATCCAGATGCCGAGGGGTAACAGGTGCAAGCCATCCCTGGAACAGCAGCATGGCTTGTTAAGCATGACATCCCAGGCAGACAGACATTAGATCCTCTTGGAATGACAGCAGTAATTGTGCCACTTGTTAAAGCTGATCATTCTGTGTTTGTACTGTGGCATCATTCTTGGTGAGGGTAGGATGCTGCAAATGGTCAGTGTCATACTGGCCTGGAGAACATACTCAGAGAGCTCATCTGTCTCTTTTCATGTAGTCCAGGGAGGTACATCTCAGGTCATTCACACCAGCATGGACAATGACTGCAACATATTTCTACTTGCTTTGGGGTGACCTGCGTACTTGTGCTATGTGGCGTGGCAGCCTACAGGCAGCTTACTGTACCCTTTCCCTTGTTCAGTCTGGTGAGCGGGACAACAGTGTGTCTGACTATGGAGTCACCTATTACAACTGTATCAGGCATGTTGTTTCTCCTTCTGGCCTGTGACTGTTTGGCACACAAGCTTTGTGTACTATGTGTTGCATGTGCTATGTTTGGAGGTTGTGGTTGCTTGGGGGTCTGCTTTGGAGGCCTCTGTTGGTGTGGTGTGTTTGTAATTGGGGCCTCCGGGAATGTATTTCTGTGTTTATGTGTTTGGTTTGCAGTTGTGATAGGTCTATGTATGACTGGGTTTGTGGTGTGTGTGGTTACCTTCTCCTCCTGACTAGTTTTTACAGTACTGAGTTGAGGGAGCTCAGCCTCCGGTTTGGATAAATGGTTGCATCTCTCACATATATTTGTATTTCTTGGAGGGAGTTGAGGGTTGTCTGTGTACTTGGGGCAGGTGTAACATTGCCTGGGGATTCACAGATTCAACTTGTTATAGCTGGCCTTAGTGGATTGTATGTGTGGACATATTTTATTGCCATACTACTGATCAGTGATTACTTTCCTTTTTATGTTTGCTCTATCATGTAGTAGCTTCTTCATTCTCTTGCATGGTTTGGTAATGGCTGGAGTCCAGCATGCCAGATGCCTGCATGTATGGCATTGTGTCTTGTTGTTATTTGTGATTGCATAATCCAAGCATTCCTGGCTGTGTTTATGGAATGCCTGTATAACAGGTTCTGAGGTGTGGCCCATATTTTGCACCTGCACAGGGCCTTTAATGGATTCCACATCAGTTTGGAGGGGTGCAACTTATGCTTTACACATGTTTTTCACTGTGGTTTTCTGGCCGGGGACTGTGGTCAGGATGTGTATATCCAGTGTGATTACTCTATGGTTTGGTCTTACCAGTGAGGGATACACTTCTCATCTTGCCATCCAGTACCCATGTTGCTGATTATCACATCCAGTATGCTTACCCCTCTTGTGGGAGTAGTATGTTGTTCCTGTGCATTTTGGTTTATGGATTCTAGGAACTTTTCTCCTGCAGTTTTGGAGCTAGTATAATGCTCCCAGTCTATGTCTGGGTATTTGCAGTCAAACAATATAATGTGGTTTGGGGGGGCTTGATATATTCATGTATACCAACATAGGCCAGGTGCAGTTCCTGGTGTTAGGATGGTAGTCTGTAGCAGGCTATAAACTGGAAAGCAGTTTTAGCCACTGTTACTTGACCATGGCTAGTCCATGCTGCTTCTTGTTGTGGTACCAACATGGGGTTGTGGTTATCCTTGACAATTATTGCTAGTCACCCTCCTTTTGTAGCTTGTTCCATGTTTTGAGGCTGTACAGAACAGTATGAGGTGTAACCTGGTAGTGTTAGGGTGCTATTGTGAGCCTTGACCCAGTTTTCTGTTACAGGACAGATATCAACATTCTCCATACTGGGTGAGTTTACACTGCACGCATCTTGCTGTTTAGACTTCTGGCATTGGGTGGCATTACATCTAGGTTCTTATCCCTTGTGGTACTTATGGAGGTGAGTTTGCGTCTTGAGTCTTACCTATTCAGGGCACGCTGTGGGTAACAATAGCCTTTACCAGTATCTATGAGGCCTGGACTGATAGGTGCATGCCACTCCTAGCAGGTGGAGCATCATGTCATGCTCAGCATGTCATCCCAGGCTGGCACACATTGGATCCCCTTTGACTAACTGCAATACTCCAGCCAATTATTGCAGTTGATCATCCCATCATCATATTGTGGCATCATGCTTGGTGAGGGTAGGATGTTAGTCAGGGTCCTCAAGTGTGCATATGCTACATGGTGTTACATTACTTAACACATGGCATTCATGCCTCAGGTGGTGCTGCAGGGCTGCCTCTGTCGGATGCACATGT
The DNA here is from genome assembly GCF_019279795.1 of Protopterus annectens. Lineage (NCBI taxonomy): Eukaryota > Metazoa > Chordata > Ceratodontiformes > Protopteridae > Protopterus > Protopterus annectens. Next base: position 1,450,800,899 of record NC_056743.1, read on the forward strand.
TACACTCCCTGTACATGTTTGACAGCAGGTTATGTCATTTTAGGCATCCATGTTATTATATGAGTGAGTCAGAGAGGGGTATCATTCCCAGGGTTCCTACTGAGCCAGTGTATGTGCTATGCATTGCCTCTTTGCCAAGGCCAGGGCATACTGGGCACTCCTCCTTCTGCCTACCGGGGCAGACTCAGGTTGTTCCTCCTCCGAGTCACGCTCTGCCTGTGATGGCCTTGGCAATGGTGGGGGGCTGTTTGGCCTGGCCCTATGGTGGTCCTGCTGCAGCTGTTTTCACAAGATCATATTATGTAGCATAGCACATGCCATGACAATTTGGCTACATGTAGTTGGTGAGTACTGCAAGGCTCCACCAGATGTGTCCAGACACCGGAACCGTGACTTGAGCAGCTCAAACACACGCTCTATTACATTACGTGTTTTTATGCGTGTGCCTCATTATGGCATTCCTGTTCAGGTGTGTGTGCGTTTCTGATGGGTGTCATCAGCCACGGCTCCTGTTCATAACCTGCATCCCCCACTAGGTGTCCGTGTGGGATGTCCCCATTGGCAAATTTCTGGTACAGCTGCGTCAAATGCTAGATATGGGAATCATGGTAGCTCCCAGGGCAGCCAGCACACACATTCATTATTATGCCCTGGGCATCACACACGACCTGGCATTTGATGGAGGGGAAGCCCTTGCAGTTAATGTAGGCCCTACCCCACTCACCGGCTGGTGCTTTGATGCATATGTGCGTGCAGTCTATTGCACCCACTACCTCAGGGTATTCTGCTATTTGCTGGAAGAGACGCATATTGCTGACCAATACCTCACAGGCATTGGGGAAATATACATGATCACCGACATGTGCTGACATGGCATCCAGGAACTGGTGCAGTACCCTGGAGGGTGATGCCTGTGATATCCCCATCATATCACCAGTTGGTCTCTGGAAGGTACCTGTTGCTAGTATTCTTAGGCCAACACATACCTTGGTTTCCACTGGGATGGGTTCCCCTCTGTTGGTTCTGTGTGTGAGGCGTGGCCTGCACAGCTCGACAATTTGCTGCAGGAGGTCTCTGTCCACTCTATAGTGCTCTACTATCTCCAGCTCATGTAACCCGTGGTAGGTGACCCTGGGCCTGTACACTCTTCTCTGTCTCCTCACTGTGGGTTGTCTGGCACCATCTGCATTGTCACCACCCTAAGCAAGTCGCCTATGTCTCCTTATGACAGCTATGGCAGCCCCTATCATTTCTGCTCTGAGTTCAGCTTTTTCAGTTTTCACTTCTAATAGCTTACTTCTGTCTTGCAGTGTCTCTTGTGAGAAACATCCTGCACTGCTATTTGCAGAGTTTTAAGTGTTTGGCTGAGCTACTATTCTGCCTGTGTGATTGCCTGCTTCTAATTGTTTTCACCTGCTAGCTCCAGCAGTATTCTCTGCTAGCTTCCTACTAATTCTGTTGTTTCCTTTTTCCTTTCTGTTTCCTCAGGGGGGAGCAACGTGCATACCAGCAGAAACACGCTCACAGTGGCTTACACACGTGCACACATGCTTACACGGTTCAGAATCTGCTTATTCGGGTTAAAACGTGCACACACCAGCGCAAACAGTGTTACACGTCTGCCAACAGGCTCCCATATGCTCAGTCTGCCTTACACGCACACACACTAGCGCAAACAGTCTTAGGAGTCTGCCAACATGCTCCCACATACTCAGTCTGCCTTACACGTGCGCACACTGCCCTACCCATGCCTCATGGCATGCACACGTGCGCATGCATGCCCAACAAGAAACTTTAGTGTAAGCAACAATGTACACCTTCCATTTCTTGACTTTCCCATGCTTATCTTGTGGCACTCCTCTTTCCATGATCTGTGTCTGACATCTGTCATGTAACACTGACCTCCAATGAACTGCTTTTCTTTCTACCATTCCCCCCTGTGATGTCACCTATCTCCTACTCTATTCCTCCCCCTTATGTATCTCTTACACTACTCAGAATGTGCTCATTTGCTATGTGACAGTGGAATTCAGTATCCTAACACTCATTTACATCAGATTGCCTACTAATGCTTTGTTACATCTCTTAGACTCAGCTTCCCCCCTTAGCAACCACTAAGTGGTGGCCATGTTGTTTTTGGTCTGCTGGTCCCTGTATTGTAAATCCATGTATTGCATAAATCCCACATTTGTGGTTTTATAACCTTCATTTTTATGTTTTATACAGCGCAACTCGTTTGCGCGGGGCTGCAAAAAAAATATAATTTTTCATATTTGCATCGGGGTACCTTGCCAGTGGCCACATATTTGACCATTGCATGCTGCCTGACACATATGCACCCTTTATTTGGAGCTGACATGGCTCCATTGTGGTTTTTGCAGAAACGTTCTCAGTTGTCAACTGAGTACATTTCTGCAGCTAAAACGGCTCTTACATGGGCTGCTTTCTGCTTCGTGGATCGCTACTCTACCTCATTTGCATGCCTTTCGAGGTATTTAGCATATTCACTCCCAATCCGTGTAAGAGACATTTTAGCTGGTCTCTTACACGGAGTTTCGGGCTGTTCCTGGATCGCGAGGCTTGCATGGAGTCTTACATGTCTCTTACACTCCGTGCAAGCCTTCGTGAATCCTGCCCATAGTTAAATAAACAAAATGTGTTGTGTTGCAATTCACCTTCCCTGGGAAAACAATAGTTCTTTTATAGTAACATACCACTGCATAAGGGCTTGTGTGAATATACCTACCCATTTTGCAACAACCGCATTTTTACATAAAAGGAATTCAAAACTTCTTACAAATTCCATGAATCTTTCAGTATATATTTCTCTGACTAAAATATTCTTGCATTTAAAATCGACATATTTTGCCAAGGGTTCTGTCTTGGAGCCCTTTGCAGACACTATTGTTCTTAAGGTTGGGTCATGAGCATTTTTATGTGTCTTTGGGATACCATATATGGAAGCTAATCTAGGCTTCTCAACATTCAAATAATCTTAAGCGTCATGCTGAATTTCTCCTTGTAGGATCATGTCCAGCAAGAGAAAATCAAACCTGGATTAAGCCCTGTTCATTTTGTTTAGCGATACTCTCTCATGATTTAACATTTGAAACATCTTCGAAGAATAATCAGTTGTTGTTTCTTTCGGCTTTTCCCAGTTAGGGGTTGCCAAAGTGGAACTCCGGTCCGCTAATGATTGGTAGTTGATTTTTACTTGCCGAGTTACCAGCCCTGACGCACAACCTTCAATGAAGGTACGCCCATTCACGCATGTCTCCATGCAGAAGATGCTCTAGCTGAGAATCGAACCAGACAGTGTCTTACTGTGAGGCAAAAAAACTACTGCAGCACCACCACCGCGGTTTTGAAGAATAATCAGTACTGTCCATAATTGCCACCCCTCATTGGGTTTCATAATGTGAACCTTTTTACTTTTGGCCAGACTAAATAATAGTTCCCTTTTGTGGTAGCAAATTGTCAGGCCTAATATTTCTGTTTCTATTATGTATTGACCTAAATTCATTTTCACAAATCTTCTCAGAAATTGCCACTGTAGGATTGGAGAATGGTAGAAAGGTACTTTTCCTACCCAGCCCAGTGTGTCTGTCTTGTTCAGTTGTATTCCTGTCAGAGAAAAATAATTGTAAATTACAATTTCTACAATATAATTTCAGTTGATACATAACATCAGGATTAAAACTGGGTTTTAAAAGTAAATCCCTTTTTGAATATATACATATATGCTTCCATCCACTCAATCTGGGAAAGAGTGAGCACCCAAAACGTGTCCACTGCATCATCATCCATTATTAACTTGCAACCACATTTACACAATTTCAATGTCTCTATCTACCCCAGCCCCTGCCCTGAGGATTGGAATGAAAGTTCCTCTGTTGGGGTTTCGGTCTGTTATGAGAGACACGTGAAATTTAATTGTTATTAGTGCTGTTTGTGACTTTGCCTGTTGGTAGTTTTATTTTTTATTCATTTATTTAGTGATTAATTGATTAATGTTTCTTCCTGTGATTGGTTGAGTTACCAATCCACTGCTATTTAAGTGTGCTGTTTTATCACAATCTTGTTACTCTGATGAAGTCTTACTATTTTAAAAATGAAAGCGCTCAGGATTGTTTTTTGTTTAATAAAGTTCCTGGTGGTCAGAGACGCTTTGTGATTCTTATTGTTTGATAGTTTTGGCTTGTATAATTTTTTATTTTTATTTTGGGTAATAATCAAACTCAGCTTCACATGGATGTATTTCATCCTGTCCTTAATTTAATATGGTTACATGGATAAAAATTATTCAGTGATCGAAATAAGGATATTTATGTATGTTATTATAGTGCCGCATAATAGCAAATTACTTCTCCTCCTATAAAGATTTCTCCAACAACTAATGTTTTAGATAAGGATTTTTGTTCAGTGTACATGTGTTTTTTAGCAAATTACTAACTTCAGCAAGGTACAACTTCAGCAGTTAAACCTGTCAATTAAGATCTATATTGACAACTAAAAAATTAGTTTTCTACAGCATTGAATATGGAATGAGACATATTCCTTTCTAAAGCAACACAAGCTATGAAAAGAAAAAATCTGTTAGGACTTTCATGAGCTGTGTCAGGCATAAATGATGACACAGATAATCAAAGATAGGGAAGGGCTTCTAGGCACTGAGCTACATCTAGGTTATAATATAGGGAGAAAAAAATCAAGGATAAAGTTAACTACATTGGAGGGTGAAGCTGCCCTTTACATTACCAAAATGCAACATTTACTTTCAAATTTGCAGTTTATTTTCAAGGGGAACATGCCCCAGCAGCTAATAATCATAGATGATTTTTTTTTGTGCAAAGCCAACATTTCTAAACTATATGGAGCTCCAGTTTGAATTCCAATAAGAACATTCCATAGAAACAACAGCACTGCATTGTGTATAAAATAGCAGCAGTGTATGCACATGTTGTATAAAACAGAAGCAGCATGTTCACACTATGTATAAGAAAGCAGGCATATAGGTGCACTGTATATAAATAAAACAGCAACAGTGAATGCACTCTATGTATAAAACAGCAACAGTTGTGTAAAAAACACAGCAGCAGTGTATGCACACTGTATGTAAACCAGCAACAGTCTATACACTCTAGGCTCAAAACAACATCAGTGTATTCACACTATGTATAAATGAGCAGCAGTGTATGCATAATATATATATAAAACATAAGAGAAGCACTGTGTGAAACCAACACAGTGAATGTGCACTATGTATAAAACAGCATCAGTGCAAGTAAATCATGCATAAAAGCAGCAGTGTATTCATACTGTTTAAAAAAACAGCAGTAAAAGCATGCTATGTATAACACAACATCAGTACATGCAAATCATATATAAAAATGCAGCTGTGTAGACCCCCTGTGTAAAAAAGCAGCAGTGAATGCAAATTTGCACAAAAGAGTAACATTGTATTTGCAACATGTATAAACCACACTGTATGTGTACTGTGCATAAAACTACACCAGTATATTTGCAATATATATAAAAGAGCAGCTGTGTATGTGCAGTATGTATTAAACAACAGCAGTATATGCATACTATATATAAAAGATAAAGGAAATACAGAGCATGTGCAATATATATAAAACAACAACACTGTATGCACATTATGTATAAAACAATAGCAGTGTATGCACACTATGTATAAAACATCAGCAGTGTATGCACAGTAAGTATAAAACAGCAGCAATGTCTGCAGATTGTGTAAAACAGTAGTGCATATGGACTGCTTATAAAACAGAAATTATGTATGCCAACTGTAGATAAACACCAGCAGCAGCAGTGTATGCGCACTTTGTGAATAAATGACAACATTGTGTGTACAGTACATTTAAAACAGCAGCAGCAGTTATGTGTACTGTGTATGAAAGAGTGACAGAGTATGTACTCCAAACAGCATCAGCAGTTATGTGCACTGTGTTTAAACCAGTAGTACTGCATCACATTATGCATAAATAAGCAGCAGTGTATGCATACTATTTATAAAGCAATTACAGTATAGCATTCAATGTATAAAACTGCAGCAATATACTGTATGTGCAGCATGTATAAAACAGCAACAGTGTGTGTATGCACTTTGTATAAAACATCAGTGTAAGCATGCTATATGTAAAACAGCAGAGTATGTACACTAGGTAAAAAACAAATGGGTACAGGCACTACATATAAAACAGCAGAAGAACATGCACACTATACATAAAACAGTGGTAGTGTGTGCATACTATATATAAACAACAGCAGCAGTGTATTGGCAGGGTGGATACCATAGCACCACTGTATGTCAACAGTGTACAAACCAGCAGTAGTGTGTGTGCACTGTATATAAAACAGTGGCAGTATATGTGCACTATAGGAAAAACAACAGTAATATATTCACAGTTTATAAAAAAGTGACAGTGAATGAGCACTGTGTATAAAACAGTGGCAGTACATAAGCACTACAAGATAAATAACAGTAATATATCCACACTTTTTATAAAAAAGCAATAGTGAATGAGCACTGTGTATAAAATTAAAGATTAAAACATGCTACAATAAAAAATCCAAGTTTGGAAATGGTGGTTCATATCACACTCATCATTGCACTGTTCTTCAGTCACTTAAGTGACTTAAACTTCCACAGCAGATAACTTACTTTAATCTGATATCAGCTCATAACATAATGCATAACAAAACATTAGCGTACCCAGCCCTCAGCTCCATCTTCATGTCCTAGCACCCCAAAAGATCACTCTCTTCAGAAGATAAAGAACTCCTGTCACAATCTAAACTCAAAAAAAAAAAAAAAACATTTGGACAAAGTCTGTATTCCTATTCTGTTGCAAACAGCTGGAATTCATAACTGCTTTCCATGAGGTCTAATTCAAATTTGCCCACCTTTAAACACATTCTCAAGATGTTCTTGCACTAATCCAGGCTAAACATTTAATTTTAAACCTGTTTTACCTTCCTTCTGCAATTCTATTCTATCTACTGCATTATCTTTATATTTTCTTATCAATTTCTCTCTACTACAAATTCCTTTATTTCTCTTCCTAATTATCTGACTTATCCTCCAGTCTTTAGCCCTCCCCAAGTACTGAGCTTATGTCTCCTTCACTTACTTTATGCCTCCTTCACATTCTCAACCTATACTTTCTCTCGCTCATCCATCCTTCATTCCTCTTCTTATGTTTGCCTCATCAGAATAAATAATTACTGATTATCTTCATAGTATCACTAACCTAATATAATTTAAAACACATCTACAAAATGTTTAATCATGTTGTAATCATAAATTCTAAATAACATTTTATAAACTATGTATTATTTTTTTTATATTTTTGTAACTTTTAAATCTATCTGGAGCTTTTCTTCCTAGGTCTCAGTTGAAAGGGGGGTACATTTTGGCTCATTCAGACTTTCACAGTAAACATATGGCAACAAATGAATAAATAAAATAAAATAAATACATGGGTAGGACTGTGAACATATTGGATAAAGTTAAGTGAATTCAAAATATCAAGAAATTCAGGTAGTTATTTATCGGATAGTTAAAATCCCCAAGCAATGCTGCAGGGTTTTCATTTAGAATTTCATCTAATTTGATCAAATAAGTATCATGTTCACTATTACCTAGGCTAGTTCTGAAGACGCCCCAGTGCAAGACGAAAGTGCTTAACTATATGGTGATTTGTACTGTCAGAATAAATTTATTACTTGTTGCTTCACAGCTTGGTGTTTGAGTCAGCATGGACTTTTTATTACATCATGTTCAATATTGTTCATACAGGAGGATTCATAAAGGTTATCGTGAGGTGCACACATTGTGTACACCTAGAGGCAACCTTTTTGAATTCATAGACAGCCTACATTGGTGCTTTTGCATGAAGACATGTAACACAGCTGGAGGCTGCCTCTGTGGCCATGCTAGATGCTAATGAAGCATTCCGGTGGAGAGGCATATGCTAATTAGCCATGTGCTCCCCCCTTCCAAGCTACCTTTGGTAAAGCAGCTATGCACTGAGCAATTCACAGAAGTGCCTGGTCATGTAGATTAGCATAGCTGCTCCTTACACCTCATGGTAGTGAACACAGCCAGAAGGCCATACCATATTCATCCAAAGTGGTAGAGGTACGTGCTGAAGAGTTAACTGATGAGGTGGCATTAGGTGTGTGTGTGTGTGTGTGTGTGTGTGTGTGTGTGTGTGTGTGTGTGTGTGTGTGTGTGTGTGTGTGTGTGTGAATGTATGCAAAGGTCTACATATGCAAGTGTGTGTGTGTGTGTGTGTGTGTGTGTGTGTGTGTGTGTGTGTGTGTGTGCATGTGTGTGTGTTATGTGTGTGCATGCGTGTATGTGTGTGCATGTGTGTGCGTGTGTGTGCATGCGTGTGCGTACGTGTGTGCGTGTGTGTGTGTGTGTATGTACGTTTGTGTGTCTACTTGCTAGGTAGCAGTAGGGGAGTTAGGAAAGGGGTAAGTTACGTAGGAGTGTGTGAGTATGCATGTGTATGTGTGAATGTATAAGTATACCTATAAGAGAAATTGGATGGGGAGGGAGCTGTTTTGTGTAACTGTGTGTGTGTATAGACTAACAAGCAGAGCCTGCAACATTGGGTGGGGGGGGCACTATCCACCAGTTATAACTCTATACTCATGCCAGAGCTGCACTTAAACAGTACAGGGATCAGGGTGGGGGAACCATTAGACACCAGGGATAACTCTATACTTGTAACTTAGTGGTAATTAAACATTATGAGGATCAGAGGATGGGAGGAGCTGCTAGCAACCAGGGTAAACTCTATACTCATCTCTGAATGGCGCTTACATGTCATGTGGGCCAGTGGGAATGCAAGGCACCAGGGAGAGCTCTTCACTGCTGTGCCTCTACTGCACTCATATAAGCAGTGGGCAGGGGGAGCACTAGGCACTAAAGAGCTACTTGTAAAATTGTTCCTTAAAGGCACATAAACATCAGAGTTTGGGGGAACCAACAAACTGCAGGGATTACTTTTATTTCTCATGCCTTAATGACACCTAACAGGGATGAGGGGGGACCACTAGACAGTTCTTTTTCTTGTGAATTAATACCACTTAATGAGGATCAGGTGGAGCACTAAACACAAGAGATATCTGTTTAATAATATAAGGGTTGGGGGATAATACTAGATACCTGGCATACTTTGGCGTACCTATGGATATCATGTGTGCAACTCTAATGCCTAGCATTAATGACTGATGGAAATCTGTGATTTACAAGGGCGGGAAAAGGAAACATTGGGGACATTCATGCAACACAGGGACAAGTTTGGGGTCTGTGTTGTGTGTGTGTGTGTGTGTGTGTGTGTGTGTGTGTGTGTGTGTGTGTGTGTGTGTGTGTGTGTGTAGTGTGGGTTACAGAGTGAATGACAGGCTACCTCTACTTAAATGATGAAGCCACCGACATTGCTAAATACCACAGGAATTGCTGATCTGCATTCCGTTGTGGTTAACTGCACTAGCTAATAATGAGGTCTTTCCTCACTGCAACTATTTATCTATGAATCACAGAATACTGCATGGTGTTAACAGAGCCTTTTACCACAGCCCTTAACTTGATGTAGTAGATAAGTAATAAATCCTTTTTTTTTTTTTCATAAAAATGTTTTATTTGATTTTTAAAATGTCAAGTCAACAATTGAAACAATCTATAACAAAACAAATAAATAGCTATTTGCAAAAGTCCATAACAACATACTCTTTTATATAGTAAACCATTAATAATTTTCTTGTAAATCATTTAGTCTTTTGCCAGGATATGTAATAATGAGTAATGAATCCTTGAGTAGGTGTTCTGTATGTTAAAACAAAATGACACATGCCCCAAGGTGGACCATGCTGTGCAATTATACTCAGTAACTCTGTTTCATCATCTCTCTGTTTCTAATAAGAACTTATGGAATCACATAACAGGAACAACACTTCTGTTGACTTAGAACAGAATGCATTACTTCTGTGTCCTGCAAACATTACTGATTACTTGTCAGGTGGCAAAACTTAATTATTTTAGCCTACAAAGCCTTATTCACTCAAAGTCATATCCATATCATACATTACCTTGGCAGCAGACAATAAGGAACCAAGATGGCGGCCATCCCTTTGTACCCTCCCGCACTACTTATTCAAATCCTACATGTTCACTGGTTTAGGAGTATAACCGAGCTGACCAATTTGAAAGAATAACCCAGTTATATAACTAAAAAATGTTGTTTCAATTTGATCTGCTTCCTGCTTATTGTCTTTTCTTTTTGGCTTTTCCCGGTTAGAGGTTGCCACACCAGATCACCGGTCCTCTAATGATTGGCAGTGGATTTTTATGGTGCCGAGGTTCCAGCCCGATGTCCAACTTTCATGGAACGCACACTCATTCACGTACGCACCTACCTGCATGTCTTTATTATTTATGCAGCCGCAGGGAGGACATGTAGACTCTGCACAGAAGGAACTCCGACCGGGAATTCCTGCTTATTGTAATATATTAATTTAAGATGGAGTATTTATTTTGATTTGATTTTTCTGAGTGTTTGTATTTCTGTTGTAAGGCACCTTTGGAAAGATAGCTACAACATCTTTAAATGGATGAGTGATTATACTTGAAAGCAGATATACTGTCTTACTTCCAAGGTTGTCAACTTCTTTGCAAACATTTTTAGGATCAAGTGCTAGGACAGGAAGACCTGGTTTGACTTCTGCATCATCAAAAACTAATTTTAGCAGTAATCATAATATTTCAGCTCCTAAAGACAGCTATTGATTTCACATTTAACAGAAAATAAATATAACATGTATGACATACTAGAGAAGCTCTCTTGATGAAAGTGTCAAAAACAATATTTTACAGATAAGTGAATGGATTTTACCTTAAAATGTACAGTATGCAACCTTCAACTGATGTTTGACAGACATTTCTGTGCAGTGCAGTATTCTCTTCCAGAATCATTTCTTATCTATTAGAAGAGCATGCACACTGTATAAGGCAAATAGAAAATATAATTGTGTAGAAAAACAATTTCTTGGATTGTCTATTTTTTGTTTGGAGAAGTTTAGTGAAGCAATTGCTTGGATCATCTTAGCTGTTGCTTATTTCTTGCCTATTTGACTACTTGGCAGTGCACAAGCTGCCAGACAATATGATTTGTCATGCTGGCCAAGCAATAAACATTTTATTTCTGTGGAGTCATGGAAATAGTTTCCTTTTGATGCCAGTATACTTGCAAAATCACACATTTCACTGCATCCTTAATGTGTTCAGCAGAGAATTATGCCCTGGCTTTCACTGATTATGAATGACAATGACTGATGCATACGGGAAAGAAATGTCAGATAACAACATTGTCTGTATCTCCTGCTTTTCACACTACCTTAATTCAGCTGTACATTGATTTATAAAAGAGGAAGAGATACAAAGACTTTCACAGATGTGATGAAAATTACACAGCTGCATGTCAGCCAGCCCTGCAATGTATGGGGACATTTTAGGTTGTTTAAGAGCTACAGTAACTGTATTTCAAAATGATGCTTCTATAAGGAGAAATGTATCGTTCCTTAGTCAGTTAGGGGAAAAAAAGACTTTTCATACAATGGCAGTGTTTATTTGAGTATAGTAAGTTAAAGGGTGCTCAGTATGAAATGCTTTCATAATCATAACCATCATCCTCCTTTTCCTGATTTTTACATAGAGTCAAGGCGTTACATTAGATATTGCCCTTTCTTTTGAGTCAGAGCCACTCTCTTACTTTCATAGACAGTTTTGCCCTCCTGCCTCAGATCTCTGCTTACATACTTCATCCAGCTCTTGACAGGATGCCCTCATCTCTAGTTTTTTTTCCAAATTTGCTTTATTAAATAAACTTTTGCTTTCTTGCACATGTACCTAAACTGCCATAATCTTATTTTCTTTGCCCTTTTCTGTAATTGGGACTAATTTACTGCTGTTCTCATGTCCTCCTTTATTCGACTGTCCCATAGTCTGCATCCTACCATTCAACTCAGGCACTTCATCTCCATCACGTCTAGCTTCTTATCTTCCCTTTCTTCATTGTATATCTTACTTTTTATCTTCTTTGCCATTCTAGCTTTGACAACATCATTCAGAGTTTCATTCTTCTCCACTTTACCTCACAGGTCTTCTTTATTTATGATTTATTTACTTGTCTTTGTTGACTAGGAAACATCTGACTGGGCAAAATGTATTTTCAGTGGAGGCCAAGGGAGAAAAGCTCCAGATTTAAGTAACACATGATGCTCATTTATAATTGCAGGGTAAAAACATTTACACATGAGCTTATTTAAATAATTTTACATATTTTTAAATATTTCTTACATAAACATAACATTTTCATACAAAAACACAACAGAAAATTAACATAAATGGGCTAATTATTGAATAAAGAAATAACATACAATAGCAATTAATGCTTTTGTAGCATGATGGCTGCAGGGTAAACATCAAATTGCTGTATTTTTGAGTTTAGTAATTATTTACAGACAGACAAGTAAAATGCAGTTTAAAAATGATAAGAGATATATGAAAGGAGAAGTTATAGAAATGAGCAGGAAGATAAATGGACAGAGGAAGAATTGTAATTAACAGTGGGTTGTGAGAGAGGGAGGAAAGTAAGAGTTTAGGAAATAAGTGCAGTATGATGAGGAGCGATAAGCTACAAAAAGATTGGAAAGCAAAGTGGCTGAAAGGGTTGGAGAAAAGTATAATGAATAAAGCTAGCCAGTTAACATTTTTGGCACAGGTGCTGTTTATGCAAAGTTTTGAAACTATTTAAGTTTTCTATCTGTTTTAACTGTGTGGGTATCTCATTCCAGACTTTTGACAAATAATAGGAGTAGAAAGAGTCTCCAGCAGTGCTCAGTGGCTTACTGATACATAGTAAAAGTGTATTGCTAGAGAGAAGGTCCCCAGTGGGTGAATAGTAGATTAGAGTATTTTGTAGTGCTGGGCATTTGTCTGGAGAGTACAATAGGATGTGGGCAATGATTAGTTATGAATATGTCAACTGGTTTGAGAGTTCAAGATAGTTTAACTGTTTTAATGCAAGGCAGTTGTGTGTTTTATAAAGTTAGTTGGTTGCAAATTTAGCTATTTTGTAGTAACAGGAGGCTAGTTTAGTCTTATATGTAGTGTTGATATTTTAAGAATGGGAGAAGTATATAATGGAGAAGGAAGGTGGCATGTTGCTGCTAAAGTAATCTTTGCTTTATCCAACAGGCAGTGTTTAGCCCTATGGAGGGAGATGAGTTTTCGGTGAGTTTTCTTGATGGAATGAAGTATTTGGTTATCAGATTTGAGGCTGTCATCTATTATGATCCTGAGTAGTTAAGACTGACTTATGGTTTCTATTTTTGTGTTATTACTTGAGGTAATATAAAATGTGTGTTTCAGGTTAAAGTGTTGTTTTGCAGTAAATAGCATAAGTTTTTTTTGGTGTTTGCAAAAAAAAAATGAAAACACTGTCATCTGTGTTACCATAACTGGCAGGATATTTGCGTACATTCTCAGGCTAACTTGTATTGTATGCCAGCATGTCTAATTGTGAATAAATACATTTTTTTTAAATGTTGAATATTTCCCTGTTCAAAGAGACTGTTTAAAGAATTTGCCAGTATTTTGATACATTTCTAACTACTCAGGTTTGGGAGGGAGATTCTAAAGTACTATGGAGAATCAGCCGAACAGTAGGTGATGTCATTAGAATGTTCCTGATCGCTAGGTGATTATTTAAACATCTGATTGACAGAATTTTTTTTTCAAACAGCTGACTGTTATTTTTAAAATAAGACAGTTGACACTGTTAAGCTGTGCAGGTAGTCAAGTGCTGAGCAGTTTTTGAAGAGCAGCTGTTTGTGAAGAGTTGCAGTCACTTACAGTGCTGTGCAGTGATACCTGAAGAAAAGAGAACTCACCAAAAACTGTAAGCCTACCTTTGCCTTGATGTTATGTATTAGATTAGATCAGGCACAGTATTATCTAGTTAGACCAGGAAAGCTTAGTTATTAAAATAGAGTTTTTCTAAAACGATGGACTTCTATCCTACTGTTTAATTTTCTATTTCTAGTGATTGAATTATGATGCTTATTGAAAGTTATAGAATTACATTCTTGTAATCATTTTACTTATTATTGAATGTTTTCATTACATTACATTGTGGCTGGAAATCATTGTTTTTCTATAGAGATTAGAGAGTGTTTATACCTGTTTGATACTCCCGAGGTCCCCTTGAAGGTCTTTCTGCTCTGGTCATAGCTATTACTTATTTTGTATTTAATTTTCATAATTGGACACCCCTTTAGAAGGGCATAAAGATACTCTGATTGGTGGCAGCATTATCAAATTATTTTGGGGGAAGGACATAGCTGGAAATCTGTGTCAGGCTTTCCCAGAAATGCTTGAATGCGTGAAATTTAAATTTACTTTGAGTGTGACGGTATCAGAAATCTTAAACTGGAACACATTGTTCTGAAGTGTGTAATAACGAGTTACATTAGGGCTGGACCAAAATATACAGTCCAGTCCCAGATTATTGAGCATGTTCCTGTTGTGCCCTTAGGGGAAATTGTGAAATATTACTCTTGTATAGTTGACAGTCTCACATTGGAATCAGTAGTGAGGATTGAATCTCCTTAGTTACTGACCCAGGATAGTAAGGGAAGTCATACTAATTGTTGGCAGTTCGGTGGGGTACTGGCCTGACATCACAGTTAATTGGTTGCTGTCTGATGGGATATAGCTGAACATCACAGCATTAAGCAGCAAGTTAGAATTGAATTGTTGGTATATTGTATGAGAGTGGCAAGTGTTGTAGCAGTATGAAGTTTATTTACAAAAATATTTATAAAATGGGGTTGAGTACTGACCTTTGGGGAACATGAACAGAGATTGGTTGAAATGTTGAAAGGCTTTGTTGCCATTTAGTTGCCTGCTAATGACTGCACAAATTACTTTGAAACAAGGAGAGTGTGGGGTAAGTGACACCTAATGTTGTTAGTTCAAAGAGGAGCTTTTGGTGGGACACTGTGTCAAATTTATTGGAAAGGTAGCAGTAGTAGTAGTACTGCGGCTGGGCCTGAAACCTTGCTGGGTGTTGGAAAGGGGGTTGTGTTTGGCTATATGTTTCAGAAGCTGGTAGGGAATACATCTCTCAATGATTTTAGAGAGGGGTGATAGGATAACAATAGGTCTATGGTTTGCTAACTCTGTTGAAGTACCTCCTTCGTGAAGAGGTATAATAGATTTTTTTTCCAGATGGATGGGACATACTTTTCAGTTTTATTTATTTATCATTTGTTAACCAGGAAAGTCTGACTTGGAACAAAGCCAGTTTTCAGCAGAGGCCCAGGGAGAAAGGCTCCAGATGCATGTCTTTGTAACGTGGGAGGAAACCGGAGCACCCGGAGGAAACCCACACTAACACAGGCAGGACATGCAGACTCCACACAGAAGGCACCCCACCCAAAAATCAAACCAGAGAACCTCTTGCTGTGAGGCGACAATGCTACCACTGCACCACTGCGCCGTCCATCAGTCGGTTACTGACTGGTTGATTAGAATGAAGAGACAGAAGGCTAGTGTTTCTGCACCTATTTTTCAGAACACAGTGGGAAGGTTATTGGCAGCTGAGGTTATTGTTTTTAACTTGGCTAGTAATTTTTTTATAGTTGATCTTGAGATGAGCTGAAAACTAAAAGACTGTGTTGCTTTTGAGAACAGATGGAAGTTGGAGGGATGAAGTGAGGCGGTCATTAATTGATGCTAGAACTGATTGGATAAAATAAGTGTTGAACTGAATGGCAATAGACTCTTTTTTTGTTTGAAGCAGAAGGACAGGGCATAGTGATATGGCTGTGGTGTAATAGTTCATTTAGACAGGACAAAAATTGCTTGGGGTTAATTTGGTATTTTTATTTGAGATTACTGTAGTATGATTTCTTGTCATATTTAACAAGGATCTTGGTGCGGTTTCTCAGATATCTGAAATGTTGGTAGACATGTTGCATTTTATTCTTTTACCATCCTGTCCATACTTTTTCTCTTTGCAGCATAGGCTGTTGGGTATCTTTTGTCAGCCATGGTGCTGCATTCAATTTTACCCTTCTTGTCCTAACTGGTGCTAAATCATTTAGTATTTTTAGGAAGGTGTGAGTAACTGCTTCATCTAGGGCATTACTCTTAATACACTTCATTTGTAGTGGGACAGACCTGTTAAAAATGTGCCTTTGTCAAATTTGGTTAAATTGCATACTTGTTTATAGATTATTTGTTTGGGTAAACCATGTAGTTGTCTGATTACATAGGATGGGAGGTGGTCATTTACAACAACCAGAAGATTTTATATTATGGAGTTTGTTAGTCAGTACCCAATCAAGTATGGACTAAGTCATCTAAGATGAAGGATTCCTGGGGGATGTTGTCAGATATCCAGTGTAGGATATCTTCAGCTGTGATGTAGGATATTTTCAGCTGTTGTAATGTTGTTGTCTGGTGGGATGTATACTGCTGAGATACATACAGATTTATTTTGGTTGATTTCAAAGTATGCAGTCAAAAGTTCAGCATTATAAAATTCTGGGATATTTAGATGGGCTTGAGTTATTTTTATGTTGCTTTCATAAATAATAGGAATACCACCTGCTCTTTTAAGATTTCTGTCCATTCTGAATATGTTATATCCTGGGGAAATTATTTTGTTGTCAGTTATTTCTTGTCTTAGATAGATTTCAGTGGTGATTAAATGTCTGTGGAGTAAAAATCTAGACATACACAGATATCATGAATTTTGTTGCAGATGCTTTTGAGGTTAATGTTGAAAAGAATGAGGTTAGCTTCATTACCTGATGGGAAAATTGTGTCAGGAGCATTGGAAAATGATGGGCTGGCCATGGTGGGTAGTTGACATGTAGGTCTGGGGTTAGGGTGGATAGTTCCACTATAGATATGGGGTGAGTAGACATATGGAGTCATTTGTATTTGTATCTGACTTTCAGTACTGCTGATAAAATGCTATTCTTTACTTTAATATATCTCTAAGAGAACAAACTTGAGCATATATACTGGTACAGAGAATGAGAGATAGGGAGAGAAAGACAGTTTTGTGATGTAATTTATGTGTGTTTGCAATGGAGATGGGATATGATGTGAGGATATTAAGTGAGTTAGTGCTGTGACTGTACAAAGCAATAACAACTGACTTACTGTCATTATGAGTTGAGTTGATGAGAGTTTACATGGTGGGTAGAAGAAGGTGGAGGTTTGGTAAGATAATGGCTGTATGGTATATTAATGAAAGGAGTGGCATGAGAACTGCAGATAAAGAGGTGTGATAAAGAGTAGGGAGAAGTTGTCTGGCTAGTATACAGATAGTTAAGGTAGTGGAGAGTGGTTAGATTGTGTGCAGAAAACTGAATAGTATGAGTTTGTAGGCAGGGGAATGAGAAGAACTGAGTAGTGTACAGATGACGGAGGAGACTAAAAATGTGTATTGATGAGAAGGATAGTATTCCAAAGTAGCATCTGTAAGCAGCATATCTCTCAACTGTACAGATTTTTGCAGAATGTTCAGATTTTTGCCTCTTATTTTTGGCCCATTTTTCATAAAATTGCAGTTTTCTTGCAAATTGTGGTATATCATTAAAGACTGAAGTTAGAAAATGATGACAGGCATTTGAGTTTTAGACTTCAAGAACAATGAACACAAAATAATAAACTAATAAAAAAAACAAATATCCAGCAAGCCAAAAAAGTTCCAGAGTCCCCACAATATAAATTGTTTTATTGAACAAGTGCTTTCACAGTCAATCTAACTATTTCAACAGACATTCATAAAACACAAGACAAAGGTGCATTTATATAGACATTATTACATCACTTCCCTTAATTATCTAATAAACCCTATTTAATAAGTTAAAGTCTCTCCACATAAAAACACATTGTCGCAAGCTATTTATGCATAAGTATTGAAATACCCTTACTAGTATAATATCATTCCTAATTAAAAAAGAAACTGCAAATTGGTGTTATAATATATATGCTGTGTATATATATATATATATATATATATATATATATATATATATATATATATATGTATATATATATATATATATATATATATATATATACATATATATAGACATATACTTAAAAAGCTTGCATAAAAAGGAGTTATATATCAAAAATATATTCCAAAATATTCCTCAATTATTGATGAAATAATTCAAATAAAAATCAAACAATGATTAAAACCATACATAAACACTTATAAACAAATCCCTTCCTACCTATGAAGTGGTCTAGCTTTTAATATAGGTTTAATAGGGACCTTGTCGTTTAGATCTTTCCCAGCATCTGCCCTCAAACTTACAGTCCACCTAGTTTCATTCACATCCATCCTATTTCTGATGTCACTCAGTCTCCCATCTATCTTGGTCTTCTCTATGACTAGAAACTTGAACTGGTGTGTACTCTCATTCTCCTGAACATGCCTGGCCAACACATTATTCACATTTATATTACCTATATTATAAGAATGCTCCCTAATCCTATCCCTTAAACGTCTATCTGTCTTGCCTATGTAAAATGACCCACAGCCAAGCAATATGCTAGATAGATGATATGCATGGAGTCACAATTAGCATCCACTTCAAATGTATATTTTCTTCTAAAGTCAGGATAAACAAACTGTCCTGACGTATCAATATATTTGCAGAAATTACATTTGTCACAAGGTGTAGTGGCTTTAATCATATCATTGGGAGTACTAGGTTCTCTGTCCTTGGAATAGCATAACAGTCTCTTGAGGGACTTCATGTTCTTTTATATAAACATATGTTCAGACTCTTTAATTTTTCTAATCTGATCATCAGCTACCTAAATTGGCCAACATTTTTTATAGATAACTACTGCTTGTTTCACATTACTTGAATAACAAACAGGCATTCTAACCACAGTGCCTCCTGTAGCTGCCCTATTAATATTTGCATTATTATCTATTCCCCTCTCATCTGCTTCAGAGAAATATGGTTTAGCTTCTGTATTCCTCAATTTCTCCACACATTTCAAGGTGTCACTAACTCTCCCCCTCTTATAGCCTCTTTTAACAAATCTACATTCAAGATCCCTCAATTCTTGTCCAAAGACCTTTTCCTCTGCACTTAGTCTTAACAATCTCATTCCTTGTCCCTTCACAGTATTGTTAAATATATATGGAGCATGCATACTCCTCTTATGTAGGAAACTGTTCCTAGAGCACTCCTTCCTATGGACCCTAGTGCTTACACTTCCATCCAAATTCTTCAACACCTTGACATCTAAAAAAATCTATCTCATTGCATGAATAATTCATGGCGAATCTCAAAAAAGAGGTAGAGCTGTTAATATATTCTAAAAATGTATTCAAACCATGTATATTACCCTTCTAAATCAAAAAATAAATCATCCATAAACCATTGATACAACCCTATAAAATTATTGAAAGGTCCTTTTAGAACAACCTCTTCTTACCATGAGGCCATTATCAGGTTGACATAGCTATTGGCACAGGATGTGCCAATTGCTACACCATCCTTTTGAAGATATATAGTTTTCCCAAACATAAACACATTATGTTCTAGTACAAGTTCCATAAGGAAGCATAACATATCTACATCCCTGGGGGTAAAAAAACACTGTAGCAGAGACACACCCCTCCCATTGGGAATACAGCTGAACAGAGACTGTACATGAAGGGTCATGAACAAGAGATGAATTGCACTCTCTGTATCTTTGTAAAACCTGTATAAATGCTCTATAAAGTGTTTTGAATCCTTTAGAATTAACGGATTCTTGTTCAACAACAGTCTAAGGAAAGGTTTGTGAGGGTCCTTATGTATCTTAGGCAGGCCCTGTATCATTGGTAGGAGGGGTTCATCTACTTTCAATTACACATACAAACTGTGTTCACTATCGTGAGAGAGTAAACATTCATATAACATATCATGCACCTTCCCAATATTTCGTTGTACATCATCATGGCAGATTCTCTTATAGACATCACTATTACTTAGCATTTGATTCATATTTAAACAAATCCATTATCATGAAGAGACCCCCTTTATCAGCAGGAAGTATCACAATTGTATCATCATTAATTAAATGCTGTAATGCTATTTGCCCATTTCTATCTAAATTACTAAAGTCTTTAAAATATTGTTGCGAAGCATGTCCATGTCCAGGAAAACTATTGTACAGTTCATCTATACAAAGTTTCTCATATACAGTGAATACAGGATGATTAACAGGGTCTCACCAGTCTATTAGCCTGATCAATAGTAGCCCCATTTGCAAAGGTGAGCTTAAGCATTAATGTTCTCATAAAGCATTTCATATCAATTATAAAATCAGTTACCTCTGCTCTTCTTGAAGGGATAAACAAAAGCCCTTTCTCTAATAAGGATTGTTCTCCTTCACGAAAACTCCTACTGGAAGTGTCCCATATTAAAGATTCTCCTTTGTTTGCCACATTTTCTTCAAGGTGTGTGCCTTATTCAATTTCATTTTTTGCTTGTGTTTTATCCTCATTCTGCTCCTGGATCTTGCGCAGGGCCCCTCTAGTTCTTTGAAAATAGGTAGAGTGAACTGGTGAAAACCCTGATTCTGTCTTTCTAAATTCATCTGGCTCCCTCTGGTGTTCAAACTCCAGGAAGGCATCTCTTTCACAGATTCATTATTGGAAATATTAACCACTTCATTTTGTAAATTCACTTCTTCCAGGGTAAATTTCATGATTTTCCTTCTTGCTCCTGGTTACTGGGTTACTTGTACACCTTCACTATCAGTTCTGTGGCTCAAGGGAGCCTGTTCCTTCATTGTGTTCCCCATCAGCACAAAATTATCACTACTAGTGGGCGTTTTCTCTCCTTCTCCTTTCCTATTGGCCAATTACACTGTTCTGGGCCATGTAAAAACATGACCATTCACAAAATCGTGCCTGTCCCTCTCAGTCTTCCTAGTTTTAATTAACACCTGTTTTCTCTTATAGATCATGAGGGAATCAATTATACCTCCAATTCTGGTGTTAACCATTTCTGCTGGAAACATAT
The DNA here is from genome assembly GCF_019279795.1 of Protopterus annectens. Taxonomy (NCBI): domain Eukaryota; kingdom Metazoa; phylum Chordata; order Ceratodontiformes; family Protopteridae; genus Protopterus; species Protopterus annectens. The sequence continues at coordinate 1,450,822,055 of NC_056743.1, forward strand.
TGTAAAGTTCATCTTGCAGAGACACAGCTTTTTCACACAACACCCTCTCCTCTGGCTTAAAATAATCTATTAGCAGATTCATGTAATCCATACTTAGTTGCAAATTCATCTTCTGCCATCTGCTTAACAATTCCAGATATCTATCTCCATAGGTAGGCATTCTCAGTATTCTCAGTCCTCTCTGCACAGTTTTGAGTTCCAAACAAGCTTCCAAGAGAAATCTTTGGGTCTGCAGTCTTTTCATTCTAAGTAGCGTATTCTCATATTCAAACAGCATATTCCATAACTGGGCAGCATTCACCACTGCAGAGTCTTCAACCTTCTCGGTTACCACCAAATATTGATAGCAATGGACTAATACCATTATTGATACATTGAATAAGTCTCTCATTACAAACTTTGCCTCTTAATATTAATAATAATATTAATATTTTTGAAAGATTATGTCAGTTTGAAATCAGGAACTTACTAAGAATACCCTCTGGGTACCATTCTAGCTTAAAGCCATGAGAAATGGGAGTTACTGATGAAAATCTCTAGAAACAAGATTGTAGAGTCATGAAACCCAACAAGGGTGGGGGACTAGTGGTTATGAACACCAATGATTACATTAATAAAATGTTCTCTTTACTATATGCTGAGGTATATGACGATATTTCAGTAAATCAGATGAATATAGCATATCACAAGACTGATCTTTTGTTGGAATATCTGTTGATAGATGAACAGATTACCTTAGTGGAATATGAATTTTTGAAGGTAGCATACCCTAGGACCCCTGCCATTTTTGGGATACCCAAGATTCATAAGAATTTGATTGACCCACCTTTGAGGCCAATAGTTGATGCTAACACTTCAAAAATATTTTTTATGGCTAAATATATAGATCAACAGATAAAAGGGGTCTTGAATAACTATTCATATTTACTAAAAGATTTAGGGGATTTTTTTGTCTAAGGTTACCAATAACCTATACTCCGGTGATCTTATTTTTGTTACAATTGATGTAAGAGATTTATTTTCTGTAATTCCCCATGACATCGGGATCATGTGTTTTTTTTTTTTGAGTTCTTATATACTCATTCTGATTTTGGGCATACTAAATGTTTAACTTTAGAAGCTTAATGGAGGCAGTCTTGGAAAATAATTTCTTTATTTTTGAGAATCAGCTATTTAGACAAAAATGGGGTTGCTATGGGTACAGTGTGCACCGTGGTTTTTGACAATGTGGTGATGGCACATTGGGAGACTACTATGGTTATTACATCTGAATATACAAACTCCTGGTCCTTGTATAGACATTTTCTTGATAATATCATTATTTTTTGGAAAGACACCAAGGACAAGTTAGACCAGTTCTCTTTCAATTTATCAACAGTTCTACCCAATTTTTGAAGTTTACCTTAGAGGTAAATTTGGAAAAAGTCAATTTTTTGGATGTCTCCATTAAGAAAAATAGAATGACCCAAACGTTTGAGTCAACACTTTTCAGAAAACCTACCAATTCCAATTCCCTTTTACATTTTAATAGCTGGCACCCCACCCATCAAAAGAAAGCCCTGGTTACAGGCCAGTGTGTAAGACTTGCCTGAATGGTTAGTGAGGATGCCTGGTTTAAGGATGAGTGTAATAAATTTGGGAGATGCTTGAAAAGAAGGGTACCCGGATGAATTTCTCTGTTATTTTTTTTGGAAGTTGAGAGATAAAATGATCCAATGGCATATGTGACATTATACTTAAAAATTGGCATTTGTTTGGGATAAAGATGTTTGTTTCAAAACCATGATGGAAAGATCATTAAGGGTGACCACAGTGGGTGGAATGATTAAATGTGATCACTGTATATAGAATGCTGGGCCATCTGGTTTGTATCTTGAATATAAAGAATTAAGATGGTAGTTCAGATATAACAATTTTCCTGGTTCGAATGCATCAATATCCACTGCAAGCTATTTAAAGTTGAACTCAATGTTTGCCATTTAAATATTATATATTTTTTGTACAAAAGCATTTTTAATTAAAACTGAGATATTTAGTTATCTGAGGGGGCACTATGCAATGCTGCTTCAGCTTTTAAGGTTAACTGCAATCAACAGTATTAATTAATTAATGGTTGTCATGTGGTTGTCATACAGTATTTAAGTTAGGATTCTTTTTTTGTTGTTATTCTGATGAAGTTCTGGGTATGGGGAATGAAAGTGCTTAATTATTTTTTGTGTGATACGATTTGCTGTGGTTGCTTTCCTTTGTTATTTTTATGAGTTTCAGACTTCACAAACTTCAGAAAATTAATGCTAATGCAAAACCTGTTATGCTATCAACTTTCTAGATTTGTAAGAGCAATATTTAAAAATTGTCCCTATTTTTGGGCCTTTGTCCCACTTTTATTTATGGCTTTGTCCAGATTTTTTGCTCCAGGAGGTTGAGAGGTATGAGAAGTAGTAATATGAGTATCTAAAAAAGTGCTTTTATGGTACTGGTATGTATTTATGTGTGTGTACATGTGTGTGCATGTGTGCATATTATGGTTGATAAATATACATATGCACACACACACACACACACACACACACACACACACACACACACATATATATATATATATATATATATATATATATATATATATATATATATATATATATTAGATTATCGAACTCTTAAAAGTTCGCACACCAAATGGTCGACATCATATGGTCAAACTCTGAAAAGTTCGAAAATCAAAAAAAAATTAAATAAACAGAAAAAAAACTACCTGAAAGGTTAAGCAGGGGGCAAGCCCCCTACACCCCTGCTCTTTAAATATACCAACTCCAAGATCGCACTACAGTGCAGGCAATAGAAAACTTCCATTTCCACACTGTACAGAGATCTCTGTTTAAATGTTTGAACATTTACATGTTTGATCATATGGTGTGGTGTCAACCATATGACGTTCGAACAAATGTTTGACAATGTAATATATATATATATATATATATATATATATATATATATATATATATATATGTACATATATACTTTATAATCTACAAGTGAGTGTGTGTGTGTGTGTGTGTGTGTGTGTGTGTGTGTGTGTGTGTGTGTGTGTGTGTAAAAGGATGGATAAAGGTGTTGATAAGCAGGAGTGCGTATGGAAAAAAGTGAGTTGAGAATGTCTGTAAAGAAGGTTTTAAGTCTATGGAATGGGCTGCAGCAGGAATTGACAGAAGATAGAAATTGGAAGAGGGTTTTGAAAGAGTGGGTAATATTTACTAGACTGAAGGGGGACTTAAGAGGGAATAAATGTAAGGGTTCATGGGTGGCTGGGGAATTGGGGGTGGAAGGGGAATGAAGTGGGAGGAGATCAACAATCACAGGGGAATTGTGAGTGAGAGGGGAATGAGGTGCAGGGAGATTAACAACCACAGGGGAATTCGGGGTGAGAGGGGAATGAAGGGGGAGGAGATAGGAGTGAAGTGGGAAGAGATAAACAATCACAGGGAAATGGTGGTGAGAGGGAGTCAAGTGGGAAGAGATAGGCAATCACAGTAGCAGGAAACAATCCATCTATGCAGGCAGTCTTAGCACAAGGAATGGTAACCAGGCCCATTTAATATCATGTACATTGCAAATTATGGACTAGAAATACTCATACAAATACAAACTCATTCTTAGCTCAAATTAAATTAGCTAACAACAGACGAAATATTAAAGTAGGTTGTGGGTAGTCACAAGTGTTTCCTTATCATGAAAAGATGTAGCTTTTTTTACAAAAAATTAACTAAGAAGATGCAAACCTTGCTAACAAGTAATTCAACAGAAACTGATAGTTCAGTTACCAAATAACAATAATTATATACATAGCTGGCGTTAGACACCTGCCAAACCCATGGCCATGAGAAGCCACCGATTATCTCCCCACATACAAGGACGCCCACGTGATGCTGCTGAATTTTTCTCCACTTTCTCCATGCCTTGCTGAGTACCTCCTAGACATTCGCATGATTGTGTAATGTCACCATGCTAGTCCACTTTTTTTTTTAACTTTTGCTTGCAAGCTGCACTCAGTCAGGTCCATTTCAGTAAAAGAAGGGACCTGATTGGCTGCAGCAGACAGACAGCCACGGAAGTAAGCTGTATTTGTTTTTCAAATTTAAATTTATTTTATTTAGTTTTACTTACCAGGATAGTCCCACTGGTTGAGAATCCATTTTCAGCAGCAGCCTAGAGAATAAAGCTTCGGAGTTGACTACATAGATCTCAACTTCTTAGTACAAAAAGTCTATACAAAGCCTCAATGATAGGGACACATTTTAAACATTGTTTTTAATAACCTTAGAAAGTTGCTAGTATAAATGGTCTACCATGCATTTTCTGAAGAATATGACATCTGAAAGGTTATTTTGTTGGCTGTGGTTCTAATGTTAAAGGGCAAATTGTTCCAAGTTTTAGCGATGAAGTTGGAATATAGAGATACTCCAGCACTGTTTTTACCTCTGGTTATGTTGATTAGTAATTTATTACTGGATCTTAGCATGCGTTTGTTTGAGTACTGGATTAATATGTCTTGAAGGGCTGATGTTTTTTCAGTTTGAATTATTTGATGGGCCATTGCGAGTTAGTTGAGGGTGAGCAGAATTGGTAGTTCTAAGCAGGGTAGTTGTCTAAGGGCCTGACAGTGATGAGATCGATAGGTGAGGCTGGTTGCAAATTTTGCTATTTTGTTGTAACAGCAGTTTAGTTTAGTTAAGTCAGATTTGTTAAGGTTAGTGAAATGGGGGATGCATAGCGAAGTGTGGAGACTAGGTGGGTTCTAGCAATAATTGTTTTAGTATTGGTGAAATATTTATTGCACGTTTAGTGTTCCAAATTTTTTATGCACTTTCTTTATTGTTTGGGCAATGTGCATATAAAATGTCATGTTTTGATCAGTGATGACCCCTAGAAGTTTAGTTTAGGTTACAGGAGTAATGTAGGTATTGCTATTAGAAGTGATTGTTAAAGGAGTGGTGGGAGTAGTGGCTTTGGTGGGGTGAAACAACATCAGTTTAGTTTTGTCCGGGTTAAGAATGAGCTGAGAATTGGCTAGCCAGCTTTCAACTGCAGTAAAAGATTCTTGAGTTATTTTTTTAAGTTGCTAGAGTGGTGTAGCAGAGCAGATTAGGGTTGAATCATCTGCATATTGGACTAATGTGGCATGTGAGATGACAGTATGAAGGTTTTTGGTAAATATGTTAAAAAGAAGTGGTCCAAGTTATAGAGCCTTGAGGAACTCCTAAAGTAACAAGCAGAAGTGGAGATAGGATGTTTTGCTATTTTACTGCCTGAGTATGACCTGAAAAATAGTCTTGGAACCATGTAATAGTGGAGTAGCTCAGATTAAGATTGGAAAGTGCAGATAAGAGTTTATTGTGGGAAATTGTATTGAAAGCCTTAGAGAAATATAAAAAGATAGAATAAATGAGTTTACCTTTGTTATGGTGATTGTTAATGGTATTGGTGAAGCTAAGAATGGCTGTTGTTGTGCTGTGATAAGGGTGAATACCATGCTGAGTGTTTGCCAGAAGTTTGTTGTCTAAGAGATAATGTAGGGTTTGTGAATTAATGCATTTTTCTAGGATTTTTGATAAAGGAGATTAAATGGCAATAGGGCAATAGTTTGACAGTTCTGTAGAGTTTCTTCCTTTATGTAGTGGTATTATATGAGATATTTTCCAGATGGAGGGTATGTTGCATTCTGATATGGATTGATTGATTAGTATAGAGACTGGGAATGAAATGGCATTGGCTGTAATTTTAGCAAATCCAGCTGTTAAATTATCAGCTGCAGGTATAGTGGGTTTGTGTTTATTTAGGAATTGATTTTCATAGTGTTTGTTGGGATTGGTTGCAGAGACAAGTTGTTATTCTGGGCTGTGGGTGAGAGGTTTGGAAGAAGTGAGGAGCAGTTCTTATTTGTAAGGGCTAGGATAGAGACAGTAAAGTGTGTGGTGATGCTGTCTGTAGAGTTACTGGTTGTTGGGTAAGGGGTACCAATTTTGCCTGGTTGTAGAATTTTAAGATGGCAGACCAACATTTTTGTGGGTTATTTTTGTGTCTTGGGGTGTTGGTGTAGTAATTTGTTTTATGAAGCTTGATTTGTTTTTTTGGCTTTATTCCTTAGTTCTATGTAATTTTGTTGATTTGTCAATGTTTTATTGTGAATCTATGTCTCTCAAGCTTTGTGTCTTTGTTTTAAAAGTGATATTGAACCTCAATGTGGAAGATAGGCAGTCACAATTCTATCAGTAAAGTTTCCCTAATTGTTTTTGTTTTAGTATCAATAATGTTGATTTTTTTTTTTAAGTAGCACCCAATTAAACAATACTTTAGCACTTTACCCCTGTTAACCAAATTGGATTGTCTAGCTACAGTACACTGAGTATAACTTTAGAAAAATGCATTGGCACCTGAGGCTACTGAAATAGGATGCCACTATGAGTAGCGCCCATACATTATTACTTTAAACAAAAGGAAAATATAGAATTGCAGGGGGAAGGTATCAGTGACGTGCTGCAGCTGGTACTGGTGCAATTTACAAGTGGCTTAAGTAGTACATATAACTATTAAAAGCTTGTGGATAAGGTTTTAGGGAACCGAGAGGACATGCAAACACCTGAAACATGTCCTATATAGCACAAACTGTTTTGATCAATTGGGGATTTGACTGAACAGTTTAACTTGCCTACATGCATATCCATGCTCATTCTTGCAGTGTTGATAAACATGAGTACTTTAATGTGTCTTGCTGTAGTGCTGTCTTCTTGTGAGGGTGTCTATGCCCTATGTGCAACAGTTTGTATAGCTGTCTGTCTTGTGTATCTCTGTACTGTGTAAGGGAGTCTGTGTGGATGTCTCTTCAGTCTTGCTATAATGCTGTCTCTGTTTTGTGTAGGTGTCTGTCATGTATGTGGGAGTCTGTGTGGGTGTTGATGTTCAGTCTTGCTGTAGTGCTGTCTTCATCGTGTGTGGGTGTCTATGTCCTGTGCGCGAGAATCTGTGTAGCTGTCTGTCTTGTGTGCCTCTGTCCTGTGTGAGGGACTGTGTGGGTGTCTCTGTTCAGTCTTGCTGTAGTGCTGTCTTTGTCTTGTGTGCTTATGTCCTCTCTGTGGGGGTTAGTGTTTGTGCCTTAGCGTACCTATGTGGGATTAGCTACTTTGATGCGGTACAGAGGCTTGTTCTAATGTATCAACTTTGCTACTAAATTTCAGTCAGTGTGTGCATGTACTTCTGAGTGGCTACCTTGCTGTGGTACAGGGGCCTGTCATAATGTAACATTGGTACTAAATGCCAGTCAGTGTGTGTACCTTCATACTTCCAAGTCTTTTTAATGGTCTGAATGCAGTAACACTATGCAGTGATGGCCAAACAGTGCTGGATAAGCTTAACAGGGAAGGGGTGTGATGGCAACATGGTCACACTTTATATTTTCCTGGATAGGGCCCCCAACTTGAAACTTGTTGGGGGCCCCCAAAAAGCTAGCACCAGCCCTGAAGACATACAGCACAGTTAACATGTATTTGCAACTTTACATGCCTTTTGCAAGTTGAAAAAGGAAAGTAGAATGTTGTACTCAGGGGGTTCAATGGTAGATGTGAAAAGCCTTCTGTTTTGTAAAAGAAGAAACCAACTGCAGCTTGAAGTAACCTAAAAGAGAAATGTGGTAAGAAAAAGAGCAGTTAAGATGCTAGTTTTTAAAGCAGAGAGTCAAAGACACAGCTATAAACAGATTGCTAGTGTACAAAGAAAGAACAAGAAAACAAGAAAACAGAAAACACAGTTGCAGAGCAGCCAGTGAGTTCCATTATACATTCCCATACATACAGCTGTATAATTATTAAACATAATGACCTACAAAATAAATATTCATGCACATTACACAAAAATAACAGTCTATATATATAGCTGGAATTACAACAGCGATAACTTACTGGCTGTAAGGAAAAGACACAAGTGACTGCCACAGAAATAATAAATTGAAGCTATTGTCCTGCCTAACTGCCTTCTCTTCTGTCTCATGTTTAATCTTCTGATTTATCCATTTGTTATCTAGACTGTCTGTTTCCTGTCTCTACTCAGTTTCATCCCATATGCTTTCAGTTTGCATTCCAGTTTCCTATCATTTGCTAAGGTTCCTGTTCGGAGGCTGCTTGTAGCACCACATTGTCTGCACACAGCAGCTTTGTTGATCTGTCTCCCCTGATGTTTGCTGATGTAGTCTATGTAGTCTATCACCAGTCTGAACAAGACTGAGCTTAAAGCTGAGCTGTGATGCATACCTAACCCCACTGGTGGTCCCTGTTCTGCAACTGAAACTGATAGAATGTGTTAGCAACAAAACTGCAAGTGAGTAAAACCTGAAAGTAGTGATGATCACTGCTTTTGTTCTTTGGTGATAGATATTAATATTGCTGTGAAATGTCTCATGCCATTTTTGTGTGTGTGTGTGTGTGTGTGTGTGTGTGTGTGTGTGTGTGTGTGTGTGTGTGTGTGTGTGTGTGTGTGCATGTGTGACTAAAATCAAAAGCCACTGCATGCCAGTATGTGTCTTCTCCAAGAAGGAACTACCTCATTGGCACCTATATTTATAGTTGGTGGAAGGGGTTACAACTCCTTGTATGGAAAGAATGGAAGCTCTGATCCCACCCAGCCACAGATTGTTTCTTACTGCATGTATATTTTAATGAGATTATTGTTTTGTCAAATAGTAGTTTGGTGTTGTACGTTTCAATGAGCAATACTTGTGGCATTGTTTGCTCATATCATCCAATTCTAGGCAGGATTTAAATCAAAACATCTCAAGTCCTTTAACTGAGACATAAAACATTGCAACTGTGACATCTAAACTTAACACTGTTGTCAAGTAAACAAATGAATGTACAATAAAAGTTTGCTATTCAAATGTGTTTGTCCATGAACATCTATCCAGTAATGTTAAGAAATACAGAGTGTCAGGGTTTCTGGATGTAAATAGGCAGTACAGTGAAGAAACTTCGGAGGAAAAGAAGTGAGGTAAGTGAGAATGTTTTAGGTAAGAGAGGGGGAGTTAGTATTTAAATGCTAGAGAGCAGGCTTTTAGTTTCTTTAGCATGAGTGATTTTATGCAGGTATTACTGCTAGTACCTGAGTGATGGACAAGCCAGGCCAAAGCAGGTACTTTGCATTTGGAGAGTACAAGTAAGCTCTGGGAAGTTTGGGGCGGGGGCTCCCTAGCTACATGAAGCTTAAGGGTAGTGATAAGGAAAACAGAGTGTGGGGGATTGCTTTCACAATGAAGGCATGTGCAACGTGGAGGGGATGAGCATAATTCATGGTAGGTGAATTAGTAGTGTTAAAGGTAGAAATAATTTATGGCCACACAGAAATACATAGGTGTTAAAATTATGATGGTTAATTTATAGGTCTCTCTCCCTACCTTCCAAACATCAACAGTCATGGTATTTTCCAGGTTTGGTTTGCTCCTGTGCCAAATGGCATAATACTTCAGTCAGAATGGGGGGGGGGGGCATCATGCAGTAAGGAAGTAAAGTTCCTTAAAGTTGTAGGGCTTTGTTGGAGGTATATTGCTCTTTGAACGTAAAAACATGCTGGTTATACATGGCAGTACAATTGCATAAAAACTTTAATCTTCGATAGCAGAGAAGTAAGCGCCTTCCACAGACCTCCTGGTTTGAATAGTAGGATGTCGCTTAAACCTGCCCTCAAATCAAGGAGTTTGAAACATTGAATTTATAATATTTTAAATATTTTAAATATAAACATTTTTATATATAAAAATGTCATAAGTATAATGCATGTGCCTATTAATTGCTGACTTGTAGGTTGGTCAGATATGTCTGTGTGTATATATATATATATATATATATATATATATATATATATATATATATATATATATATATATATATATATATATATATTTCCTAGATGTATATATGTATATAGATATATATTTTTTACAAACATTTTCACAAATACGTACTTACCATTTTAAGTTTTTCAAGTGTTAATTAGCATTTCAGTGATTGGACAGTTTGTATTGCATCACAAATATAAAATGGGTACGTTTGATTTTATATTTAGTTTGATGAAGCAACTGGTATTGGTTGTGAAAGCGCTTACTTTTCTGCTATCGAAGATTAAAGTTTTTATGCAATTGTACTGCCGTGTATAACTAGCATGTTTCTACGTTCATATATCCTGCTTCAATGTGGTTATTTCATCTGAAGTTTGGTTCTTTGCCTTTTCAAGTATATTGCTCTTTCCCAGTCCCCTCCTGGTTTAAGCTTAAAAATGTTAAAAAAGGAGAAAGAGTGAGAAGAAGTTGTTTAGACACGCAGATGTGGAAGAAAACAGGCAGTAGTCTGAAGTCAGAGAGGTAGCAATGGCAGAAGTGGTGGGGTTGGACAGTCATCTTTTGCTGTAGCTAGTATCGGTCAGGAGGTAGTGTAGGAGTGTCATGAGGCCATCACCATTTTAGAATGGTTGATGCAATCCTAATGGCTGCGAGAGATGTCTGGAGCATGAGTGGCATCAGTATTCTGATGGCACTAAGCCTCTAGAGTGGACTGCAGCATTGTGACTGAAGGGCAAGGGGATTTCTTAGTTATGATCAACCCTATCCACTGAAAGCAGGCTATGGAAAATCCAAGGACCTGCAGTGATGCGTAGGATAGTATATTTTCAAAAAAAAAAATAAAAAAGAATAATGGGCAATTTCAACTACCCCACCATTAACTGGGAAAACTACTCATGTACCAACTCTTTTGCTCAATGTTTTCTGGAATTCATAAATTCCAGTGCCTTGGGTCAACTTATCCACACCCCCATCAGAGGCAGCAATATCCTACACCTGGTCATTACCAGCATGGGCGACCGGTGTTCCACACCAGAGGTCAATTCCTTGTTGGTCAGATCTGACCACAAGCTAATCACCCTAGACATCCATATCCTGCCCCCACCCTCCATTAGGGAAACCATCGTAAAAAAAATCTCCAAAGTCAACTTCATGCTTCTTAAGACAGAAGTGGCAAACTTCACGACACCCATGCAGATGGACAATAGAGGTACGACTGCTGAATCCTACACAAATGCACTTTATAAGCACTTTCACAAGTGCATGGATCGTGCTATCCCTAACAGAACCAAGATGCTATCTTCCAAAAAAAGGAAGCCAATCTGCTGGTCCCCTGCCATAAACAAACTCTACAACAGAAGAAAGAAACTGTTGCAAAAAAGAGTAAATTCCCATGATTGGAGGAACTCCCTGGTCAGCCTCAGTAAGAAGCTGAGATCCCGTATAAAATCCTCCAAAGCTAGTTACGAAAACAAAATCTCCACTGAGTCGAAAGACAACCACAAAGCATTCTATAGCTTTGTCAAGAATCTCAATGACAACACTCAGATCTGCTCTGACTTACAGCACAGTGGCACTAAATATACAGAACCAAATGATATTGCCAACATCCTAGCAGATAGGTTAAGTGTTAACTTTACCCCCCTCTCACCCCTAAAGGTCCCATTTGTATACCGGAAGAATGCAAAGTTCCTGTAATCATGGTTGCAGAGGTATAAACCACACTCTCCAAAGCCAAGAACACAGCATCCATGGGACCTGACAACATCCCAGGCTGCATTCTACATGAACTACAGAATGAACCGGCACCCAACCTATGCAACATGTTCAATCATAGCCTCACCTCAGGCTTTGTGCCCACTGAATGGTGCACAGCGACGGTTATCCCACTCCTCAGAGGAGGAGCCACCATGGACCCCTGGAACTACTGCCCCATTAGCCTAACAAGCCTGGTCTGCAAGGCCATGGAACGTATCATCATGGAACTTATAAACAAAGACATTGGTAATCTCCAAACTCTGGACCCCACCCAGTTCGGATTAGTAAAAGGCAGATCGTGTCTCCTAAACCTGATAGACTTCTTGGAAGCAGTCACCAAAGCCATAGACAGGGGTAAGGTGGTTCACACAGCCTATCTAGATCTTGTCAAGACTTTTGACACCATCACCCACTCTGGAATTATAGATAAACTCACAAAACTAGGTATAAATCCCTATGTCACAAGATGGGTTGCCAACTGGCTCACTGACAGAACCCACACTGTGAAAGTAGCAGGCTCCAAATTCGACTTCAAACCAGTGACAAGTGGAGTACCACAGGGCTCAGTCCTGGATCCTCTCCTGTTTGGTATCTACTTTTCTGAAGTACAGGCTAACACAGAAGTTCTTTGGCTAATGAAGTTCACAGATGACTGCAAACTAGGAACCATAATGGAAACTCCTAATGACATGGACATCCTACAAAAGGGCCTCACTGAGACAGATGCCTGGTGTCAAAGCCATGGCCTCAAGCTCAATGCTAAAAAGTGCATTGTCATCCCCTTTGGTAAAAACTCTGTACCCATGAGCTACCACATAGGTGGTAATGTACTTAACACCAAAAGTGTGATAAGAGACCTTGGGACACATGTGGACAGTAGTCTCTCCTTTGATAATCACATCACCACAGTAGTCAGGAAATCCTTCTACGTGGCACACCTCATCACAAAAGGTTTCTTATCCAGGAAGAAAGAGGTCATTGTCATCCTCTACTCATCACTCATTAGACTCATTATAGAGTACAATGAACCTTTTGGTATGTACCTCACAAGACATCTACAACAACTGCAAAGGCCACAGAAATACCTCACAAAGAGGATTACTGGCCTCAAACAGATGCCCTACGGAGACCGTGTCAAAAAACTCCAGCATTACTCCATCGCATATCACTTACTCAGAGGAGATCTCTGCCTAACATACAAAGCTATGTCAAACCCAAAGCTGTTGGACATGCTCCACTTAAAGAAATCCCAATCCCGCTGAGCTACATGCTCTAGGGACCTAAACCAACTTGTCACCACAATAAACAGAACATGCTGGGGGGACAGATTCCTGTTTCAGAGACTTCCCATACTCTGGAACAAACTACCTGTCTATATCAAACAAAGCTCCTCATTAGCTCTCTTCAAGAAAAATATTGATGAGTGGATGGGAAACAGGAAATTCACCCCGGGGATCACCGTTATGGCTCTGCTCAACAGGGGCACAGGAGAATAATTTTCTTGGATGGAAAAAGCCAGGGTACCCTTTTGGCTAGGCTTATATAGGTCCTAGGGGCAGTAGCCTAGTACTTACCTATGAACCTATGAACCTATGAAAAGGGAAATAAGTCCATGAGTTTCCAGGGGAGAAGAGGCTGGGAGAAAAGTTAGGAAGATGGCAGAAAGAGACAGAGAGCGAGAGATATGGAGCTGCAAAAGGAAAAAGGGGGACATGGATGGAAAGGGGTATGCTTGAAGTATGAACAGAGTCAATATATACAGTTCTGGGAGACAAAATAAATAAAATGGAGATAATATTGGTAGTTGCTAATAGTGAGTTAACACAGGTTTGTTTGCTTTGCACACTGTCTAATTTGTCTGAATTGTAGAGGAATTGGGAGTCAATTGCCTCCCAAGTGGCAGCCATCTTTCAGGATTTAGAGACACAGTGGAAGGATAGAAGAATTCCTAGAAACAAATGGGAGGAGAGGGAAGCAGCAAGTTTGAGAAGATACCACTGAAGCTGAATGGATGAGGAGGCAGAGATGAGGGACCAGCAAGAGGCAGGATGAGAAGGCTGTACTCATAGTTGCGGAACTGCAGAATACAGCAGGTAATGATTTTGTGTCTTGTTCTCAAGGACAGACGTACGTTAGGTAAGAGATTAACTATTTGTTAAATGCTTTATGTGGCTTAGATAGGGAAGGTAGGTTGATTCTACAGGATTTTTGAGAAAGAGGAAATTGTTACAAGGGCAAGTTGGACAGGTAGGCAGTTGGTGCAGGTGTGACAGATCACAAGAATAATTTGTTGGTTCAGCAGCATTGCCATTGGTAGGGGCAAGTTTTTGCCACTTGTGCTTTGAGCAATTAGGAGCAATAGTTGAGGGAGACTTGTGCCCAAGTATACTGGCTATTAGTTAGCAAGTAAAGCATTTGTTTTTGGTAGGCAGTCACGGTATTTTCATTATGCCACAGTTCCTGAAAGATGTGAAGGGAAAAAAATAGCGATGGGAATCTGTTCATGTTTTGAGCTCATTGATGCTGATGGAACCCAGCGAATTGCTCAGGAGGAGGCCTGAGGATCTACGCAGCATTGGCTATATTAGGGAGACAGTGAGCCAAAAGTTTTATGTTAAGGTCATGGGACAATTGGGTTTTGGGGTTCATGTATCTTATGGCAGGTATACATGAAATAAAAAAACAAGGAAGGTTTTTGGCTAATAGTCAACTTTTTTGGCAATAAAGAAGAGGTGATAACTTTTAGTTATGATACAAACAGCTCTTTATTAAGATGAAAGCAATTGGTAGGTCACTTTACTGGGAGTACAGAGTCACAGACACCTGGTTAGGTAGAATAGATAGATAAAGTATGTGGTCTTATGAAAACAGATCAAGATGAAGGAGTGGGTAAGAGTAACATTTGTTAGGATTTTAATGCCAGTAGGTGTAGCTGTCCCACATACATGTTTGCACATAATTACTTGTATTATGGTGGCCTGCTTAGTGGACTTAGGTGTTGGCAGGAGGAGACAAGGCATGGGGCTGAGCTCCCCCAGGGTCATATGGTAACATTGAGGATAATGTCAGGGGTGGAAGTAACTTTATACACCAGAGGTGTCTGCGTCCCTTTCATGGTGGGGCCAGGTAACTGGTCTTGCCACTCTCATTTTATGCTTGAGTTTTTGGAGCCTTGTTTGGAAAAATTATGCAAACAAAGACAGTGTCGAGGATCTAATAAATATGTTCAGGTTTGGGGTTTTTTAATCATCGGTGCAAGTGTCTGAGCACGTGTGTAATAATCTAAAATCAGGAAAGGGTAAAGATGAAATTGTTCAGGCACATTTAGATACAGATATGCAGGCTGGCAAGGTTTTGGGTCCATTGGGTTTTCCTCTTTTACAAGAATATAGGATTTTACCACTATGGTTAGCCCACAAGAAGAAGCAAGGTGAATATCAACTGATATATCACCTTTCCTTTCTAGAGTGTCTGTCAGTTAATGATCACATAGAGTACAGACAGAGAGGTAAAGGTGCAATATTCATTACTAGAGAGAGGTGAAGCTGCATTATGTGTCAATAGAGAGAGGTAAAGGTGCATTTTGTATCACTAGACTATGCAGTAAAGGGAATTCATAATTTCAGTGATCATTTTTAATATAATTTAATATCAAGTTAGTGATTCATTTAATACCCATTATCGAGGAGGATTGAATCTTGTGGGTATATGCCTTCGTTTTTTTTTTTTTTCAGAAGGTAATGTCTATGCATTGATCAGTAGCCTCTGCAAACTTCAAGAAGTTAAGTTCAAATCTACAGCGGACCTGGAAACAGAGTGTTTCTGATCAAAGGGCAGTACATTATTTAATGATTTTCTGTTAGTAAAAGAAAGTAATGAAGGGTTGTTGCAGAGGTTCTTAGACTTATGGGAGGTTTAGTGAATGTCTCTGACAAATTGGAAGTAGACGGGCTTGGAGAAAATATTAATATACTTAAGCTTATCTGTAGCTATATCTTTATGCCTTTTTTCATCTCTTAGAGAATAAATAATTTTATTTTCCTGAGAGGAAATGTGGAGGTAAATGTTGTAGAAACAACAACCACTTCCCAAAGTATATCTCAAACAGAGAGTCAGGAGATCTTAGTTAGCAGAACTGATGCTGTAGTGTTCATTTTTCATTGGTCAGTGGTTGTTCTATGATTGTTAAAATAATGTTGCTTTTAATCACAAAACGTATAAAGAGTGCATGATTCTATTGTTTTGGGAGGCAGGACCTTGACATTCTAGTTTCCCATGTATGTGCCTTTATTTACAATAAATGAGATTATTATTCTTTGCTGAACTGTACCTTGTGAAAGTTATTTGGTAACTTAATAAGATGAATACACGTTCATTTAGCAGTACTGATTAAGGCCTTGATGTGCACAGGTACCTTGGACTTTAGTAAACATTGATTAAATAGCAGAATGTTGAGAATCTGAGAAAAAATTAAGAGGGCAGCAACAGATGGAAGAATGTCTATCGGCAATTATTGAAGGTAGTGCTAAAGGGTATACATGCTATGTCATTGACTTGGGAGTTTTATGTGTTATGGGCAATACTGTTATATGTTTGTATTAAGGCACATTTCAGATCAGTGAACCTTTGTCAAATTTGAAATGGGTCAGTGTTTATCTGATGGATAATTCAGTTTTAAAAATCTAAGACAAATTAAGATGATAAAGGGCAGCAGGTGGTTCTGGAGTGGACTCACAAGGTGGTATTATATCCACTAAGATGGTTTCATTCTTTGAGGAAGGTGATAGGAGCTTGACATGATGAAGTATTTTTTTGTTTTTGCTGATGACAGGCAGGTTTGGGTAAACTAATTTAATGTAGTTTTGAAACGAGCATTGGGTTGTTAGAAAAATGTATTCATCTTACTCTTTCATATAAGTAAGGTGTCAGATTTGAGCTGGGAACATCTATTGAGTTTATTAAAAGGAAAGGCAGATGGGCTTCAGTAGCATACAGGTTTTATATAAGGTAGTTTGGGAGTTGCATCATTGACCTGTTTAGTGATGATTATGTTTTTATTTTCCTTCAGGATTTGGAACAGTATTACTTATAGGACATTTTTCATATTCTGGACAGCCAGGTGACTAGCAATTAAATTCTGAAACCTTGATATGCCTGCTTGGGTGGTGATTTAGAAAGGAACACAAGATGTGTTATGGAGGCTTATGTTTCCTTTGTTGGAGGAGATGATCTGGTCAGTCTCTAGTGTTAGAGTTGTTCTGATGCATTTGGGGAGTAATGATCTGGGTGCTGTGCCTAAAATTAACTTACTGTCTTGGATCATCAGGGACTTGTTACTTGTTGTTGTTGTTTGTCTTTCGGCTTTTCCCGGTAAGGGGTCGCCACAGTGGAACTTCGGTCCACTAATGACTGGCAGTAGATTTTTACGAAACACTGAGGTGAGAGCTCGACACCCAACCTTCAATGAAGGCACACCCATTTACGCACGCATGTCTTTCGAATGCTACCCAACCATGTGGAGGACATGCAGACTCCACATAGAAGGCACTTCCAAGCCAAGCCGAGAATCGAACGGGAGAACTTCTTGCTGTGAGGTAACAATGCTACTGCTGTACCACCGCGGCATAGAAAATTTCAAGAGCTTTAGTTGTATAATCTGTTATTATTCCCAGGCTTCTTGCAAGGAGGCAGACAGTGTTGCAGCTTTTGGGTCTGTTTTGTGGAAGAGCACTGGGATTTTGCAGACAGGAATCAAGACTGGTTTTGGTAGGATAGTGCCCATTTATGTTCATTTGATTAAGTTCCTAATGAGCAGAATTCAAATGGGGAGGCTTATAGTTATGAAAGGAGGGAAAAGGAGGGAAGAGACTGCCAAGAACATAGTCTGCTGGGTGTCTTATGGTAATAAAATGTTTTCACCTTTTTTCTGTTGTCATTAACAATTTTTAGGAGTGAGCAGTGTAAGACGCTCTCCTGGGGATTACCGCTGTTTTTTTTTGTATGAGATGGAGTGGAGTGTAATGTGATTCCCATGGGTAAAAGGTCTATGGAATGCTGCCGGTTTTCACAGACTGATATTCTGTTGCTTATAACTGATGGCATTGCATTTTGTCTTAAATTCAAATAAAACAATTTTTATTTCCATATGTCATTTATAGCCTGGCAATAAAGAAGTTGGTCACATGTCAGTTTGGTGTAGTTTTTGTGTTTGAGGCAATGGGGTTTATAGAAAATGAAGAAAACATTTGTTTTTTTTTTGCCGATAGTGTGAGTCCTCTGCACTCCTGTTCTCTATATTTACCACCTCATAAGATTGTATAAATCTTGCCTGAGCATCATGATGTCATAATGAAGAGCAGCACCTGTAGCAAATAAAGTTGTAATATACTAAGATGTCACAACATCCCAGTAGTATTTTAAATAAATGTAATTGCATGATCCAACAGCAAAGTCCACAATCAATGGTACTGCTCATTTCTTAAAGAAAACGTTAATACGATATGAGCTGGTTTAAAATATCTGTGTCCAACACTGTGGTCCTTTTAGGAAATTTTCAGAAAACTAAGTTCTAATAATATTACACACAGCTCATTTTAATCATGTTAAAGGTCCATGAATTTTGAGTAAGTTGATGACTATAGAAGAGAATGTAAAATTAAAAAAAAAATGTACTCAGTGTTCTAGTGTTACAACAGTACTAGGACTGTGGTTAATGCAGAAAAAAATGTCACTACTTGATCAAAGTGTGTTACTAAACGACAGAGTAAACATCACATATGAAACTGATCAGTTTTGGAAAGCAGAAGAAAAGTATGTACATATTTTCCTTTCCTACATATCTACAGACAATAAAATCATCAGCTGCTACCATGTAGCCTTCACTTTGCATTCTTCTTTAGATCACACACACACACACACACATATATATATATATATATATATATATATATATATATATATATATATATATATATATATATATATATATATATATATATATATATATATATATATATATATATATATATATATATATATATATATATATATATATATATATATATATATATATATCATTGAAACCCTTTGCTGTGGTTTTACACAGAGTGTGAATGATTTTTATTAGAAATAACTACTGCATGGAATGAATATCCTATTAATTTCTTACAAGTACAGAAACCAACAGAGTCTGTACTTGTGCTGGTAGCTATGAAATACATGGTCTATCCTCTGAACATTTTTCTTAGTTATTATTTAACTGTGTAGAAAATATTAAGATTGTGACTGTTTTTGAAAAAAAATAATACATTGAATAAAGGCATTAAAATTCCAGCAAAAGGAAGCATATGTTGCACTGATCTCAATAGTGATTACTTGGAGAAGTGGATTACATCTTACATTAAAAAGAAAACAGTTTAGTCATATAGTGACTAGAAAGCCTTTATTTTGTATATTCAGTTTCAGCAATTGATTGCATAATACTGTCATTACAAATTTCAAATTTTTATGGAGTAATTGTTTGGTAAAACAGTTTGTGCATCAGAATTGTTTTAGATTACAAGCCATCAAACTTTTCAAAGTAACATGCTGCAATGGTTGAGCATGCATTCTGGGCTGCTTAAAACTGGTGTAATATATTTACAGGTCTGCACTTACAGACATAATATACTGTTTGGGAATGAATTACAGCTAGAAGCTCCAAAGGACCAGGACTGGATTCCAAAAGATTTTTGTATTTGTAAAAAACAGAAACCGAAATGGTAAATCAGAACCATTTCTACAGCATTCTATATTGGGAAAACCAATAATGCCTTTAATAAGAGAATATATCAGCACATTTACAGCATACAAAGGGGCGACAACAAAAGTGCTTTAGCTAGACATTCATTGTATGTACTAATTTTGTAAAGTTCAAATTTTTAATTGTGGAACAATTGTTTGTACAAGTGTACTCAGGAGACCGGAGAAACAAACTTTTGTGGAAAGAAATGTTTTGGCAACTCAGATTTGATGTGACTGTCCCTCTTGGTCTAAATGATATTATTTCTATTGTTAGTGAGCTAAAGGAGATCACATAAAATATAATATTTTTTTTGTAAGCTCACAAATGCATTAGTGTGGATAACTCATTATGACTTTTTAACTAATGTTTATTATTTATTTACATTCATGCAATGTAGTACAGCTGTTTTGCAGTTTGCACGCAATTCCTTTAAGTTTTGTATTAGTCTTTGCACTTTTCCCAGCGTTTTTTTTTTGATTGGACAAGATTGTGGGTGTGTTTTTGGCTCTTCATTTAAAAGGTATTTTAATATGTTGTAGAAATGGTTCTGATGATGTCGTTTAATGCACAAGACAAAAGCGCTTAACCATTATTTTGTTATTTTATGTTTTTACCACCGCAGTTCCTATTTTTTACAAATAAAAAATCTTTTGGAATCTAGTCATAGTTATTTGGAGCTCCTAGTTGTGATTTGTTTATTTGGTTTTTACTGGGATTGTTTCATTCATCTTTTTGGAGATACTTTTTGGGAATGATAGAATCTGATGTCATACAAATCTTTCACTGCATTATTTTCCAGGACTGTCTCAAAATCAGTAACTGGTAGTGATTCATAGTAATATAAGTTATAAACCAGAATATTAGACATAAAGCTATATCACAGTACATTTTTGCAATGTTTTATCAATTTCTATACCTTTTTGAATTGAATGACCCTTAGATTATTCAATATGTCAACTGCACAGGAAAAAAATAAATGCTATCTTGCCATGCCTTTATGAGTCAGCTTAATTTGCTCATCTTCTGAGACAGGTCTATATCAGTTTATCGAACAAATTATTTATCGAACACCTCTTCATCGAACTCTATTAAGCAAAATCTTATTTCAGCAAACGATTGTTTCAGCGAAGTTTTTCCCAGTGGAAAAAATACAGTGTGCCGTCATTGGGAATTTGCCCTTTTCCTCACTGTAGTGCTATCTCAGAGTTGGTATCTTTAGCTAATGGGGATGTGGGGTGTGGGGGGCTGCAGTGCTGTTTTTATTGAGGTTGCTGGGTTGGCCAACTGGTTCTTTACCCTGGGAAAATATTTTTCTGACATGATTGTTCGACAGATTAAGATTTGATTAATAGGGTTTGACAAAGAAGTATTCAGTGAATAGTTTGTACAATAAAGTAACATACAGCCTCTGAGACCTGTAGGTGAGCAATACATTTTCCAGAATTAAACTACCTAAACTGCAAAAATATTTTTTTTTTCTGGCTTAACAGTATTGTTAGAAAGCAGCAATAATTCAATCTGTTAAAATAATGCCAGCAAAGTTGCTTGCTGAAATAAAGTATGCTGTTTGCATCTAGTTTATTTATCAAAAACTGCCACAAAATAGAAAATTCTAGGAAACATGAAATCAAAATTTCTGAGCACATTGGATAAATTCTTGACTGTCATAACAAATCCATGTCAAAGGCACAAGAGAATTGTTTTCAGTTCTGCTTGCTTGCTTACTTACAATTTTATACTTTGTTGATATCAGCTTTATAACTAGAGTATTAACTTCCATGGCACCAATGAGAATTGACAAATGTCTTTCATGAGTTCATTGTATATAACTTAACTTTGCATTTAGATTTAGAAAACACATTAGTTTGCATCCACAATGCAAATGTCTTTCATGTAGTCCAATGTAATATAACTTAGCTTTGTATTTAGATTTAGAAAACATATTATTTTACATCTACAATGCAAATTTTGCTCAGACGGAGTATATTTTCTAAATGAGTTGATGACTTCAGCAGGTTATAACTGATACAGAAAAAAATGGGCAATTATTATTGAGGGTTGTACAGTGCCTAAATACATTATCAAGGAGAGACACTATTTTTCAGCTTTCACATTACCTACCTAACAGTTTTATTCATGTGAGAAGGACTTCTAAAGAGTGTTTCAATTTAAGAATGAAAGATTATGCCTACCTTTGAGACACCATTGGCAAAACATCAGCAGTTCATTCTCTGAGATGTGTCTGTTGAAGAAAGTGAAGGCAGACATTTACTTCTATCCCGTGTAATAAATGAATTTAGTTTTAAATGTAAATATTCTATACTATTCTATAAGCCAAAATTTTAAATAATATTGTCAGTCATGAACATAATTTGCTGTGTATATTACTTCAGCATAGCTTGCAAAATATTCTGTAGCCAGTGCAATGCACCCAATTTCTCACCATGAACACACATATTCATTGCAGTATGCCAAGCCTTTCACTTAGTAAATCATCAAGTCAAGTCATTAACACCAGGACAAAACATGACACTGACATACTGCCTGCCATTGTGATACAGGACTGCAGCTGAAAATGTGTTCCAAGGTCCTGTCTCTGTTGTACAGCAATGTCATCTGAGCTATCCATATCAGTGGGCCATAGAGCCCACATCAAACTAACTTGCGGGATGAAAATTATGATAATCATCCTATCCCTAGCAAACTACATGCCCACCCCACAAAATGACATAAAGTTTTAAAATAACATGGACAATATAAAGAATACTTTGGGTAGATAGACTCTGACAGTTTTGCATGTGCTTAGTATGTACTCTGGCCTGGCTGCATGCATGTACATTTAACATCTCTGCTCACTGTAAATAGAGCTGGCTTGGTCAAGGTCAAGAATGCAGAGTTACCGAATACCCAAGTCAGAGTTAAAAATCTGATGGGTAAAGCTGATGCATCTTGGATTTACCATCATGATTTAGAATCCACTGCAATCAAGAAACTTAGAAACAGGGACTTGGGTGATGATATGATATCTTGGGAAGGATTACTTCCAGCCTGTGGAGCAGTTACAACTATTCAGGAATTGGAAAACTGTATAAACAATTAAGCATTTTGAGTACTGCAACTTTTGAATCCGTCAACTATTAATACAGAAGTATCTGCAATATAAACTGTTGTCCTCATTGCAAGAGGTTCCTGGTTCAAATCTCAGCATGGTTGCCTTCAGTGTGGAGTCTGCATGTCCTTCCACTGTTCACGTGAGTTTCCTTTGGCTGCTTCAGTTTCTCCCCACATTTCAAAGACATGCAGTAGGTGGATTGGACACTCCAAACTGTCTCTAGGTGTGAATGTGCATGTCAGTTTGTGGTATGGAAGAACTACTGTGGCAGAGCTAGCTTCCAGTTGGTGTAAACTTTGACTTTAAATGGTTGTCACTGTTGAAGTGACACCCCAACTCTATGTACAAAAATGGGGAAAGGGGTTGAGGACTAATGGATGAATGGATGGACATACTGTTGCCCTAAAATATTGTATGAATTAGACTTTATTTTTGCTTTGAAGGGCAGGGCATGAGCTCTCTCATTGGGCAGAGTGTTGTGCCTTCTTAAAGGCAATGAACATACTGTCTGAAGCCATTTCAACATCTTACAAAAAGTATCTGAGCTAGCACAAACAAATAAAGCTTTTAACTAGAGTAGAAGCATTTAAAAAAAAATCATGCTAATTGTTAGCTTTGCATTCATATTATTTTAATTTCTCTGAAAATCCTTGATTGCTAGAATGGTTGCATCCAGGAAAAGCCTAACATTATGAAATGTACAAAGCAATAAAAAATGTGAAACAATACCATTAAATACTTTATTGTTAGAAATTGACAATGAAGCAAGCATATTAGCAAAGTTTACTAAATGTGTGACAAAGTTTTCAAAAATAACCATAAAGCAAAAAGAAAACAAACAGTTTTGACCTTAACATTTAAAGATTCAGGATGCACTTATGCAAATATATAGATGACTGATTTCTGATATGAAGGATTTTAGGTAACAAGATTAATGTGTTGAAATGCTTCATGGCATCACATGGGGGACTGTTGATGAAAACTTAATGTTGTGACTAAAAATGGAGTCATGTTGAAGTCCATCTTAATTCAAGATGGAATCAGCCGTGTATGATTGAATCAAATTTAATTTCTTCTAGCTAACATTGCATTTCCTGCACTGGCTGTACTTAAACATGCTGTCAACTTTCATAAAGTCAGTATTCATGATCTGATGACATTTGAATTAGTTACACAGTGTACTTTTATAATAAGTGTCAGTATGCATCCTTTGTATTTTGGATATCTGAGCAAATGATACACTTGATTGTGTGTAATAAAGATATTTCTGCTTTGCTGAATCCTGAGTTTGGTGTTGTTCTTTAACACGTTTAAGCATGCCATCAAGTAATTAAAGACCATATATAAACTTAGGATCACTAAAACCACAAATCCTTCTTCAAGTATATTAGGAAATGTAATTGTGTACATTATTCTACTGAACTTATTTCCAAAGAAGTATCTCATTCAGATACAAAAAATTGCCAATATTCTGTTAGACAAATCAATACTAATTTAACATCCCCAACCCATGAGATATTCCTCCCCCTTCCAGCCATCACATCACTCCCAAGATTACCTTGGTCTGAGTTGTATCTGCACTTTCAAAACCAAAAATATGATAATATCCCCAGGTGTCAAACTCCACTTAGTCAAACCCTTCTTATACCTCTTCACTTTAAGTGTCTCCATGGGTTGTGTCCTTGAAATGTGGAGAATAGCCATAGTTGTACCAATACATAGAATGTGGCCCCATAACAGATCCTGGAAACTATTGCCTCATGGCAATTGCTTGTAATGTACTGAAATTCATAATTTCTAAACTGGTAAACAATGAAGAGATGGTCTATAAACCTGGAACTAAACCATTTTGGCCTGCTAAAAGCTAGGTAATTCCTACTAACCTTAGTTGATTTCTTTGAAGGAGTCACTAAAGCTTTGGCTAAAGACCTGACAGTCCATGCTGCTTAGCTTGACTTCACCAAGAGCTTTGACTCAATCCAACATACTAGCATCATATAAAAATTCTCACAACATAAACCTGCATATAATGCACTGAATAGTCAATCTACTCTTTGACTCTACATTGTAAGTGGTGAGTGCACGATATATATATATATATATATATATATATATATATATATATATATATATATATATATATATGGGGTTTTTTTTTGTTTTGTTTTGTTTTTTTTTTTGCAGGACTGTACAAAGTAGACCTCAAAGGATTTGGACCCTTTCTTTACTAACTTAATGTATAGTGCAGTTGCTAGAAAATGCACATTTAAAGGGAATATTAGAACAGTTCTTGGAGGAACCAGATATCTCACTAATCACTTCTTGTTGATCCAATAGCAGTGATGACCACGTGGAATGTGAAGAATCCTGGGTTCATTCCTCAGACAGGCATCAAAGTTTTCCTTTCCTGATGTTTTTTAGGAGTTGCTTTATTGAACCAAAAACAATTACTAAAACTGGAAGAACCAGAAATAGCTGACGTTTGGCAATACACTACAGAGAATCAATGCCAAATATTGCAACAACCAGTATAATGACTAACTATCAGATTGCAGTAGATCTTTAAACATTTCAGAATAGAGCATTAGGCAGTTCGTATTCTCATTATACACTGTAGTGTAGATCCAAACTGGAATGAACTTTACAGACAACAAACAAAACAACAAAGATGAAATACCCTTCAATGTCAAATGCTATGGAGCTGTTACTGAAACAATTAAATGTTCTGTTATCACATGTAGCCTTGGAATTCTTTAAAGCATTAACCTTGTAAAATATGCATCAACCACACATAGTTCAAACCACGTCTTATCTGGATTAGAACATCTGTGTCTCTAAAAATGAATTTGTTTATTTTTCTTAAGTTTCAGCTTCAGATGCAACTAATACCAAATTTTGATTTCAAAAAGATGCATGCTTGCATCTCACTATGAAATGTAAACAGAAATTGTCCATAGCATGTGATATAATGGTCAGATTTCTGCTCACAGATCCAAATTCTGTGGTTCATTTCTAACATCTGATCACTGTCTGTGTGGAAATTTGTTGCATCTTCTTCCCAATTCTATAGATGTTTTCACGTACCCTAGTTTCCTTCCACCTCTTAAAACCTGCTCTTTGACTGGCTACAGTAAACTGTTTATCAATGTTGTATGCATCCTTTCCTTAACATCACAGGTCATGGCTGAAAAGTCTGAGGACAAGTTCACATACCTTGTTAAATTAGTAAGTTACATTAGATAACTAGTCTCTAAGAAGGGTCTGTGCCTTCAAACTGTAACAGAAAAACAAAGATGTGTGTAGAAAGAAACTGACTAGTCATGTAGTCCTTTTAAGGTAGTCAAGCAAAATAATCAAATGATTAAATGTAACCAAGCTGCAACATGCTATAGTGGCTTGCAAAGGAGACAGACAGGTGCCAAAGAGTGTAAACTGATACATTTTGGTATTGGGGACCAAAGGTGTATTAAGGTACTTCATCGGGTGGACTGTAGAAGGGACAGGTTTAGGCAAATTAATCATCCCAGAATGAATCCTGCCATGTTATATGACAGTAAATACTTTTGGCAAAGAAAATATAGAGATGAGCTGCTGTGTGTGTGGACTACTTTAAACATACAGATCTCACCGCTCATTATACAAAGTGCTGATGAAAACTCATTTGGAACACTATGTCCTGTTATGGAGGCCATTAATGGAGAAAGAGATTGGACTGCTGGAGATTATAAAAAATAATGCTTTTTTTTTCAAGATGTAAAAAGGAATAGGATGCATAAATACAAAGAAAATTGCTGACTGAAAATGCATGCATAGATAACATAAAACAAAAAGATGTGAAAAATTAATGAAGAAAGATGAGATAATACAAATATGGATAATAACTTTAGGGGATATTCTTTAAACCAGCATAGTGAAACATTATATTATGGAAAGGGTGGCATAGCTTTGGAATTTACTGTTGGAAGTGGTGCTATATATAGAGTGGAGAAGTTTAAAAGTGCATTGGATACGTGGAAAACAATGGAAGCAGTGCAGGGCAGCTGCCTTTGACTAAATTTGTAAGTCAGGCAGACTTGATTGACTTAATACCGACTTCTATCCACATTATGTAGGTTTATAGGCAATATCTAAAAGTATTGGCATTGATAATTGGGACCATGTTTCTGAGGGCCTTCAAGCCTATCCAAAAGTGTATCCCCCAAAAAAAAACCTCAGTCAGGTCCTGTTGCCCCTGTCAGTGAGGAAGGCAGGTGAAACCAGTCTGGCAAAATTGTGGTTTCCCATCCACCCATTAAGGTTGCGCTTGAAGAGGGTCAGCGAGGTAATCTCTTTGACATGTAGGGGAAGTCTATTCCAGAGATGGGGCAGCCTCTGGGAAACAAACCTATCTCTCCAGCAGGTTTTGTTGATGTTGCATATTAGATTTAGGCTTTTCAAGTGGGTAATGTGTGAGGAGTTAGACTTATGGATATGGAGCATCTCTAGAAGGGCAGATTCCGATATTGCCTTGTAGGCAAGGCACAAATCACCTCTGAGCAATCTGTACAATTCCAAGTACTATGATAGTGATTTGAGCCTGTCCACATAGGACAGGTGCTAAAGGCCATGGATTCACTTTCTGAGATATTTCTGTGGCCTTTCCAGTTGGTGCAGGTGTTTGGAGAAGTACAAACCAAACAGGGCATTATACTCAATTATTGGCCTAATGAGGGAGGAGTACAGAGAGGTAACCTCCTTTTTTCTGGATGCAATCCCTTTACTTATAAGATGAACCAAGTAAAAAGCTTTTCTAACCACCACCGCTACATGATGGTCAAATGTGAGACTGTTGTCAACCTGAGTACCCAGGTCTCATACTACAGGTTGTGTGCTTAGGGGTTTGCTGTTGATGTGGTGATCAATAGGGGTCGTGTTTTTGCCAAATGGTATGACAATACATCATTTTGCATTTAACTTAAGGCCATGACTTTAACACCAGTCATTTGTTGTTGTGAGACTCTCTTGCACTATGTTAATATAATTTGGGGAGTCAGTGACAGCACCCAACTTACAGTCATCTCCAAACTTAGTCAGCCACAGGCCTTTTGTCTTGGGTCTATATTACGAGATCAAAAACCCTTTTTAGTGGATCGAAATTGAGCGACACATATAGTGCAAACTACTGTAATGGCAAATGTTCAAAACCACGAAACACGAAATGTCGAAGTGTCATGGTTGGCCCGTCTGTGGTATAGATCCGTAAGGTAAGTGTTCGATAATTACGGACCTTAGGGTTAGGGTGTGGGTTAAGATAAGTGCATAGATAGGTAATGTATGTAAGGTTTAGTGTAGGGTTAGAAGTAGGGTTTTGTTAAGTGTATGTGTGTGGATTATTTGTTTTGTTTGGGTATATGTCTGTAGGGTAAGTGTGCGATAGTTATGGTCCTTAGGGATAGAGTGCGGGTTAAGGTAAGTGCATAGATAGTAATGTATGTAAGGTTTAGTGTAGGGTTATAAGTAGGGTTTGGTTAGTGTACGTATGTGTTTTATTTATTATATTTGGGTATGTAGTATGTAGCGCATGGTGGTGTTGGCCGACTATGATGATTCGAGATTTGAAATTTTGCGGTTTAGGGGGTTTGGTGTATTTGCGGTTCAGGCTGTGTGTGTCAGTGTTGTGGCATTCTCTGAAATGGGTTTTCAATTTCGTAATATAGACCCTTTGTCTTTGCCTGGACCTCTGAGAAGTAGATGCCAAACAGTAGGGGTCCCAGGACATATCCCTGGGGAACACCACTAATGCCAGGTCTGCTGTCAGAGGTGGAGGCACCTATTTTGACCTTGTGGGTCCTATCAGTAAGACAGCTGACCAGCCACCTGATGAGATAGGGATTTATGCCAAGTTGTGTTAGCTTTTCAATGATGCCTGAATGGGGGATTATGTCAAAGGCCATGGCCAAGTCAAGGTAAGCTGTATGTACTGAATTTCCCTCATCAAGGACCTTGGTGACATTCTCAAAGAAGTCAACCAGGTTCAACAGGCAAGATCTGCTCCTGATGAATCCAATCTGGGTGGGGTCATGTGCTTTGAGATAACCTATGTCCATGTTTATGAGATCCATAATAATACACTTCATGGCTTTACAGATCAGACTTGTCAAGCTAATGGGGCGATAGTTTCCACAGTCAGTAGTGGCATCACTTTTGTGCAATGGGAAGACAATGGCAGTTCTCCACTCTGCTGGAATGAAGCCTGTACTTAGGCTGTGGTTGAATAGGGTGCTCAATGGGGAAGCTAGTTTTTGCTGGAGATGGTGCAGAATACAGCCTGGGATACTATCAGCTCCCATGGAAGCTGTGTTTGTTTTTTGCCTTGGATAGGGCCTTTAACACTTGATCTATGAAGATGTGAGGTGTGGACATGTATTGGGGATGTCAAATGGGCCTTGGGGGAGTAGGGGGTGAAGTTTGCACTGAACCTATCTGTTAGCCAGTTGGTTAAGTCAACAGGATCAGTGTAAGTGGTACAGTTAAGTACTAATTTGGAACAAAGAAGGATTTGTGGTTTCCCATTGATTCAGAGGCTAGTTTCAATTCATAATTGGCTTTGGGGGTTTTGACTAGTGATCTAATTTGCTTGTTGAGGCAGTGGAGGGAAATTTTCCAGTTTGGAATCTGTTCCTTTTTACTCTTGGACAGCACTTTCTTCCTTTTGTTATAAAGCCTGTTGCTAGAGGATGTCCACCAGACTGGTTTTTGTTACCTTGAGGTGCAGGTTTTAGTTCTGTTGGGTATGGCTGAGTCCATGCAGTTGTACAGGCACTTGTATACTACATTGGTGTACTCTTTAGCATAGTTGCCTGCATCCTCTGAGGGGGCCAGTGGTGTGAAGCTAATGATACCCTCCCTTAGGTGGTTGTAGTTAGCTTTTGAGAAGTTTTTTAGCCTGGTTATGGCTTGGGGGGAGGTTGGGTGGGATAGAAACATCGAATGAGATAGACTGATGATCTGATTTCACCAGGGAAGAGCATACTATGGGAGTGGTGCAGTCATCATCCATGTTGGTGAGAACCAAGTCCAGAATGATATCTCCCCTTGTGGGGGATGAGAAGAGCTGGTCTAGTGCATTATAATTGATGAAGTCAATGAATCACTGAGTGCCTGCATTAGTGCAGGAATAGTTCATCCAGTCTATGGAGGAGTAGTTGAAGTCACCAAGGATCAGGGTATTAGGGGGTACCTTGATGGAGTCAAGTAGGTCCAGGTAGGAGGAGTGGGAGTCCTGAGTCATGGAGGGGGGGGGTCTATAGCTGGTTATAACTTGGATGGGTGTCTTGTCAACTGTCAATTTCCCCTAGAGTATTTCCAGTGCATCATGCTGGAAAAGCAGTCTGGAGGTGTGCCTGTCCTTAATGAAGATAGAGACTCAACCATCCTTAGTCTTCTCGACCTCATTTTGGGGTCAGAATGTGTGGAATGAGGTATAGCCTGGTAAGGAAGAGGTGCTCTCCACAGCCCTGAACCAAGTTTCCTTGACCACACAGACATCAGCATCTTCCAGTGCAAGGAGGGCCTCCAATTAGTGCATTTTCAGGTTAATGCTCTTAGTGTTAAGCAGCATGACCTTCAGTTTGCTTTTTGACAGATCTTTTATGTTGAAAGATTTGTCTTTGGGACATAGCCTAAAAAAGAACAATGAAGGAGGCAAGAGCCTTGTCCAGGATCTGGATTTCCAGGGGTGACAGGTGGAGGCTATCTCCAGCAAAGCATCAAAGCTTATCAACCATATCATCCCAGGCAGACAGATACTAGATCCCCTTGGAAATACACCAGAAGCTAAGCCAATTGTTGAAGTCAATTATTTTTTGTTGGTATTGTGGTATTCTTGGGGAAGGTAGGATGCTGCTTAGGGCTAGGGTCATACCTGCTTGGGACACATACTCTGAGAGCTCAATCATATCTGTCTTCAAATAGTCCAGGGAGGTACATCTAAATTCCTTCACACCAACATGGACAACGGCAGAGTCATACTTGTACCTGTTGTGGAGTGACTTAAGTGCATGTGTGATATGGTGGATTCTGGCATCTGACAGACAACTGACCATGACCTTTTCCTTGTCGAGCCTCGTGAGGGAGACATCAGTGTGTCCATATCTTGGAGTCCAAAAAATAACGACAACAGTTTATATTTGTTTACATTTATTTATTTATTTATTTATTTATTTATTTATTTATTTATTTATGTATTTAAGTACCCCAATTTCTTTATTTTAATTTACAAGACCCCCTGTTATTTTCTAACCTCCATAACACTTCCTAATATTTCTGAATCAAATGTCTTGTAAATGATGCAGCTTTTATGCAAAAGTGAGTCATAGAATCATAAAACATACAAGGTAGCCTGGCCATGTTGACACTTAAACTTTGCCATTGCCCACCTTATGATCTTGCTACTTTTTCAAGAGTGATGAGCCAATCATACTATGTGTAAATTTATGAGTACCCACCCAACTGTCTAATTCCTTCTGAAAGAAAGATAATGTGTCACATTACTTAATTTGGACAGGAAGGTTTTTTTCCAAGATTAGCCACTATGCGACACATCTCTTTGTCTACTATGATTTGTTTATTTGCTGAAGCAGGTATTAATATGTAGCTCTAGTGCTCACTGGCTGTTTGATTTGTGGAGAAATAAGAGATCTTGGATAGCAGGATCCCTAATGGCATAAAAGGCAATTAACAGACTACATCTAACGAGTGTATAGGAGGCTGACTACAGGGACATGGCCTCCACAACCTCATGGTAGCTCAGCTACTTTTAGCCCATAATTTCTTTTATTAGAAAACTGTGGAGTATCACCAACTGCTTAATATGTTTAATAAGATACTTCCCAAGGGGGAATTGCATACTATGATGGGCCTATTCATTGTACAATACATAGGGTTAAGGACTTTTGGATATAGTAGAAATGCCCTTTATGATCAGCTGTGTCAGACAGAAAGTTTTTCTGATCACTGTTGCAACATGATGATCAAAGGAGATGGAGTTCTTTACCTGTATTCTAACATCTCTCCCAACATCCTTGAAGATGAAGTTCTACCTGCATTCAGTTTACATTTTTATATATATTGTACATTTATGTTCCCCATTAATATAGAATCTTTCATGCAGTCAATGAAGAAAACCAGTAAACACTATTGCCTCATTTGCTAGATGCATAAGGTTTCTTAATCCAAGTTATGGAAGCTGATAAGCAAAGAGTGAGGGAGTCAAACTTAGCACTACTAGATGAAGATCAATAGCAGCCCAATGTTTGCGTTCCTTACTGAATATTTATTATAATGTCATTATTGGACTGTTTATGAAGCCAAAGCTTGAATTCATGGATTCCATCTAAAACCATACAAGTAAGATTTAAATACACCTGATACTTGCAAATTATTATATCAGGGATCAGTATGATAGCTTAATTTACTATATAACGTTATTATAAAAAGTGTTATTTGGCATTCAAGTGGATTCCTTTACAGGTGGTCAAAAAAACAATTGATTGGGTCCCAACTGCCAGAACACAACTGTTAAAAATTACCTGTTAGAAGAGATCAAGGATTTTTTTCTGAGACATAGCAGATCATTGTATTAGACCACTGTGAACTTTAATGAGGAGTTCCTCTTTTTAACAATTTTGTGTAATTGTGAAATTAGAGGGGGTGTGGGGGATTGACAATCCCTGAGAAAATAATTTATTTTTATGTGTAAGTAGATTATAGAAGAAATATGCTCACACTGGATTTGACTGAGCAGTGATTTATGAACAGTCATGCTCTGATATCTCATAGCAGAAGCAACCAAATAATTTATTCTATGACTGTGCAAAAGTAACAGGCAGCACATTCACGTATGAACAGCATGAGTTTGCCTGTCACAGTGACAGTGGTAATATTGCAATGCATTGTCAGAGGGACAGTGGTAAGATCACAATGCATTGTCAGAGTGACAGTGGTAATACTGATGCATTGTCTGAGTGACAGTGATAATACTCAAATGCATTGTCTGAGTGACAGTGGTAATACTGAAATGCATTGTCTGAGTGACAGTGTTACTATCGCAATGCATTGTCAGAGTGACAGTAGTAATATCACAATGTATTGTCTGATTGACAGTGGTAAGATCACAATGCATTATCAGAGGGACAGTGGTAAGAACGCAATGGATTGTCAGAGTTACAATGGTAATACTGATGCATTGTCAGAGTGACAGTGGTAATACTGATGCATTGTCTGAGTGACAGTGATAATACTCAAATGCATTGTCTGAGTGACAGTGGTAATACTGCAATGCATTGTCTGAGTGACAGTGATAATACTCAAATGCATTGTCAGAGTGACAGTGGTAATACTGATGCATTGAGTGACAGTGATAATTCTCAAATGCATTGTCTGAGTGACAGTGGTAATACTGCAATGCATTGTTAGAGGGACAGTGGTAAGATCACAATGGATTGTTAGAGTGACAGTGGTAATACTGATGCATTGTCTGAGTGACAGTGGTAATACTCAAATGCATTGTCAGAGTGACAGTGATAATACTCAAATGCATTGTCAGAGTGACAGTGGTAATACTGATGCATTGCATGAGTGACAGTGATAATACTGCAATGCATTGTCTGAGTGGCAGTTATAATACTCAAATGCATTGTCAGAGTGACAGTGGTAATACTGATGCATTGTCTGAGTGACAGTGATATCACTCAAATACATTTTCATAGTGACAGTGGTAATACTCAAATGCTTTGTCTGAGTGACAGTGGTAATACTGCAATGTATTATCTCAGTGACAGTGTTACTATTGCAATGCATTGTCTGAGTGATAGTAGTAATATCCCAATGCATTGTCTGAGTGTCAGTGGTAATATTGCAGTGCAAACCTCTATCATTTACAAAGTTGGCATGTATAACAAATAATGGACTAATGTTTGCCTGGCATCAGCCACATGGAGTCCAGAGAAAAACAAATAATTTTTAGTAATGTATTTTGAAAGAAATCCATAAAAAAATTATGAAAAGCAAAGATGTGTACCTTAGATGCATGATTCAGCATATCTATTTCATCCATTACTGTGCTTTTGATATGACAGCCACTACAACTAGTCTAAAACTTGTAAAAGATACAGGCAATGAGGTACTTATACTCACAAGTAGAATCAATGACGCATTTCATATCCTAAAAATGAGGTACAGAGGCCTTAGGATGCATGTTCCAATGCAGCCTCACCAAGGCCAACACACACTGCTTATGTGTTGTTGCATAATATGTAGCAGCAGTGTATAAAAGCTGTCCAACTTAAATTGTAACAGGACATTCAATAAATATGAAAAGAGGGGTCTGAAGGCAACATAAGTGATATGAAGCAATAACTGAAATGAAATGCACCAGTACCACAAGCCACACAACTAAACTCTCAAGAATTTCACAAGCTAGTGAAATCGATAAAGAACTTTATTAAAGTTAACAGCTTTCACCCCCAAAAAATCAGGACTTAATCAGAACTGTTTATTTACTTATGTGTTTCACATATGTTTACTGGGAAAGCCCAACTGGGATAATATTCCATTTTCAGCAGAGGCATGGGGAGAAAAGCTCCACATTAACATAATACTGTTACAGTTAAATAAAGTTAGTACAAACCCTAATACAGAAGAATGACATACTAACTTAGGAAAACTTCAGCTAAAGTTCATACAGTGTGAAACTATACATACATAGTGCAAATATTTGGACAGCTATAACAAGCTGATAAAGAAAATTGTCAATGCATAAAGTATTTATAAGTTGCAATTCATAGGGATGGTATTAAACACACTGAGTACACTCTTAAGAGCACAGATGACTGGATAATATAGAGCCTATGCAAAAATATAATTCCTTTTCCCTGAGCATAGAAAAAATACGCTGGTTGTGGTAGGAGGTAGGGACTAGCTCAGCCTGGGTAGTGCGGAAGTGGAGTAAAGTTTTATTGAGGCAGTCCTTTCGTAGATGTCTGAAGTTGGAGAGTTTAGGTGAATATCTAATTTCCAGAGGGATAGAATTCCATTTTTAGTGACAGGGTTTAAGTAAAATCTTTGGCCAGAGGATTTCTAAGTTGTATATGTGCTGCGAAGATGCTGTTCATTAGACTGAAGTAGTCTACTAGTGTGATAGGAATGCAGAACAGGAGTAAAACAGGACACTCTTTGGCTTTGTGCATAATGTCGTATGTGGTAATAAGCTGCATTTAAACTAAGTGGTGAAGTAGATTGAGCCAGTTCAAAGCCTTAAAGGCAGTACAATAGTGACTGCGGTACTGTTTGTTAGTGGCAAATGTTGCAACCTTATTAAAGGTTAAATTTAAGATTATCATCTACCATCACTTCAAGAAGTTTTGTATGGGAGACTACTTCAGTTTCAATTTTGTTTAGTGAAAAGATTTTGAAATTTGCTTTATCAGGCATGTGTGATTTGTGGAAAAATAGCAGTAACTTTTTTGGAGGGGGGGGGTTTTAAGCAGTACCTCGGCATTATGGAACCATTTCACTACTGAGGAAAAAGCTTCTTGTGTGATACCAAAGAGTTGAGACAAGTTATTAGATGCACATATAAGCATAGAATCAACAGCATTTTGTTTAAGAGAGGCTGGACCTATGGAGGCATAGACATCATTGATAAACATATTAAAGAGAAGAGGACCAAGAAGAGAACCTTGGGGTACAACACTGGAGACTTGCATATATGGAGAGATAGTATTCTGCCATTTGACCGACTGGATCCTGTCAGTTAAATACCTATTGAACCACAGTAATGAAGAGGGTGATAGTTTAAGTTGAGACAGTTTATACAGGAGTTTAGGGTGAGAACTGATTTGGTTTATGCACTTGGGCTTCAGGGTAGTTGTTTTACATTAAAAAGGTTTGTGGTCTGCACTCTTGTGGGAGGACAGGGTAGATTCTGCCCTTCTGAGCTGGGAATTTCTGGTTAAATGCTTATTGTGCCTGCTTATTTGAACTGTTTCATTCTGAAATTGGTGAGCCTTATTTGCTGTAGCATACACTAGATTCAGATCTGCTGAATATAGCTTTGTTTGTATAACATGAGCACTAATCCAGGCCATCTTTTTAGAGAAGGTTCCCTGCACCCTAGTGGCAGGAGTGTGCAATTAGAACTTGTCTGATTGATGACTGTTGGAATGGGGCTCAGTTTTTAGCTTTTTTATTGGTTAATTGGTTAATTTGTTTAAATCAGTTTGCTTGTTTGCTACTGTTACATATAACAAAAAAAACTGCTCTTTATTCATCTGCTTTTACTGTATTTGTGTTTCTTCCTACTTTATTACTTTATTTTGCTCTTGCTGCCAGTTTTTAAAAGTACTCAATTGCATTTATTCTGCTCCATTTATTACTGCTTGTTAGTAGCCCAATTAAATTGTAACTATTATTCTAAGCCTTTTGGTTTAAGCACTTGGGCTTTGGGCCAGTTGTTTTACATTAAGAAGGTTTGTGGTCTGCACTCTTGTGGCAGGACAGATAGCTTACATCCTTCTAAGCTGGGAGTTGCTGACTGAAGGCTTAGTGTCTGTTATTCTAAAAGTGTCTTAGTTTTGGATTAAGCACTTGGGCTTCAGGCCAGTTATTTTACATTAAGAAGGTCTGTGGTCTGCACTCTTGTGGGAGGAGAGGGTAGATTCTGCCCTTCTGAGCTGGGAATTTCTAGTTAAAGGCTTATTTTGCCTGCTTATTTGAACTGTTTCTTTTTGAAATTGGTGCATTTTGCTGTAGCATAGACTACATTCAGACCTGATGAATCTAGTTTTGTTTGTATAACTTGAGCACTAATCCAGGCCATTTTTTGGAGAAGGCTCCCCTGCACTCTAGTGGCAGCAGTATGCAGCTAGAACCTGTCTGATTGAAGACTGCTGGAACAGGGCTCAGTTTTGAGATTTTTTATTGCTTAATTGGTTAATTTGTTTAAATCAGTTTGCTCATTTGCTACTGTTATATTAAAAAAAAGTTTCAGCTTGTTTTTCAGCCTTTCCTGTTACTAGAGTAGTCCAGATACAGATTTTCTGTATTCAAGACTGTATTGTAGTTTTCGAGTTCCCCAGACCTTTCTGTGTTTGAGGAAACCTCTCAGCTTATCAATGGGAGTGGCAAGCGCTAGGTAGCCTATCTACCACAAGAGGAGTTGTTTCTAGCTCCCTTTCAACTTTCTGCTTTAAAAGCTCATGTTTGCATGGTTTTGCATACCACGCAGTGCCACTAAACTTGGGTAAACTATTACCAGTGCCAGAAAGTCTGCTCTTCAATTTTTCCCTTAGATCTTGCTAGCTCTCTTCTCTCTTGCATTTAACTAGCTTATTCACCTAGCACTTCATCTGGCTTCTTGTAGCAATTATTGTAGCACAGATAAGTGCTAACAGCACTAAACGTCATATAAGGAAACAGCTCCAGTACTTATTAATAATGACCATCCCTCCTGGCATGCCTAGAGGTAAGTTCCTTGTGCTTTCTCCTATTTACATGGTGAACTTGGTCATTTTGAGACAGTGTAGCAACTGTCCCATGTACACAGACAATCCTCTCCTCTTACCTCCCAACACTTAGACTTGTGAGAGATACACTTATATATTCAAACTGGAAGACATGCACTCTCCAGCCAAGACCGGAATAGCTGGTCAAGAGGAGAAGGTCAACACCTGCACCACACCACATGGAACATATAGCCCTCCAGAACACCCACCATCACAGCTCTCAAATAAAAGCACAAACCACACACCCACCTGCATGGAGGCTATCAATAGAAATCTACCCAAACAGCAGAGACCTCCAAATCAGAAATGCACTCAACGACCACAACACAGCACAAATCATAAGACACATAGCTCACCTACACAGTGTGCCCCTCAACCTAAGCCCCAAGGCAAAACAACTTGCCCCATACACTAATAATAGGTGACTTGATAGTGAGGCACACTGATGTCCTGTTCACTAGGTTGAATAAGGAGAAGGTAACAGTCAGCTCTCTGTCAGGTGCCAGGATCTAACACATAACACATGCATTCAGGTCACTCCACAACAAGTACAAGTATGACTCTGTCATTGTCCATGTGGGTGTGAATGACCTGATAAATACCTCCCTGGACTACATGAAAAGAGAAATGAAGGAGCTCTTGGATTATGTGGTCCAGGCAGGTATGACCCTTGCCCTGAGGAGCATCCTACCAGACCCCAGAATGATACCGCAGTACAAGCAGAAAATGACTGACTTCAAAAAATTGGCTAAGTTTCTAGTGTCATTCTAAGGAGATCCAGTATCTGTCTGCTTGGGATGACATGATTGACAGACCTCAATGCTTTGCCAGAGATGTCCTGCATCTGTCATCCCTAGGTTTCCAGATACTGGCTAAGACTCTTGCCACCCCTATAGTGCCTTTTTTAGGCTTTGTTCCAAAGACTAAATTACCACCATAACAGCAATAAATAAATACAATATGAGGGTCATGCTGCTCAGTGCTAGAAGTCTAAATGCACTCGCTCAAAGCACTCCTCAAAATGGAGAACATCGACATTTGTGCTTAAAGAAGACCTGGTTTAAAGCAGCAGAAAGCACCCCTGCACTACCAGGCTATACCTCATTCCACATCTTTTGGCCCCAGAAAATGGACCAAAGCTGCAAAGGCGGTGGCATCTCCATATTCATAAAGGATATTCACATCGCCAGACTAGTAGCCCAGCATAAAGCATCAGAGATACTTTAGGTACAACTAACAGTGGGTAAGATGGTGATTCAGGTTGTAGCCTGCTATAGGTCCTCAACCATGTCCCAAAACTCTCATTCCATGTTCCTAAACACCATGGAAACTAATCAGGTCCAACCCAACACTCTTAAACTGGGTGACTTCAACTACACTTCCCTGAACTGGGAAAACTACTCATGCACCAATACACTTGCCCAACACTTCTGGAATTCATTAATTCAATGTACTGGACCAGCTCATTCTTACCCCCCTAGAGGAAGCAACATCCTTGACCTGGTTATTACTAACAT
Organism: Protopterus annectens; assembly: GCF_019279795.1. Taxonomy (NCBI): domain Eukaryota; kingdom Metazoa; phylum Chordata; order Ceratodontiformes; family Protopteridae; genus Protopterus; species Protopterus annectens. The sequence goes on from NC_056743.1 coordinate 1,450,860,645, forward strand.
GGGCAACCATTGCTCAACACCAATAGTCAATTCCTCCCTGGTTAGATTCAACCACAAACTAATTACCATGGAAAATGACCACTGGGATCTGGATCAACAGACAGAATTTAAAGTAAATGTAATTTTAAATATCTGGTTATTAGTACTAACATTCTTCCCTGTTGCTATCCACCTGCAATAATTACAAGCCTCACATTTGTAGGTGCCAGGGGACCTGTATACCAGTTTTGGATCATTCTCCAATAACATTTTCATATTCTTTCCTCTCCTATAAATAACTGAAGCCATGTTATAAAAGTGTCTAGTATCTTTAGTCCTCCTCTGCACCCTTTACTTACCTTATTCGAACACATGTGTGAAATGGAAATTAGGAATTTAGCTAATGACTTTACTATACACTATGAATCTAATATGTCTCAAGATGAGAAGGAGACATTGGCTACATTAAAAAACTTACCAGTATGTGTACTTAAACCAGATAAAGGGGGGGGGACTAGTATGTATGGACAATGAAGACTATAAAGAGAGAATGAAAAAGATTTTGGTTAGCAATACGTATGAAAAAGTGAGTGTGCGTGAACTTAACACTGCTTATAGATGTATAAACATGTTTTTAAATGACTTATTTATAGAAGGTCTAATTGATTTGAGCATTTTAAACTATCTGTTGGTTATAGCACTTAAAGTACCAGCTTTGTTTAGAATCCCTAAATTGCACAGATCTACTATGGACCCCCCCCCCCCCGATGAGGGCTTTAGTTAACGCCAGTGCCTCCATCACATATGCAAGTGCTAAATTTGTAGATGAGATTTTAAAGGAATATGCAAGAAAAGAATTTCAAATTTGCAAGGATTTGTGGGCATTCTTGACATCTATAAACAATATACCATACGACGAGAACAACATGTTGTTAACAATAGATGTCGTGGATATGTACTTTTCTCTTCCACACAGTGTGGGTATAGAATGGGTGACAGAAATGCTGAGTATACATGGAGCTGATGGGGTAGAAATGAGACTGGTCCAAGAACTTCTAGATATTTTTCTTTCAAATAACTTTGTAACATTTGACAAAGAGGTTTATTTGCAAAAAGTGGGAGTAGCCATGGGTTCCCCATGCGGTGGAAGTTTTGCTAACCTGGTTATGGCCCACTGGGAGCATGAGTTCGCACTTAATAGTAATGAATTTAGAGATAAAATTAAACTATACATGAGGTTCTTGGATGATTTTTTCATGGTGTATCAAGGTGATCAGGAAACAGTACTAGAATTTATGAACTACCTAAAAAATTGTACTTATTTTTTGAAATTTACCTATTCAGCTCAAAAAGAGAAGATTAGTTACTTAGATGTAGACCTCAAAAAAAAATAAAGAAAAGAAATGTTTAGTAGCCAAAAGTACTTACTCTAACATGTTGCTACATTTTTCTAGTTCACACCCCATGTACCAAAAAAGGGAAGTGATGAAGTGGCAACTTGTTCGAGCTGCGAGATTGGTCACTGAGGATGAAGAATTTTTAGAAGAATGTGAGTTATTGAGAAGTATGTTTATACGCAGGGATTACCCTGAACATTTGTTAATGGAGATTATTGAAGAAGTATGATTTAAAAGAAGAACAGGAGTATATAAATCACTACTGGCTATGTTTGAACATAGGGATCCCTTAGCAAGTAGTGGACAACAAATGGAAAAGGAGGGCGAGAGTGGGGTAGTGAATGTAATGATTAAGCAAGACGATATGTCTGGTAATTATGTTAGGAGTTTTCTTACTACGTATTGTATAGAGGCAGATGAACTGAAATACATTTTGAGAAGAAACTGGAACATTTTATTAACTGAAGGTGATATAAAAGAAAAACTTGGTGTTTCTCCTTCAGTTATTTATAGGAGAGGATAAAATATGAAAATGTTATTGAAGAACCATCCAAAATTGATATACAGGTCCCCTGGCACTTACAAATGTGAGGCTTGTAATTATTGTAGATGGATAGCAACAGGGACGAATGTAAATATTAATAACTGGTGATTTAAAATTGCTGGGAGGTTCAACTGTAACTCAAAATCAGTAGTTTACCTGCTCACTTTCAAAGGTGCCCTGCATTTTATGTAGGGAAAACTGACAGGAAACTAAATGAAAGGATATATGAGCACCTGTATAATATTAGGAAAAACAAAAAAGAGAATGCTTTGGCCAGACACTGTAACCAGTTCACTGACCATTCTTTTTTGTTTAGGGTGTTGGACCATGTGGAAACTGATTGGAAGGGAGGTCCTTTTACATTATTATTAGAAAGACAGGAACTTATCTGGCAACTGAGGTTAGATGCTAGTAGGGACCTGGGTCTCAATGAAAGTATATCCCTTAGCTGTGTTTTAAAGCTAAAGAGCCTGAGTAGGTAACATTGTACCTGGTAGAGTAAGATTTTAATTGAAATAAATCCTTTTTTCAAAACAGGTTTATTGTTTTAACATACAAGAGAAATATCATAACAATTTTATACAAGTAATTAAAAATAAATATGATTATAACATTCAACAAAACAACTAAAGTATTTACAAAGACATCCACTACAATCAGATCAATTAATTAAACTAAAATACCATGCTATTGAAATTAGGATTTTTTTAACAAATTTTGTAAATTATCCCATACAATATAATAAGATGTTTTTCTAGTTGTTCTTGACCTAATTGTGTTTATTTCCATATGGCACACTATATTCATAACATTTTTAAATTCATTGAACGAAGGAGGTGTATCTGAAATCCAATTTCTGGTTATTATTTTCCTAGCCACTGCTAGAATAGACCATAACAAGGAAAGCTTAACCTTTTAACACTTTGAGGTACAGGTGTGTTGAATAATATAAGAGATTTAGAAATAATGAAATTATCTGTAAAAGAGCCTGCAAAATTCATTAATTGACTTCCAGTATTCTTTCAATTTTATACAGTCATAAAACATATGAGCCCAGTCAGCATTAACTTCTACATTACATCTCTTACATAGATTATCTTTATTATTTATTTTATTCATCATCAAAGGTGTATAAAAAGATCTATGTAAGAATTTCCATGTATAAAGTCTCCAGACAATGGAAGACGTAGTTCTATAGGCAGATTCCAATATATATTGTTTATCTTGTTGATTTGGTGGGTCCCCATTAATAGAAGTGAAATAATTCCAGTATGTATCTACACTGTAAAAAGTTTCTTGTCTGATAATTTTATGTATGTATGAAAGTTTACCTTTATCAGAAACTTTATGTTGTAAATTTAATATCAAGTAATCAATCAGTGTTGGAAAAGATTCTTTAACTGTTATAGACATTAGATCTATTTTATTAATGAGATGTTGTCTAAAGGTCTGAACCTCTAACCAGCAAGTTTCTCTTAGATCAAATTCTTGTTTTAAGAAATCTAGATTTTTAACTTTATTATCAGATATCAACTGATACCAGTACTTTAGATCATTATCTATAGCTAAATGAGTTCCTTCAGAAGTAGATGACAAAAGCATACCCTGAGTATACATTACAGGGAATATAATAAAATTCCATTCCCTATACTTAGGGTGCATGAATATAAAGTTACGATAGCTAATAATAATATTTAATGGGTAACAAACCATATGTTTAGGTGTAATAGGTGAAGTACAAAATTCCTTTAGTAACCATAACATGGAGTTATTTACAATCATATTTTTATGTGTTAAGGAGATTTTCATGAAGTGCATACTAATTAGTTCCCAGTAATCTTTCCATTTTGCGACATATGACTGATCTATTAATAAAGTAATAACTTTTACAATAGAAGAGATAGTATATAAATTAAAGTCAGGAAAAGAAATACCCCCTTGAGACCAGCTATTAGTATGTTTCTTTAATGCAATCCTAGGTCTATTAGGTGCCCATAGGAAATTTAACATTAGTGTATTCAGTTTTTTGATCATTATTTTTGTAGGTGGAAGTATTATTAATTGTATTAAGTATAAAATCTTGGGGAATATTATCATTTTAATAATTGTAAGTCTCTCCTCCATAGTAAAAACATATTATTCCAGGTATTAAAAAGATTTTGTATATTAAGAAAACAGGTATTATAATTATTATATATAATAGATTTAATATCTTTAGATAGTATTATACCTAAATAAGTTATCTGACCTGAATTGGGTACATATTTAGTAAAATCACTAATGAGAATATTTTTTTGTGTATATATAGGTAGTATTTTAGTTTTTTCTTCATTGAATATTAAACCAGAAATACTTTTAAAATTCATAATTTTATCAAATAGAGACTGCATAGAAGAATTAGATCCTGCTGATGTAATTAGAACATCATCTGCAAAAAGTTGAATTTTGGATGTTGTATTTTCATCTATTTCAAAACCCTCTATGTCAGTACTGTTTCTGATCAAATTAGCCCAAGGCTCCATTACTAAAGTGAATAATATTGGAGAAAGTGGACATCCTTGTTTTGTACCTTTAAAAATGTGTATTTTTTGTGAAACATATGTTCCTACCTTAATATAAGCCAATGTTCCTTTGTATAAATACTCAATTAGATTTACAAATGCATCTGAGAGGTTTGTGCACTTCAGTAAGGTAAACAGATAGTCCCAACTTACTGAATCAAATGCTGAACTTATATCAAGACTAATAAGTGTTAAATCTTTCTTTTTCCTATTTGCAAAATCAATTAATGTTAAAGTTCTTCTTATATTATCAAAAGTATTTCTATTTACAATGAAGCCTGTCTGATCTATATCTATAATGCCAGGGATGATTGTCTTCAATCTATTAGCAAAAATACTCATAAACATTTTATAATCAACATTAAGTAATGAGATGGGCCGATATGAAGTACATCTAGTTGGATCTTTATTAGGTTTTAAAATTGGCAAAATAAATGTATATTGCCAAGATGGGGGGGGGTTATTAACTCAGTTTGGGCCAAAATAAAAACCTTATGTATTAATGAATATGTACTTTTAGAAAGGATTTTATATATCTCTGGTATAATACCATCATTACCCGGTGCTTTGTTTGATTTAAGCTTATTTATTTGTGTAATAACCTCTGTATATGAAATACTTTTGTCCAATAGTTTAATCTGTTGTTTATTAAGCTTTTTATTCATGTTTGTGGTTATAAACTCCTTTATTTTATCTTTAGGTTCCATGTTAATGTTATTATGGTTAATTTTGTGAAAGTGATTTCTAAATTCATCTAGTATTTCTGGTATACTAGAAACATTCTTCTTTTTCCTTAGAAAAGATTTCTTTGATATGGTTTTGTTTATTCAACCTTTTTGTTTTATTTTTAAGTCTATGTAAGTATTTGGGGCTTATTGAATAAGACAAAACTTGTATTTCTCTAAAGTTATTTTAACTTTATGAGTTAAAATTTCTTTGTATTTCTCATTTAGTTTGTTTATTTCTTCAATAACTTTCTTGTCCATAATATTTTCTTTATTATTATGTTTATAAGAGTCTAATTTACTTTGAATATCTAACAATTCCTTATCCCAAGATTTCCTTTTATTATTATACCATCTGATACTTTGTTCATATAGATATGATTTTAAGGCATCCCAAACATAGACAATGGAGACTTCAGGAGTGTTATTTATGTCTAAAAAATGTTTTACTTCTGAAAGTATATATTCTTTAGAGTCTTTTAGTTGAGTTAAGTATGCTGGTATCCTTTTGATCTGAACATTATGAGTATTTTTTATCATGAATTCAAAAACAATTGAATTATGATCAGATATAGGACATGAAATGATTTTGGAATTAATTAAATCTGTTACCATCTGGTTAGAAATAAAGACCCTATCTATTTTTGAATAAGTTTTGTATCTGTTAGAAAAAAAGGTATATGGTAATGATTTTGAATCTATCTGATTATTAATATCATTCAAATGATAAGAATTAGCAAAATCATTTAAATGTTTTGCATTAGATGTAATTCTTCTTTTTCCTGTAGTGGTAGTATCACTTTCATGTAGTATACAATTAAAGTCACCAGCTAAAATAATATCTCCTAAAGAGAATGATATGATCTTATCAAGATGATGTTTCACTGTATTAATACCAATTCCAGGTATCCAATATACATTAATTAAAGTGGAAGTCTTCCCATTAATTTGTATTATAACCATACAAAACATTCCTTTTTCATCCTGATAAGACTTAATGGTTTTAGGAATGGGCATACTTTTATTCCATAAAATAGCCACTCCTCTTTTTTTCTGAGTGTGCTCTGAACTAACCAATACTGTATATTTGTTTGTGGCTAGTTTATCAATATCTTTTTTCAAGAGATGGGTTTCTTGCAGGAAGACTAAGTTGGCCTTATGTAAATTTATGTATCTTATTAGGCTTGCCCTTTTACACAGATTATTCAATCCATTAATGTTTAAAGAAATTCCTTTTAAAGATGTCATTTGGCATTTTTAAAACTTAAGAATCTTATGATCAAAATAACAAATAACAGCATAAGTAATGTTGCATCTCCTCCTTTAGGTGTACCTTTAAATATAGCTGTATTTATTGAATCTCTTATGGGATTTTATATAGGATTCAATTTTGTTTGTAGTGACAATGAGTGTACAAAATATATTGTGGATGTCAAAACTATATACATATAACAATGAACAAGTGAAAATAATGTAAGGATTAAACCTTGCATCCAGCCTGGAGTTAAAAACTCCAACTTAGAGTAGTATTTACCACTCAAGTTGACCCCCTACCCTAAGCAGCAGTACCTCAGCTACCACCTTATCAATTTAATACTGGTTATATTTAACTTAAATTAACAGCTTTCAATTCAATTATCTAGCAAGACAAGACTACACATTTGATAAAACAGCATCATGTAAACTAAAATAAACTTTTTTTTTAAAAAAAACTATTCATACTACTATATACATCTATGTGATATAATACACTTGTATTCAAATAGCATTCAAATAATCTTGATATTAGGAACCAAGAGGAGAGAGAGAAATAAAAAATGTGAAAGAGGGAGAGAGAGTGAAAGAAAGAGAGAGAAAAAAAAAGGAAGGCATATTTACATATTAATTTATTCAAAGTATGTAAAAATAAGTTCTAACATTCATTTAAATCAAAAACTTTGGCTAATATGGTTCAGACATTACATATATTAAGATGCATCCATTTTCTGTCATGTAAATGCAGTCAACAGCTTCCAAAAAAACCTTGAATTGCTTGTATATGAGCATTTTACTCATACTCATTATTGTCAATAGAATAAAATATTATATTTATAGAAATTGTTATAAATCATACTGCATAGTTATGCAAATTCTCAGAAACACTTGCATTATTGTAAAAAAGCCATCTGTATTTTGTATGTCTATACTACTGCTTTAAAATATATCACATGACAATTTCTTCCAGAATAGAGTTATAAAGTTATTTATGCTTGTCAATCAGATGAATTAAATGAGTTATAGTAATGTATATGTTTGGAACATAAGTTTTAACACAGATTAGTATGCTGCAGTCAAGTAGATTTTCAAAAACACTTGAATAAATGTTTCATTTTCTATGCCTTCTAAAATAAGACATTTACTTACTACAAGAAACTGCATCATTTAAAATCATTATAACTGACATATTTTATGAATTATAACATAGATATTTAAGTAATTATATATAATAACTCACATTTAAATGTTAAAGAGTTCATTTTCCTTCACATAGTCACATTTGCATCAGTTCTACTTCCTGGTAGAGTGTTCTTCCTGAATCCGCGATGTGTCAGTGTGATATCTGGGTCAAAGGTCAAATTGACTGCTTTCAGCTTCTCTGTGAGAATTCTGAGAGTTGAAGCTTTTAAAACAACTCGAGGACACTGTTCATGAGGCAGCCCACATCCCAGATTGTCTCCCTTAACATTTTGGTGGGAAACTTGTTAAAAACTAGTGACAAACATTCATTTAGCAGTGTAAATGCATCTAAACATGACAAAACCTTCGCGATGTATTTTACAGGTCATTACAGCCTCTATGTAAGGGAAAGTAAGCCCAAAGTTATTAATAAGTAATAAAACTCAATATTTTTGTCCCAACTCAATTTTTATGTAAATCTTATTATTTACTGTGTCTATATGATCAAAAGCATTTCTATATATTAATATGAAAAAAAAAATAAAGAGAAAGAATAAAGAAAAGAAAAAGAGAGTAGAAAATAAAAGAGTGTAAAGCAGAAATAAAAAAAAAATGTAAGAGAAAGCTATAAGAAGTATATACAATGGAATATTACTTACTGTTTATATTAACAGAGTTAAAAATAAAACATATTATTTACTATTATTTAGTTCTAATTATTATTAGTTAAAGCATGACAGATTATTTACAAACAAGCATAAACAGTATAATCAAGAAAGTATAATTAGGAATAGCATTTGAAGAACATATAAACTTTTTACAAGGAATAAATATGTTATTATTCCATTTATCATATTTTCATTACTCTTCTCTCCCTGCCCTCTCCCACCCTTTACCCACTATATAATCTAAATAGAATGTCATTGTTTAAACAAAGAAAAGTAGAAAAGGAGAAAAAAAAGAAAAAAATGTATCAAATTACTGACCTTACTTCTCTTTTTCAGAAAGAGAAACAAATTGAATAATAGCTTGTTATTAGTTCCTCAGATATTTTGACTGGTTATGAAACAAAACATTTCTTTGCACACAGAGAATAACTTTGATTAAATCTTTTTCAGAATATTTGTGGCTTTCTGGAAATGCAGGAACTATATTTAAAAAGATTAATAATGAAGTAAAATGATGAGAGAAAAAAAAAAAATAGAACAAATCATTTGTTTTTAGTCTCTTCTTATTCTCTGAAGTCTTCCACGAAGTTTCAGTTGCCAGTCTCTTTAATGAAGGACTAGCCCATTCCATTTCCTCTATTTTATCCAAAATCTTATTTTTTGATAAACAGTAAAGCAGAGTCTAAGTCATCAAAAATTTTAGGACCATCAGGAAGGAAGATTTTTAGCTTGGCAGGAAACAGAAGGTATGTTTTAAACTGTGCTTTTTTTAAGCTCCCTTATTAGTGGCAGAAAAACTTTTCTTTTAGCTATTACCAAGGAAGAATAGTCATTGTCAAAATGCACAGTTGTCTCATTAATCTTAACAGAAGCTTTAGCCCAAGCAGATTTAAGAACCATCTCTTTATCAAAAGATGATAGAAATCTAACTATAACTGATCTAGGATAGTTTTTGTTAGAGTTAGTATTAGCTATAGATCTATGTGCTCTTTCGATATCAAAAGAGAATGCTTCTGGTAAGTCTAAAGTTTTAGGGAGCCATGTTGTTAAAAAAGAAGTAATATTGTTACCTTCAATATTTTCTGGCAGTCCAAAAATCCTAATGTTATTGCGCCTAGATCTATTTTCCAGGTCATCCAGCTTTGTTTGTAAATGTGTATTTTGTTTCAGCAGAAACTCAATGTTGATTTCCTCTTCTTGGATTCTATTTTCCATGTCATTCACAGCTTCTTCTATGCCTGTCATCTAGATCTTCTGTTGTTGCAGGTCTATATGTAACAAGTCTATTTGTTTTGTAGTTTTTTCTATGAAGGTATCAATTTTAGTATCCATTTTATCCATCTTAGCAGTAAGTTGCTGGATTATAGTTATCAGAGACTGAAGTTCTTTCTTGATGCTGGAGTCTTGAGAATTTGTCTTACTGGAACTCATTTCAGACTGATAAACTGACAGGAAAATTTCCAAAGTGATTTCTGACAGGAATATTGTTAAAATTTCCTTTCTTTTTTAGATATAGTTCAAGAACTATATAAAACAAACATATTTAGAAAGAAAATTACTTCAAAAAGAGTTTTAACTATTATTAAAATGTAGATATACTTTTTCCACTATTTCAAAACGTATAACTGTTTTTAACTTTGATGGTGGCTTAGATGTGTTTGTGTAAGCTGCACAAAAGGAAATTAGTATAATTTATGTTAGACTTGAGAGTAATAGTTGGATTGTGCTTCAACTGTTTCAATTGTTCGTACATTGTTTCGCATATTGTTTGATATACATATACACTTAAACTATGATCAACAGGACATTTTTAATTGGTTGAGACTTAATTGACATGGACGAGTAAATTGTTTGAATTAATGCATTTTGAGTTTGTATGTGTCTGAGGAAGTCCGGATATTATACCGGACGAAAAACGCTTAACTTACATTAAATTCTGTGTGTTGTTCCAGATCCCAGTGGTCATGTTTTATACGTGGACTTGTTTTTGTATTCTGTTCTTTTTCAAAGTTAATTACCATGGAAATCCACATCTCACCCACACCACCAGCAAAGGTAACCACCATGAAAAATTTCTCCAAAGCTGACTTTGGGTTCCTAAAAGCAGGGGTGACTAACTTCATGGCACCCATGCAAATGGAAAATAGGTGCATGACTGCCTAATCATTTACCAATGCACTGTATGAACATGTAAATAAATGCATGGAACTAGCCATACCCAACAGAACCAAGAAGCTCTCCTCCAAACAAAGAAAGCCAATCTGGTGGTCCCCTGCCCTTAACAAACTCTACAACAGAAGGAAGAAACTGTTGCAGAAAATGATGAAGTCCCAAGTCTGGAAAAACTCCTTTATTAGCCTGAACAAACAGTTGAGATCCCTCCTCAAAACCTCTAAAGCTAGCTATGAAGGCAGAATTGCAGCAGACACTAAAAACATCCACACAAATCACACAAAAGCCTTCTACAGTTATATCAAGAATCCCCATGGCAATATCCCAATTTGCTCTGAGTTACTGCACAATGGTATCTATTATACTGAGCCAACAGATATTACCAACATACTGGCTGACAGATTCAGTGTCAACTTTACCCCTCCCACCCCCCAGAAGGACCAATCACAATACTGGAAGAATGCCAAGCACCAAGCATTACTGCAGCACAGGTTAACGCTGCATTGTCCAAGGCCAAGAATGCAGCTTCCATGGGACCTGAAAATATCCCTGGCAGTGTTCTACATGAACTACAAAGTAAACTGGCACCACACCTGTGTGCCCTATTCAATCACAGCCTCATCTCAAGCTTTGTCCCAACAGAATGACGCACTACTACAGTCATCCCTCTCCATAAAGTGGAAGTGACTACAGACCCTGGGAATCATTGCCCCATTCGCCTGACAAGTCTGATATGTAAGGCTATAAAGCACATCATCATGGACATAATTAATGAGGATATAGGGAATCTCCAAACTCTGGATCCCACGCAGTTTGGTTTTGTGAAGGGTAGATCATGCCTGCTCAACCTGGTTGACTTCTTTGAGTCAGTCTCCAGAGCTGTGGATGAGGGCAAGGCAGTTCATACAGCCTACCTCGATCCAGCCAAAGCCTTTGATACCATTCCCCACTCCAGAATTATTGATAGACTCACTAAATTAGGCATCATCCCCTATATAACTAGGTGGGTTGCAAATTGGCTGACAGAACCTACAGTGTGAAAGTAGCAGACTCCAAGTTAGACTGCCGACCACTCATGAGGGGAGTCCCACAGGGATCAGTGCTAGGTCCTCTCCTGTTTTGCATCTACTTTTCAGATGTCCAGGCCAACATGGAGAGATTCTGGCTGACCAGGTTCACTGATAATTGCAAGCTGGGAGCCATTATTAACTCCGCAAGTGATGTAGACATCCTACAGAAAGGCCTCACTGAGACCACTGACTGGCGTCAAAACCATGGCCTTAAGTTTAATACCAAAAAATGCATCGTCATTCCCTTTGAGAAAAACTCAGTTCCCACTAATTACCACACTGATGGTAGCCCACTGAACACTGAAGGCATTATAAGAGATCTGGGGACACAGGTTGGCAGCAACTTCTCCTTCGACCACCACATTGCCACTGTGGTCAGAAAGTCCTTCTGTGTGGCACACCTCATTACTAAGGGTTTGGCAGAGCATGCTGGAGGAACAGGTTCATAACCCAGGGACTACTCATGCTCTGGAATAGACTTCCCATACATGTCAAGCAGAGCACCTCACTGGCCATTTTCAAGAGAAATCTTGATGAGGGGATGGGAAATAGAAAATTCATCCCGAGGATCACTCCAGTGGCTCTTCTTGATAGAGGCACCGGGAACTAACGGCAGCGTGATGCCAGGGCACTTCTATGAGCTATGCTTGTAAAAGCTCCAGGGCTGTTGGCCTAGTACACACTATGAACCTATGAAGGCGCTTTGAATATCTCAAGGAATAAGGAAGAAACAAGTTTGCCTGAGTCCCTGTATTTGTTTATCATGTCAGTGAATGATAGGAGGATAGTAGTTGTACTGTGTTTTGGATGGAAACTATGCTGGTTGGAGGTTAAGAGCTGTTCTTATAGAACATAGTGAAGGAGTTGCTTATGAATAATTATTTCAAAATTTTTGAGAGAGGTGATAATAATGCAAGTTAGAGATGTCAGCCAAGATGTCACCTTTATGAAAAGGGATGATATAGGATTTTTCCATAGTGAGGGTATATAGGATTCAGCTATTGATCTATTGATAAGGATAGAGACTGGGTATGCTATGAGATCAGCAGATCTCTTTACATTCAGGTGGGAGGTTGTCAGCTACAGTGGAGCAAGGTTTGAGTTTAAGTTGACATTTTTTTATCATTGATGTGGAGACACATCTTAAGTGGAAGTTGCTAGCAATGGATATAGAGATCCGTAACAAAGCTTAAAAACAAATCAAAGTAGCCAAATCTAGCTACTATAAAAATATGCAAGAAAGATATGCTCACAATATCTAACAATTCTGGGCCACAGTAAATGGTATACTACAACCAGGAAAGTCCACTAATCCAACCCCTGTGCTACCAAATAACCATGAAAACATTCCTACTCAATTTAACAAATTCTTTATTGAAACAGTCCAGACCCTTGCCATTGGCCAAAATAACATTAGCAGCCCCACACCAATAACTACCCCAACTACCCCAATATATAAAACAATCAACAGTTTTCACCTTAATTCCATGTCCACCAAGGCAATTTGTAAACTCCTTAGGAAACTTAAACCAACCACTCTAGCAGCTGATATGCTACCAGCAAACTTCCTTTAGATATCAGCTGAAGCTATAGCCTATCCTGTCTCTATTGTCATAAATAAATCTCTATTAGAATGCAAAATTCCCACCTCATGGAAAGCATCACATATTATTCCACTGCACAAAGGAGGTAACTCCTTAGAGCTCACCAACTATCGCCCAACAGCAATCCTATCACCTTTATCCAAAATATTAGAAAGAATTGTTCATACTCAACTAATGCAGTACCTCCAAAATAACAACCTACTGTTCATATTCCAGCATGGCTTTAGACCTTCCCATAGCACTGCTACAGCATTACTATCATTCACCAATATAGTTAACCACCATAGAAACAAGGGTCTATTAGTTTCTTCCATATTCTTAGACTTATCAAAAGCCTTTGACATGGTAAATCACAGTATGCTTCTTGAAACTCTATCTACCCTAAATATAAGTCCTTCCTCTATATCATGGTTCAACAGCTACTTATCTGGCCATCAGCAAGCAGTCCTATGACTAGAACAACTGTTCCCCCTGTTATCAATTATCATAGGAGCCCTCAAAGATCCATCCTTGGCCCTTTGCTGTTCTCTTTATTTACTAACAAGATCTCTTCATCCTCACCCACTGCCTCAGTAGTACAATACACAGATAACACCACCCTTATATGTGCTGCCCCCACCCTAAGTGAACTACAAACCCTAACCCAAAATAACTTCATCCTAGCAGACACCTGGTAAACTAACATCAAACGTCTTCTTAATCCCAAAAAAAATTATTTTTAGCCCAGGCAGATCTCTTCCCCTAAATAGTTATTTCACCATATACTCTAAAGAAAACATTCAAACTAGTCCAACCACACACACTAAACTGCTAGGTGCAGAAATAGACAATAACCTGAGGTTCAACATCCGCATAGCACAAACCATCAAGAAAGCTAATAAAAAACTTGGATTCCTCTACAGGAACAAATAGTTTATGACTAAACACACCAAAGCAACCATTGGAAGGACTCATCTTCTATCCACCCTCCTCTATGCCTCCCCCATCTTGATTAATCTCTGCCAAACCAATCTAAATAAAATGGAATCTTGCTATAACATGATTTCCAAGTTTGCTACTGAAGCCTCATATAGGTCCCACCACTGTCTATCCCTTAAGCAGTTCAACTGGCTTGAGTTGCCTCATATACTTCTACTCAATCAACTCTCTATAGCACACAAACTGTACTACCTTCCTGAGAAACCCCCAGCACTTCAGCATCTAATTCAGCTCCACATTTCTTCTAGACCCTTAAGATCTAGTAACCAGAACCTCATAACTGTCATCCAACATAAAAATTATGCTGGTAAATCCCGCTTTGCCAGCATCATTGCTAAAACCTGGAACAAACTACAAAGCCAAATAACTTCTACCACCTCCTTTATTCATTTCAAAAAACTCCTGAAACCCCACTATTTAACTGACTGGCTATGTTCATGCCACTCACCAGGCTAACCCAAACCAAGATAATGTTTCTGTGTACAGCTAAGTATAAACAGTTCCCCTGAAAGATTGCAAACTTGTTGATATTACTTGACAAAACTTATAACTGTAAAAATAATACAAATGCTGTTTTAAGTTTATTATGTACCTCAATGATTGCCTACTATAACAATTGTTAATCTCTAACATATTGTGTATGATTCCTGTTAATTATGCTCGATTTTTTTCTCTTCTCTCATATACTGTATTGGATTGTGGAGCTTTTCTCCCCGGGCCTCCACTGAAAGTGGACATGTATCCAGTCGGACTTTCCCGGTAAACAAATGTAAAATAAAATTTAAAAAATAATAAAATAATTAGGTTCATGTGTGGATGCATGGGGGGGGGGAGTAATAGAAGTAGTATGTATGGTGTATAGAGAATGTTGTTTTTGATCTAACCTGTTGTTTGCTGAATTACTAGGATTGGGTGTTAGTGATAGGGTAGTGGAAGCACCAGATGGCTTTGAAGAGTTTTTAGTTAGGAAGGTTCTATTTTCTATGAAGTAAGTATTTAATACGGTTTCAATTTCTAATGGAGATCTGTTATTAGAAGGGTTGGGTTCCTTGTTGGAGCCTGGATGCAACAGGTTACATATTAATGTCCGGAAGTTTTGGGGTCATTTGTGTGTTGAAGTTGTAGCTGGCTATAATATATTTTTTATCTAAGTAACTTGTTTTTCACTTACATTGTGCAATTCTCTGTAAAGTTGCTGTTTATAGGGGGTTTTAAGTTTAAACCATTCTTTCCAAGCTATGTCTCTATTAGACATTGTGTTTTTTGTCTGGGTAGTGAGCCACGGTACTTGGTTAATTTTTTTGTAGAGTGGGCCATGATTGTTTAGAGTATTTAAGAATAATGTATTGACTGCCTCATCGAGTGGCAAAGTTTTTAGGACAGAATGATTAAAGGCTTTCAGAATAATGATGAAGGAGTCTTTATTGAATTAAGAAAGGATTCAGGTCATTTTAAGTTGGTGAGTCTTAGGTCAGTGGGTGGTATTTCTATGGGTGTAATCTGGAAAGTGGTCATTTAATGTTTGGATAGATTCCAGAGGCTGTAAATTTGCTAAGGTCAGAGACCAGTATCCATTCTACAGTTGTAACTTCACAGGTGGTATTATTAAATCTAGTGTGTGTTCTGATAACTTGTATGAATCTATAAAGGTAACAAGCTAAGAGAAAGTCTAATGTAAGGTTTTGTGAGCCAATATTTCCATCTCCTAGTATAATTTTTTTCATAAGGTATATAATTAGTTGTCCAGGAAAGGATTTCTTCTAAAGTTGTTATATTATTTCCAGATAGGATATAGACTTTAACAAAATATAGCTGTTTTGTATTGTTAAGTTTTAATAGTGATACTAACATTTCAGCATTTTGGAATTTTGGGATGTTGTATAAATAGGGAGAAAGATTGTATGAACTTGAATAAATTAAGGTGACCCCTCCTACTTTCTTATAGGACTTATTAACCTTGATAATACTTTAGCCTGGAGGAAGTAATTCAAATTCTTTAATGTTAGGCTTAAGCCAGGTTTCTGTGATAGCAAAAATATCAGAGTTATACTGTGATATCCCAGTGTGTAGTTCTGTAATTTTTCTATAAATGACATGGAGGTTGATAGTGACAATATTCAATTTTTTTGGAAGACAAGTGGGAGAATGATGGGTGAGGAGGTTGATGTACTTGTTTTAATAGTAAGAAGACGTGATTGTTTAATGATAGGACAGCTGAGAAGAGGTATAGTTTGAGCTGGTAGTTGAAGAAGGGTTAGGTACTTCAAAATATTCTAGGTGAGGTTCCTTGCTATTTAGATTAATTGCTGAGTTTTGGGGCCTGGGTTGTGGTGGACATCGCCACACTGTGGGATTTTCGAGAGGTATTGTATTGATTTAAAGGGACCCGCATAAGCTTTATTTTTTGAGCAGAGTTGTGGTAGTGCAGTATTTTGTGCATAAAATAAAGGCAATGTGGGAGATTAAACAGGCAAGGAGACATATTCATATAGCTACTCCTGATTTCATAGTGTGCTGTGTAAACTGCAGTAGAATATCTGTATAGAGGTGAAGGCATACAGTGATAGTATGTTAGACAGGATGTTAGTAGCAGCAGAAAGAGACATGATGCTTGGAGAAACATTGGACATTTTGTTGGTTATAGAAAAGAGGAAAAAAGTGAAGTATAGTATGTAGTATGACGTGAAGGGAGACAGAGACAGAGAATTAAAAGAAATAAGTGAAGAAAATGTGTCTTATTAGTTAATTCTAATTATGTAATAATGAGAAAGGAAATGGAGGAGTAACAATAATATATGAAGTCTGTCAGGTATAAGGAGCAGAATATAACTAAGGATATTAATAATGAAATTTAGGTGCATGTAATTGTATGAACAGCAGAGGAGGCAGACATCATTTTTGTGTTTGGGAGGAGTGAAAGCGTATCATCAACTATTTGTACAATGGTGATGTCACTAAAGTTAGGAGGACTGAGTGATCTTGTGATAGGCTGTAATTTTAATAGGGAGGGATAAGCCCAGTATAAAATAAGTGATGTCAGGGGTGGGAGGGAAAGGGGTAGGATGGGTAGTGAAGCCAAGCATAGTGAGTTTTTACATGTCACAGGTTTAAATAACCCATTTATTTGTCACACGACTAAAACATTACCAAGGTTTAAGGTGCACTTGCCCCTAAAAATAAAAATAAACATTCAGTCATTAGTAATGTGACTAAACCCCTTCTTAAGTTAATTAGAAAAATGACATTGGAATAGGAGACATGTTTTTATGTTAACATCTCATCATTCCAAGGAGCTTAACAATAAAAAAATGGTGTTTATAAAAACACACATAGACTTCAGTAGAAGTAGCCCATTTAGTGAAGTTCATAGTTTGTCAGGTTGTAATTTTAATATACTGTTAATAGATATGGTGTTATTTAACCCATGGAACTGGCCAGCATTAAGCCATCTACTACCAAATCAGTTATTTCTACTCTATTTTCAGTTTTCATGACTCACCCATTGGCTGGCTGGGAATGTGCCCAACAGCAACTGTAAAGTGTGCCTAAAAGTACATTATTGACATTCTTATTTTTTCTATACAATAATTGCGTTCATAAATATGCTTGTGTATGGTTCTATCCATTTTACCCACTTAAAAATAGTGACATTAATCACAGAAACATAACTAGACCACTCACTTTGTGTCACATCTATATTTTTACGCTAAATATCAGTCCATTTTTAATGTGTTAAGCTTCAGTACTGGCCTTATATAGATGAGCTTAATTTGCCTGCAATGGCCATATTTCACCAGCCACTTTTTATTGCTTGTACTACCAATTGCTTTAGGGGATTGTAATTTTAAATTTTCCTTTATATTTATACATGCAAAATCTGACCCTTCAACCATTGTTTCCAAGGCTCCATCAAACAAACTAAAATTTTTCAATTCTCTTTCATGATTCTTTTTATAGCATTGATATCAAACCCATACTTGGGTATCAGTGTTCTACTAAGGTTACTACTGTTAACAGGTGCGTTTTTTTTTAGTTAACAGAACCATTAATAACTGGTAGCCCTTCTTCCATTATTGATTTATACTTGCTCCCCCTGCCTTCCAGTATGGTATCCCTTAGTGCTGACCGAAGTTGGTAGAGGTATGCTATTTATAAAAAAAATATATCAACATGTTCAACTCATTTTTTTAACGTGGTATCATCTGAAGTTATCCTTACAGCCATCACCATCTAATCTTTAAACAAACCTTTATTTTTTAAATGGTGGTAACTTTGAAAATGCAGATATGAATTAGGTTCATACTAGGCTAACTGCCCTTGTAGGCCATTTTAAGCCTAGCCAATTACCCTATATGAGAATCAAACCTGCTTATATAAGGTAAACACTTTAACCATTATCTCAAGTAGGATTCCTGTAAATCATTAGGACAAACATGCCTATTTCATCATTCTTGCTGATAGTTATTGACTGGCAGTTTATTTTTACATGGGAAATATTGTGAGCAAGATTTAAAAAAGTAGTCCCCTCTATGTATTCCAGAAATTCCCTAAGTGCCCACTCACAGCCATTTCAAAAGATGCAAATGACATTAAAATAATCTTAGATATACATTAAAATATTTGGAAAAGGGAGAGTTTAAAACTTATTGCTGTTCCCAGTACCACATAATTAGACTGACATTCAGGTAGTGCGTGAAAAAAGAGTCGCTCTACTCTTTTGCTTAGAAAAAGATTCCTTTAAAATAATAAAATTGTTGTCCAAGACAGTTTCCATAAGTGTTACAAAAACATTAATATCCATGTTATAAACAAATCACATGTTAGAAGGAAATCATTGAACAATTTCAAGCATTTTATATGCGGGATGTCAAAAAAAAAACCCACCACATCTAATGTGACAAAGATCCATTCAGTTGAAAATGCCTGTTCATTTAAATTACCTAAAATGTCCCACAAGTCTTTCAACATATATGGGTGGTTATCATGCAATACCTTCAGTCTTTTGTTAAGGGAAACTGTTAGAGGGTATTGTTAGATCCCTCTGCAGACACTCTTTGGCAAAAGGGGTTCATTTATATTTTTATGCACTTTAAGTATACCAAAAATTGAAGGTATCACAGGCTTTTCTACTATCTGGGGTAATGTCATGTCACAGCATCATATCAGTTAATAAATTATCAATTTTGTGATAAGCAGCATTAATATCATTCCTAGAAACTTTGCACTACTGATAACTGTTATTAAGCAGTTGAAACATTTTACGTGGGTAGTTTATGTTCTTCACGATTACCAAACCACCTCCTTTATCAGGCTTCATAATCCTGATGTCCTTGTTGCCCACTAAATCATAAGGAAGCTGTCTTTCAGTCTTAGTTATGTTGAAACAATAATAATTATTTGTGTGTGTGGGGGTTACTTCTAATATCCTTTTCACACAACCTTTCTAACAGGGTGACAGCGAGGGGGGGGGGGGGACTAAGGTACTGCTAAATAGCAAAACTAATTTATCCAGGGTTGTCACTAAATTTTTTTTCTTTACTCTTAAAGCAGTAAGCTAAATTTGTCTAACCAGTGAACATCTTTAGTTCAAGCAGGGTGTCATCTATGTCAATTTTCTAGCAGGCACAAATGTAAACCTTTCTAAAACAGATTATAGTAAACATCAGAAATCTTTAAATTGCTGTATTTAAAATATTAAAGCTATTACAAGAATATGTAATATTAATTCTGTCCAGATTATGTCCATCATCACTTGCAGACTTGGTGGAAAGTTCATTACTGCAATTAGTGTATTTATGACTGGTGGGTGCAACAGTTCAAAACTTAGTCCCTTCATGGGAAGCAGAGATATCCTTAGAGATGTTAAGTTATTGGTAGAATAATCAACTTGAATAAGGGTAGCTCTGCCCACTCCCTCTGCCTGTCTCTCTTCCACATTTGGCTGTTCTGCTCCATTTATACTAATTGTCCCACCATGCTGTCTGCAGGCTATTATTGCAGAATGTCTTAAGGAGGGAAATTCATCCAAGCCTAAAGGGTCTGAAGGCTCACCTTTTGCTATGCCTTCATTCATTAGGGCCCTCATGGGTCTTTACAACTTTAGCAGCTACTTTAGAACCAACCTTACTCATTCTTTTGCTAAACTTCTGTTTTGGAAAAGGATATGTTGTGCCTAAATTACATTTATTTCTGTCACGCTGCATCTTTTTAATTTTTTCGGTTCTCAGATTGTCTGTCTTCTTTTCCACCATCTTAAAACGTGTGAACAATTATCTTTTCTTCTCGTTAGTAACAAGTCACTAGTCACTTTGTTATTAATGACTTGTATTTCCCCAAACAGATATTCTATGCGTCTGACATTTTCTTCATTTATAAGCCTCATTATTTCAAGTCCCATATCATCAAAAGTGGTGAGAAGATTTTTATGTGGTATTCCAAATTCATGTTAACACCATTTGGAAATTTCCACAGTCTCATATTCTATTTGTATAACAAGCAATTGTTTTTTGTATATATATATTTGTAGTATTAGTGGGCAAGGTACACTTTAAATCTATGTAAAGTTTTAGTCATGTGACTATTTCAATGGGTATTTAAACCTGTGACATCTTGTAAGAACAGTTCTGATGAATTCCCGATTTTTGGGGATTAAAGCACTTAAATTTAATAAAGTTCTTTATTTATTTAACTACATTGTGGAATTCTTGAGAGATGGGTTGTGTTACTTGTGGCACTGGTACATTTCATTTTATTTCTTGATTTCTTGACACTAGAAACTCCTTTGTAATAGATTTGAAGCAACAATAACCTGCACATGAGCAACACAAAGAGGCACACTGGCATGGGCAGACCAACTGAGGCAAAGTTATATTACAAAGCTTCATGCCAACACCAAAATGAATCTTCATTATCATCAACTCCCTTTTTCCCATTTTTTACATGAGGTTGGAGTGTCATGTTGACTACCACCATCTGTCTCTCTCTATTCAATGCCACTCTCCTACCTTCTTCAGCACTCATACCTAACTGCCACAGGTCTTCTCCCACACAGTCCACCCATCTCTTTCCTGGATGCCCTCATTTTCTCTTCTCTTTTTTTTCTGTCTGTCCCAAATTTCCTTCACTATATTGTTTTCTGCTTTTCTGCACATATGCACAAACTACTATAATCTGTTCTCTTTTACTTTTTTGCAACTGGAGACACTTTGACTTCTGCACTTATGTCTTCATTTCTTTGTCCCACAGTGTGCTTCCCACCACCTATCACTGGCACTTCAGCTCCATCACCTCTCGATTCCTCACCTGCCCAGGTTTCTCTACCATACAGTAGTACTGCTTCCACCACTGTTGTGTACACCTTACAAAATGAATGCCATCATGAAACATCCACCACAGACAACTGGTAACATGGTTAATATACAGAGATGTAATATGTAAACACAATCAGTATATAATAACACACTCAAATATGTCCTCACTCATACACACATATACACACACACACACACACACACACACACACGCACACACACACACACACACACACACACACACACACACACACACACACACACACACACACACACACACACACACACACACACACACACACACACACACACACACACACACGTATATGTAAATTATTTGATAAATAAAGCATATGACAAAACATACACAGACCACATAAATCACCTTCGTCAAATACGAAATCAAAGCAGATGTGTAGTGCTACAGGACGCACTTTGTGAGCTACAGACAAAGTGGCCATAAATGTGTGATACAACATAGATGGAAATTACAAGAAGGGATCTATTTAAATAAGCACTTAGCCGGGAGGGCTCCTGATTATATTGGTAGATAGTCTAAATGTGAGGATCAGCAATTAATGTCATCATAATGATGGCATGGTATAACTGCAAGGCTATTAAAGATGAAGGAAAAAAACACAGTCCAATGCTGGTGGTGTGGTCAACAGGGCGCAGAAAAAAATGCAACTGTTTTGGCACTATCAAGTCATTCGGGGGTACGGGGCCATATGTTTCATAGCTTCATAGATTATCTGGCGTAATGGGGCATATGGTATTTGTTTTAGCTTGGATTACAAATTTTGAATTTTCTGAATAGTACCGAGGGCACATGTTTGGTATACTTAGATCTTAGAGTTATACTGGGCATTAGTGAGCATCATTCTGCTTCTATAAGTCAGGTAATAGAAGAGGATTTTGATGCCCAATATTGATGACATAGACCAACACATTAAAAGACATTTGGCATTGTTATTTTTCTTCTTTTAATACTAAGATGGAAGAAGTGAATTTCCCATAAGAATGGAGAATCTTTTTGACAAGTCTGGTCGAGGGGAAGAGCTCTCTAATATCTCCACCCTGACTAGTTAAATTATTTTATATTATCTTAATTAGAAGTAAATTAATTAATATGGTGTTCTTTTAATGCTATGTTTCTCCTAGACTGATTGACTGGTGATCATAATTGCGCAACCTACCTTTGCTGAACTGTAAATAGGTGTACACATAAAGTAGCCATATTTGACATTTTGCATTGACATGACACACACAGCAGAACTCTGAGATTGGCATCCGCATTCCACATCATGCATATAATTTTAGTGCATTTCAACATTGGGTCAGACCTAAATGCTTGAGTGAATTAATTGATATGTACAAACTGATGTATTGCTGTAAGATCAGGAATTACATAATCCTACATCAACAGCAGCACTAACACTATGGTGAATGCAGACAATTGTTCTGTTACATGAATGTGCCATGTTGCCATAATATGTGTGGATCAGAAAATATTTTACTTGTTTACTTATTCCTTCACTAACTGCATGTATGGGTTCATCCACACTGACCAGTTTTAGCCACAATTTAGTAATTGTTCAGAAGTAGAGAACACTTTAAGAAACAAAGCTTAGAAATATGCAGGTGTGCTGTACTCATGGCACTCACTGGGACAAGTAATGACAATCTGGCACATTTACTGTGTCAAAAGAGAAATATGTCACTGTAAACCCATCTGCATTCCTTAGGATGGAACAGCTATGTGGCAGCCATGCATTGCTTTGACAGCATTGTAAGAAAAGTCTATCAGCTGATAATAAGCTTAATCCTAACGTCCTTGGCTGGATTCCCTCAGCTTCCATTTATATATTGCGTGGCTCTATCAAACCATTTATGCAAAATGTGTTCATGGGTTACATCTAAAAAGAAGGCCATATGCCAAATGGACTTACCTGGTTAACAAATGAATAGAAATAGAAATGTCTACAACAATGATTCAAGGATCAAAAAGTAACACTGCACAGAAAAACCTACAAACTGCATGATTTGTCAGTGGATTTAGGATCAACTTACAAGCAAAATTCAATGAATGCAAAACATTTCAGTTTTATAAATCAGTTGCATTCAGTATCAAAAATGTATTTTCAAAGATCAAATTCTCTGCATGCCTTTGTAGGGGGAAGTTACACTCTCTTATCCTCTGCCAAATTGTATAATCAGTTCCAAGGTTACTATTAAGCAGAGAAAAGGCAAATGCTTACATTCCCGCAGAAAATGTAAAGTATTCAAATTTTTTTTCTGAGCATTGACGAATCATTTATGGTAAAACAATACTTGCAAACCACTCTGTATTCCTAAATATATTATTCAAGCATTTGTTCTTCCAGTGTATGATTTCCATTCTCAGCAGATATTTACATTATAAAAACTGCTGTGTAATACTACATGCATAGCTAGTAAATGTTCTAAAAATATGCGCATGATGAGGCTACAGCAGAAAGACATTTAAGAACAAGTATATAAATACAAGTACCGAGTAAAAGATTCAGACAATGTATAATCAAACACAAAAATCCCCTCCCTGTGTCATAGCATGCAAACACATGACATATCTCTGACAAGCATCCTTATCACCAATTATAAAACTGAGAGTGACCATGTTCAAGTCCTGTGGCACTGAAAATATTGTCCTCTTACATAGAGAAAAATATATCTTAGACTGACTTATCAGTGCAAATAGCACAGCTCAGTGTGTTCAGTACTGTGATTAACTCTTCATGCTGTGCTACAGATATAAATATAAAAATGTAAATCTCAGCATGACTTAAATACAACATAATGTGTGCGGCATATGCCAATCTATTGCAGTAACTGAATAGTCCTGTAAACATATATACAGGATACGTTCTGCCCTTTTGAAAACTAACTTTGCAGTATTATATAAGTATTTTTCTATATACACTATCATTGCTCTGGGACAGAATGACTGTTTAAGACATAGCTGTCAAGTGACATATGCAAAATAGATATTATAATGGATAAAGCAGGGCAGGGAAGCAGTATTGCTCATGTATAAGAATATGCTTAGGTACACAATTGACTTAAGAAGGTACCGATATCAGAATCATCTTTCAGTAGCTCAATTAGTTGTGTCTGATGCTAGGAACATATTGATCTGCCCTTCGTATGTGGGATGGATGTTTGTTTGTTGACTTTAAATCTCTAAGTCTATTATATACAAATAAAGAGGACTGATTAAGGATTATTTTCAGTCACAATTCAAAACAAAGTATGAAATAAAATAATGTGAACTCAAATTACATAAAACAGTAGCCAGCTTCATGGCACAGAGGGATAACTCCCTGAAAAAGACACGGGTAACCCAAATTTGACTAGCAGTGAAGACAGCTGAAGGAGTTGTCAGAGGAGAATGGAAATGAATGGCAGCTATCAGCTCATCCATCTGGAGGAGAGTTTGGAGCATGAAACTGTGAGCATGTGTTGCTCATGCACATTACCATATACATGCTGGTGCAAACAGAGGCATGCTCTCTGCATCTGACATTAGCTGTAGAGCTTGTACTAGTATTGCAAAGGTAAGGACGTGCTTCTTGTGGGGGAGGGGGAACATAGGCCACCCCACAAGCTGACCTGCTCCCTGCTAATTGGCCCTCATCATAGTGGTGACAAATGGGAAAATGAGTCACCTCCAGTTGTTAATGAATGTGTTGAAGAACTCTTTCCAACCCAGGGATGCCAGATTCTTACCCCAAGTTGAAAGAATGGGCCAAGTGTTTAACTCATTAGCACATATTTGGTGTGGAATGTCACACCTCTTGCAGCCAACACATACCCTTGCATTCCAGAACATTTAAACAAATGTATGTATGTTTGTGAACAATAAAAGCTACTAAAACTGTACAAATAGCAATGCTATCAGTAAGAAATATCCTTTACAGCAATAACAGTCAGTGCACTCATAGGGCAGGATTCACAAAGGTTTACACGGAGTCTAAGAGTAGTGTAAGACTCCATGCAGCCCTAGTGATCCAGGAACAGCCCGAAATTCCGTGTAAGAGACCAGCTAAAACGTCTCTTATACGGAGTGGGCGTGGATATGCTAATCACCTCACTTGCAGCCGAAAGGCATGCAAATGAGGTAGATTAGTGATCCAGGAAGCCCAAAGCAGCCCGTGTAAGAGCCGTTTTAGCTGCAGAAATGTACTCAGTTGACAACTGAGTACGTTTCTGCAAATAACACAATGGAGCCATGTCAGCACCAAATAAAGGGTGCATATGTGTCAGGCAGCATGCCAATGGCCAAATATGTGGCCATTGGCAAGGTACCCCGATGCAAATTTGAGAAATAAATACTTTTCTTTTCAGCGATCGCCAATGTTTAAACGCAGTGCAGCCCCGCGCAAACGGGCTGCGCTATATAAAACATAAAAATGAAGGTTATAAACCCACAAATGTGGGTTTTATGCAATACATGGATTTACAATGCAGGGACCAGCAGACCAAAAACAACATGGCCACCGTTTAGTGGTTGCTAAGAGGGGAAGCTGAGTCTAAGACATGTAACTAAGCATTAGTAGGCAATCTGATGTAAATGAGTGTTAGGATACTGAATTCCACTGTCACATAGCAAATGAGCACATTCTGAGTAGTGTAAGAGATACATAAGGGGGGAATAGGGTAGGAGATAGGTGACATCACAGGAGGAATGGCAGAAAGAAATGCAGTTCATTGGAGGTCAGTGTTACATGACAGATGTCAGACACATATCATGGAAAGAGGAGTGCCACAAGATAAGCATGGGAAAGTCAAGAAATGGAAGGGGTACACTGTTGCTTACACCAAAGTTTCTCGCTGGGCGTGCATGCGCACATGTGCGTGCCATAAAGCGCGAGTACGGCAGTGTGCGCGTGTAAGGCAGACTGAGCATGTGGGAGCCTGTTGGCAGACTTGTAAGACTGTTTGCGATGGTGTGCACATGTTTTAACATGAATAAGACTATTCTAAACCATGTAAGCATGTGTGAGCGTGTGTAAGCCACTGTGAGAGTGTTTCTGCTGGTATGCACGTTGCTCCCCCCTGAGGAAACAGAAAGGAAACAGGAAGCAACAGAATTAGTAGGAAGCTAGCAGGGAATACTGCTGGAGCTAGCAGGTGAAAACAATTAGAAGCAGGCAATTACACAGGCAGAATAGTAGCCCAGCCAAGCACTTAAAACTCTGCAAACAGCAGTGCAGGATGTTTCTCTCAAGAGACACTGCAAGACAGGAGTAAACTATTAGAAGTGAAAACTGAAAAAGCTGAACTCAGAGCAGAAATGCTAGGTGCTGCCATAGCTGTCATAAGGAGACATAGGCTACTTGCTGAGGGTGGTGACAATGCAAATGGTGCCAGACAACCCACAGTGAGGAGACGGAGAAGAGTGTACAGGCCCAGGGTCACCTACCATGGGTTACATGAGCTGGAGATAGTGGAGCGCTATAGAGTGGACAGAGACCTCCTGCAGCAAATTGTTGAGCTGTGCAGGCCACGCCTCACACACAGAACAAACAGAGGGGAACCCATCCCAGTGGAAACCAAGGTATGGGTTGGCCTAAGAATACTAGCAACAGGTACCTGCCAGAGACCAACTGGTGATATGATGGGGATATCACAGGCGTCAGCCTCCAGGGTACTGCACCAGTTCCTGGATGCCATGTCAGCACATGTCGGTCATCATGTATATTTCCCCAATGCCCGTGAGGTATTGGCCAGCAATATGCATCTCTTCCAGCAAATAGCAGAATACCCTGAGGTAGTGTGTGCAATAGACTGCATGCACATACGCATCAAAGCACCAGCCGGTGAGCGGGGTAGGGCCTACATTAAACGCAAGGGCTTCCCCTCCATCAACTGCCAGGTCGTGTGTGATGCCCAGGGCATAATAATGAATGTGTGTGCTGGCTCCCTGGGAGCTACCATGATTCCCATATCTGGCATTTGATGCAGCTGTACCAGACATTTGCCAATGGGGACATCCCACATGGACACCTAGTGGGGGATGCAGGTTATGCACTGGAGCCGTGGCTGATGACACCCATCAGAAATGCACACACACCTGAACAGGAACGCCATAATGAGGCACACGCACAAACACGTAATGTAATAGAGCGTGTGTTTGGGATGCTCAAGTCACGGTTCCGGTGTCTGGACACATCTGGTGGAGCCTTGCAGTACTCACCAACTACATGTACCCAAATTGTCATGGTATGTGCTATGCTACATAATATGATCTTGCGAAAACAGCTGCAGCAGGACCAGCATAGGGACGGGCCAAACAGCCCTCCACCATTGCCAAGGCCATCACAGGCAGAGCATGACTCGGAGGAGGAACAACCTGAGCCTGCCCCAGTAGGCAGAAGGAGGAGTGCCCAGTATGCCCTGGCCTTGGCAAAGAGGCAACACATAGCACATACACTGGCTCAGTAGGACCCTGGGAATGATACCCCTCTCTGCCTCACTCATCTAATAACAGGGATGCCTAAAATGACATAACCTGCTCTCAAACATGTACAGGGAGTGTAGTATGTGCATCCGACAGAGGCAGCCCTGCAGCACCACCTGAGGCATGAATGCCATGTGTTAAGCAATGTAACACTATGTAGTATATGCAAACTTGATGACCCTGACTAACATCCTACCCTCACCAAGCATGACGCCGCAATATGACGATGAGATGATCAATTGCAATAATTGGGTGAAGTATTGCAGTTAGTCAAAGGGGATCCAATGTGTGCCAGCCTGGGATGACATGCTGAGCATGACATGATGCTCCACCTGCTAGGGGTGGCATGCACCTATCAGTCCAGGCCTTATGGATACTGGCAAAGACTGTTGTTACCACAGCGTGCCTTGAATAGGTAAGGCTCAAAACACAAACCCACCTCCATAGGTATCACAAGGGATAAGAATCTAGATGTAATGCTACCCAATGCCAGAAGTCTAAACAGCAAGACGCATGCAGTCTAAACTCCCCCAGTATGGAGAATGTTGATATCTGTCCTGTAACAGAAAACTGGGTCAAGGCTCACAACAGCACCCTAACACTACCAGGTTACACCTCATACTGTGCTGTACATCCTCAAAACATGGAACAAGCTACAAAAGGAGGGTGACTAGCAATATTTGTCAAGGATAACCTCACCCCCATGTTGGTACCACAAAAAGAAGCAGCATGGACTAGCCATGGTCAAGTAACAGTGGCTAAAACTGCCTCCCAGTTTATAGCCTGCTACAGACTACCATCACAACACCAGGAACTGCACCTGGCCTATGTTGGAATACATGAATATATCAAGTCCTCCAAACCACATTATATTGGGTGACTGAAAATACCCAGACATAGACTGGGAGCATTATACTAGCTCCAACACTGTAGGACAAAAGTGCCTAGAATCCATAAACCAAAATGCCCAGGAACAACGTACCACTCCCACAAGAGGGGTAAGCATACTGGATGTGATAATCAGCAACATGGGTACTGGATGGCAAGATGAGAAGTGTATCCCTCACTGGTAAGACCAGACCATAGAGTAATCACACAGGATATACACATCCTGACCACAGTCCCTGGCCAGAAAACCACAGTGAAAAACATGTGTAAAGCAAAAGTTGCACTCCTCCAAACTGATGCATAATCCATTAAAGGCCCTGTGCAGGTGCAAAATATGGGCCACACCTCAGAACCTGTTATACAGGCATTCCATGAACACTGCCAGGAATGCTTGGATTATGCAATCCCAAATAAAACCAAGACACAATGCCATGCACGCAGGCATCTGGCATGGTGGACTCCAGCCATTACCAAACCATGCAAGAGAATGAGGAAGCTACTACATGATAGAGCAAACATAAAAAGGGAAGTAATCACTGATCAGTAGTATGGCAATAAAATATGTCCACACATACAATACACTAAGGCCAGCTACAACAAGTTGAATCTGTGAATCTTGAGGCAATGTTACACCTGCCCCAAGTACACAGACAACCCTCACCTCCCCATAAGAAATACAAATATATGTGAGAGATGCAACCATTTATCCAAACCAGAGGCTGAGCTCTCTCAACTCAGTACTGTCATAACTAGTCAGGAGGAGAAGGTAACCACACACACCACAAACCCAGTCTCACATAGACCTATCACAACTGCAAACCAAAGACATAAACACAGAAAAACATTCCCAGAGGCCCTAATTACAAACACACCACATCAACAGAGGCCTCCAAAGCAGACACCCAAGCAACCACTACCTCCAAACATAGCACATGCAACACATAGTACACAAAGCTGGTGTGCCAAACAGTCACAGGCCAGAAGGAGCAACAACATGCCTGATACAGTTGTAATAGGTGACTCCATAGTCAGACACACTGCTGTCCCGCTCACCAGACTGAACAAGGGAAAGGGTACAGTAAGCTGCCTGTAGGCTGCTACAATACGCCACATAACAGAAGTATGCAGGTCACCCAAAAGCAAGTAGAAATATGATGCAGTCATTGTCCATGCTGGCGTGAATGACCTGAGAAGTACCTCCCCGGACTACATGAAAAGAGACATAGATGAGATCTCCGATTATGTAGTCCAGGCCGGTATGACACTGACCGTGTGCAGCATCCTACCCTCACCAAGAATGATGCCACAGTACAAACATGGAATGATCAGGTTTAACAAGTGTCACAATTACTGGTGTCATTTCAAGGGGATCCAATGTCTGTCTGCTTGGGATGTCATGCTTGACAAGCCACGCTGCTGTTCCAGGGATGGCTTGCACCTGTTACCCCTGGGCGTCTGGATACTGGATAAGGTTCTTGCCACCTCCATAGAGCCTTTTGTAGGCAAGGCTGAAAAGACTAACCCACCACCCTAGAAAACATAAGTGGAAAGAAACATAAGGGTAATGCTGACCAATGCCAGATGTGTAAACCTCAATATGCATGCTCCCGAGGCCCTCCCCAGTATGGAGAACATTGATGTCTGTGCAGTGACAGAAACCTGCAGCAAGGCTCCTGACAGCACACCAGCACTACCAGGTTATACCTCATATCATGCGTTATTGCCCCAAAACCTAGACCAAAACATAAAAGTAGGGGGAGTATCCATATTCAGCACAGACACCCACACTTCCAGGTAACTGACAATGCACAAAGCATCGGAGACCACCCATGTGCAACTAACCATAGGCAAAACTGCTGTACAGTTTGTAGCATGCTACAGACCACACTCTCACACACAGGAACCCCACCCAGCCATACTGAAGACACTGGACAGTATGAATGTCTCACCAAATACCAAACAAGGTACTCAAAAATTACCACATAGGTGGTAATCCATTATGTATGGAAGGAGTAATCAGAGACCTAGGGACACAAGTGGACAGTAACCTGTTATGTGACACTCACATTGCCAATGTGGCTAGGAAGACTGTCTATATTGGACACCGTATCATGAAAGGATTCACATCTACATCAACAGAGGTCATTGTGCCCCTATACTGTTCTCTTATCAGACCCATAATCTAGTACAATGCCTCATTTGGGATGTACCTTACCCGACACCTGCAGCAGTTAGAAAGACCTCAAAGGTACCTCACCAAGAGGATAAAGGGTCTCAAATATATGTTATATGCTGCCTGTCTGTAGAAACCCCAGCTGAATGCAGTCACATACTGCCTACACAGAGTCGTTGTATGCCTGTTGTACAAGGCCATGTCCAACACAGGAGTAATGGACATGCTCCACCCCAGAAAACCCAAATCCATCGGAGCTGTGAGAGTGAGAGATGTCAACCTCAACACATAATGAAATAGGATGTGCTGGAGGGACAGATACACAACCCAGAGGCTCCCTACACCCTGGAACAGAATCCCACTCCATGTTAGGCAGAGCCCCTCACTGACTCTCTTCAACAGGAATCTTGCCAAGTGGATGGATGATCGTAGATGTACACTGGGGGTCTTCACTGTGTCATGTCCAGACAGAGGCACAGTAAAGTAAATTATAAATAATAATCCATAATAATTAAATATTAAAGCCATAATATTCACATAGCAAGGGGTGGCAAAAGCCACACACACTCTGGCTAGGCTTATAAATGCACTAGGGCGGATAGCCTAGTATGTACCTATGGACCTATGAAGATACAAATTGTACAGGACACTAAGGATAATCACAAGGCTTTCTTAACTGATGGTAGGAACCCTGTTGGGAATTCACAGATATGCTCTGAATCACTCAAATATTACAAACAACATACCAAACACATGCACATATTGCCAGCATCCAACCTGACAGGTGCAGTGCAAACCCCCCCCCCCCCACCAAATGCTAAATATCTATCCCAGCAGAGTGCTGGCCCCCTGACATTGCATATGCTGAGGTAACAGCCAGCATCTACAAAGCAAAACACACAGCATCAATGGTATGAGATGGTGTCCTGGGCTGAGTCCAACATGGACTCTAAGAAGAATGGAATGCCAAATAACACTACTGCTCAATGTCAGCCTTACCACAGGATATGTACCCAAAGAGCAGTGTACAACAACAGTGGTCCTTCTCAACAAAGGTGTTGCCTGAATGGATACTGCAAACTACCACCCCAGAATCCTGACAAGCTTGGTCTGCAAAGCTATGGAAAGGATCAGCATGTACCGCAGACATAAAGATATTGGGGACCTACTGACACTGGACCCTACCCAGTGTGGCTTTCTTAAGTGCAGATCCTGCCCCTTAAACATGTTTGACTCTTTTGAAACAGTCATTAAGGTAATTGATGAGGGGGAATGTGGTCCACAGAGCATAGCTGGACCTTGCAAAGGCTTCCATACAACACCCCACGTGTTCATTATAGATAAGCTCACCCGCTTAAATATAAACCCCTATGTCAGTAGAGGGGTTGCAAACCAGACCAAGGACAGAACTGACATGGTCAGAAATGCTGCAGTCATGTCAGACTACAAACCAGATATAACTGGCATCTCACAAGGCTTGGTCCTGGGACCTCCCTCGTTTGGTATATATGTCCCATAGGTACAGGCCAACATGGAAGGACTGTGTCTGAACAAGTTTGCAGAGGACTACAAACTGGCCAACATATCTGACCCTCCAGCTGACACAAGAATCCCACAAAAGGGTCACATAGAAACAGACAACTGGTGATATAGCCATGTTAGCAAGCTAATTGCAGAAAAGTGTATAGTCAACCCCTGTGGATATACAGTAAGTGCCCACCAATTACCACATAGGTGTTAACCCATTAAGTACTTAGCATGTAATAAGAGACCTGGTGACACAAGTTGATAGATATCCTGCATTGGACAAGCATGTGGCTGTAGTGGTTACAGAAACATACCATATACCCACCTAATCATGAAGGTTGTCAGATCTAGATCAGGGGAGGTCATTGTGGCTCTGCAGTCATCCTTCATCAGCGTTACAATTGACTACAATAGCCCCTGTGGGATGTACCTCAGCAGACACCTCCATCAACTGGAAAGTCCCCAAAAGTACCTCACCAGGAGTATCAAAGAGCTTGAACAGATGCCATGTGTTGCCTGATTAAACAAACTGCAGCTCCACACACTGCCATACTGCCCAACCAGAGGCAAGCTGTGCCTGATGTATAAAGCCATGTCCAAGCTGGAATCAATGAACATGCTGCACCTTGAACAATCTGAATGGCAGTGAGCTATGCACATGAGAGACCTGAACCCCCAGCACTAACATACATAGGACAAGCTGTACTGAATGATCCATAACACAGAAGCCACCCCCACTCTTGAGTAAACTCCCAGTACAGGTTAGCCAGAGAGTCACTCATCGACTCTCCTCAAGAGGAATCTTGATGAGTGGATGGGAGATGGTAGGTTTACCCTGGGTATCACTGTTATGTCATGGGTAGACAGAGGCACAGTATACTAACCATGACATATGTCATGGCAAACTCCAGTTACAATGTGTGTCAAAGGACAAACACACTCTCCAACTAGCATTAGAAATGGCCTAGGGCACATCGCTAGTGTTTGCCAATATACACCTATGTTGTGAAATACACTACCAATGTTGGACAAGCCTGGTTTAAGTAGTTCATATCTGAACATAATGCAACATGATCAGAAGTGCACAACTGGCCCCTAACCAGTCTGTTGTGCTCACTATGAAAATGTAAAGCAGTGATAGGACTAAAGCCCAGGATACTGTCCACCACAGTGAAAGTACTGAACCAGTACACTATACGGTAGTACAGTGTTAGGTCAGTATGAAAGGATGTTGACAACTGTATGCAAAGTATCCCATGCAAACCCTGCAGGCACAGTATAATCCCTGTTGTGTTCAAACACAAAGCAGTTGGACAGTAAGTACACAACATGACACACAACACACAACCATAAACGTGAGATATTGTTGAAGTTCACACTCATCCACAAATGTGGTGGGCTGCAGAGGTCAACACTAGGCTGTTTGCCCTAGGGAATGACAGCTTAGCCAGAGTGTGCTTGGCGTCTGCTTCCCCAGTACAGTAGGCTACTGTGCCACTGTAAAGTAGGTCACATAAGGCACCGTGTGAGGCTAGTGTGCTTTGCCTCCGTCATTCAGGGACACAGTGGAGATCCCAGGGGTTGAATTTGCTAAGCCACATCCATGTTGTTAGTGTGTGCTGGAAGAGAGTTGGGGAGGACCTCTAACAGTAAGTGGGTGTCAATAACAGACTGAGGAGAGCCTTATCTGCAGTGTCTGGACAATTTCACTGTCAACACTTTGTCGTGATGATTATGAGGGATTGAAGTGTCGTGCCAGTACTGTTCAGAGATGCCCTCCCTCTGTGGGCTACTGCTCTGCAATGTATTAGCTCACTCTGTCTGTTGGACAGCTCATATATGGCTGGTGTACACCTGACAGGTGTCCTGTTGTGGAGGAGTTATGGGTATATTTGGGATAGCATGATCAATGCAAACCTTCCACATGCTCATAGAATGCAATTGTCAAGGATTATGCAGAGTGGCCTGTATACTCCCCCAGCATGGGTCCTTTGAAGTCTTCCACCCCAGTCTTTACAAGTGTAAAGTCTGCTTTTGATAAATACACTTTGTTTGCAGTGACAACCTTGTCTGGGGGTGGGGATGGGATTTGGATGTCCAGGGAATGGTGGGTATGGTCAGATATCAACAATGGTGGTCTACCTCTGGTGTCGAACAGTGAGTACCCATGTTGCAGATGGTCAGGTGCAATATGTATTCCCCCTTGTGGCTGTGGTGAGTGGTTTTGCCATAGCACATGGACTCACAAATTGTAGTGGCTGTAGGGTAATGTTGTAGAGGCCTGAGTAGTTCCCACACACAATATACCTGTACCTGACGTTAATAACTGGAATGGTGTATGTGAACACCTTCATATCTTGGCACTGTTCCCAGGGAAGCAAAGTGTGTGTCCTGGATGTGGGACGGGTGGTCCGAACTGGTTGTGTTGTGTGTTACAGGTCCTGTGGTCATGAAGCATGGTATAGAACATAACCTGCCAGTGCTGATGTACATATCTGACCGTGAAGTAGGTGGCTGCAAATGCATATATATGCTATCCCCCATCTGACAGGTAGTACTAGATGTACATACCTCTGTAGAAATAATGATGTCAGCACCCTATAAATACTGCAGGTGCAGAGCAGATGCCCAGTAATTCGGATAGTGCGCTCTGCTAATGCATCTCTCTCAAGTGTCATAATATAGTTAGGTAGGGGTTTGAATCCTACAAATGCTCAGTGAGTGCAGTTGGTGTGTGTGCAATTCTGTGTTAGAGAAATGTCTCTTTTGGCAACTAGGAGAACACACTACAGGATGCACATTCCCCTTTCTAAACACTGATGATGTCAGCACCCTATAAGTACAGCAGGAGAAAACAATCTTCCCAGTAATGCGAATAGCACGCTCCGCTAATGCGTCCGTCTTGAGTGTCATAACATAGTTAGTTGGGGGTTTGAATCCTGCAAATGGCAAGTGTGTGTGTTTGGATGAGAGGGGGTTTGTGTGTGCACAATTCTGTGGGAAGGATATGTCCCTTTTGGCAACTGGGAAAACACACTACAGGATGCACATTCCCCTTTCTGAACACTGATGATGTCAGCACCCTATAAGTACAGCAGGAGAAGCAAAACCTCCCAGTAATGTGAATAGCGCACTCTGCTAATACGTTCATCTTGAGAATCATAACATAGTTAAGTAGGGGTTTGAAACCTGCAAATGGCAAATTTGGGTGAGGGGGGTTAGTGTGTGTGCAAGGCTGTGTGAAAGAAATGTCCCTTTTGGCAACTGGGAAAACACACTACAGGATGCACATTCCCCTTTCTAAATACTGATGATGTCAGCACCCTATAAGTATAGCAGGAGAAGGGAAACCTCACGGTAATGTGAATAACCCGCTCTGCTAATGTGCTCGTCTTGAGTGTCATAACATAGTTAAGTAGGGATTTGAATCCTGCAAGTGTGGGGGGTAGAAGTAGGGTGTGTGCAATTACATGTATGAGAAAACTGACCCTTTTGGCAACCAGTACAACACACCAGCTGGTGCATATTCCAATCTCTACACAGAGATTATGTTAGCACCCTACAAATACAGCAGAAGAGGGCAAATCTCCCAGTAATGCAAATAGCATGCTCTGCTACTGCGTCTCTCAATACTGTCATAGCACAGTTAGTTATGGCTTTGAATTCCACACATGCTACGTGTGTTTTTGTCACACAGAATGCCCATGTGTGTGGGTTGTTGTTCACAATAATGCATGATATCGATTAAACCAGTAATGGCAATGGACACAGATGATGTATGTGTGTGCCAAATACACATATGTACCTGTGATCTTCAATAGTTCCCATGTCTGACGCCTGCCACATGTGAATACATGGTATTTGTACTGGATAACATTATGACTGTGGTCTTCTGTGCGGGTGCTGCATGTGGTATGTGTATATACAGTGTGAGTTGTATATGGTATCATCCTAGCAGCGAGGGATACACATCTGGTCTGGGGCATATTGTCTAGATGTTGTTGATGAACAGGTGCTGCATGTTTTTACCTGTTGTGGGAGTGGTAACAAGTTGTTCCATAGCAATGCAGTGACTACATGCTAGGAACCTTTCAGCTAGGGTGTTGTAGCTACAGTAATTCATCAGCATTCAGTAATACTTCAGCATTCTTGGTGAGGGTATGACGCCAACCAAGGTCAGGGTCATACCAGCCTGTGCCACATGCTCAGAGAGCCGTTCTATGTTCCCTATCATGTAGTCCAGGGAGGTACATCACAGGTCAGCCATA
Source organism: Protopterus annectens (assembly GCF_019279795.1). Lineage (NCBI taxonomy): Eukaryota > Metazoa > Chordata > Ceratodontiformes > Protopteridae > Protopterus > Protopterus annectens. The sequence continues at coordinate 1,450,897,444 of NC_056743.1, forward strand.
GTGGCATGGACAATGACTGACTCATATGTGTCCATGCCTCTGACTGACCTGTATGCTTGTGTTATGTGGTGGACCATAGTGCCTCACGGGCATATCACTGTGACCTTCACCTTGTCCAGCCTGGTGAGTGGGACCTCACTGTACCGGACAATAAAGGTACCTAACACAACTGTAGCAGGTGTGTTGTCTAGCCGTACAGGCTGTGACTGTTTGGCACACAGGATTTGTGTGCTATGTGTTGCACGTGCTGTGTTCTGGCTTAACATATGCCTGTGTGCCTGCTGCAGAGGTGTCTGCTGCTCAGGCAGCATGCTATTCTGAGGCTCCATGAATGGCCCAGTGTGTTCATGTGTTTGGATTGCTGTCAGTGTAGGTCTACATCAGACTGGTATTGTAGTCACTGTAGTATTTCATGCCACCTGACAGGTTATGCCAGTACTGGGTTCAGAGTGCTTAGTCCCAAGTTTGGCTATGTGGTTGCATCTCATACATGTGTTGTACGTCCATGAGTAGGGGAGAGGGTTGACTGTGTACATGTGGCAGCTGTGACATTGCCACATGACCCACATATTCCACAACTGTACCATAGAGGTGACTGACAAGTGACCTTTGCACATGTTGCCATAGTATTGTGATTGCCATGGTGACAGCACATAGGGCCAATGTGGAACAAGGTACAGAAGGTGAGTATGTGAGGGCGTAGTGCCTGTGATTAGTTTGCACTGGCATATATGACTGCTCACGTAGTGTCAAATGCCAGGTAAGTCATATGAAATGTGTCACAGGCAACGTACATGTGAACAGGACAAACAGTGACGTTCTGTCAAGTGAGACATGGACATACATATAGTAAGCTATGCAGATGTCACTAGCAGTCCACATAAGCTCTGTAAATCTGCATTGCAGGTGGGATCAGTGTTCCAGGGTAACTGCAAGCAAACATGCATGCAAACAAAGCTACAGTAAGCAGGGCTGCATGTAGTCCATTGTACAACAAACAAGCTGTACCACTTCCAGTAGGTAACAGTGCAAATATGCAGGCACTATACACATGTACATGGAAATACACAGGTCAGATGGCTAGGGTCCAGTCTCAGCGCACACAAGTGTACAGACCATGTACCATCAGGATGTACAATAACTGGATGTAAACCCAGGTGCTCATACCTGCAGTAATACACTCAGTGATTCCATACTTAGTAGGATGTATGCTTCCTGTCCTGCCACCACAATATCCCTGACATTTATGGGGACTCTCTCTCCTGTGAAAGTTAGTTTTATGAGTTGGGGCTGTCTAGCATGGTATGAGATGTGAGCTTGCAGTGCTAGGGTGCTCCTGTGTGTCCTGTACCAGTTGTGTAGTACTGCACACATATCAACATCCTCAAACATCCACATTGCAGAGTCCAGTGTGGGCAACATGCCACTTGCAGTTTTCATGTCCATCATTGCGTATCAATACTTTCATTACCTTATCCCCTGTGCTACCTATGTATGTAGCCTTCTTTTGACATCCTTACCACCAGTATGCCAACATGTGCAGATGATACACTATGGTACTTACCATGGGTGTAGACAACAGTACAAGACAATCATACCCTTACTGCATCAGGCATGCTGGGAAATACCCACAATTATATCAGCACACAGTACTGTTAACAACATGATACTATTACTACACATCTATGTAGTCACCCTGTGCGTGAGCAACATGTTAACCTGTACCTGCACTGATGTTACAGATTGCAGGAGGTGGCACAGTTTCATCATATGCACAGGGTGTGAACTTGGTATGCCTGAGTCTGCCACTGATACCACCAATTGACATGTATGTGTATGAGTGTTGGTGAGGGACAGCAGTACAAGGTGGGGCAATGTTGATGCAGTGTGTGCATGTATACGGTAGCCCTGGGTTTTGTCAATTTGCATGTGTGTATGGATGCACACAGTTCCACCTCATGGCTGCCATATACCGGTGTTTATGGACAGCCACAGACTGTACCTGCCAGGTCATACAGATCAGTGTCTCTGGCCATGGACACGGTACCTGTGCCTTGCAGGGGTGCTACGGACCGTATCCAGTACCAATCCAGACTGGGTACTGTCATCAGAAGCAGGTGTTCGTTGACTGGACACAGATCCCTGTCAGGCCTGTCCAGAGCCACGTGCACATGGTCTCCTGGGGCAGTCTGATGACAGCACAGACCCAGCATTGCTGGTGCTGCTGCTGGCACTATGGGGGCGGTCGTGGCCCTGTTGTCGTTCGTGACGACTGCCAGCTGCTGCTGTTGCTGGCATATGCCCACGTCGAAGCCTCAACCGTCCACCATTGCCCTGGCTCATGGACATGTAGTTGTGGAACCGATCTAATATGTCCCCACAACGTCTGTCTATGACATCGGTGAAATTACGGATGGCAGCCACAATGTCACGCATACTGTCAGTCATGGCTGTGTGACATGCTGTCAGCTCCCTCAAACCCTGTCTGGTGTACCGTTCCATACGTGACTGTGCCTGCATGACAGCCCGAAACATAGCTGAGGTTGTAAGACCTTTGTGGGCACATCTGACAGGGGCATTACTCCCACACATGCTCCCACGAGAACCCCTGGACATCTGTCTGTGTGGTACCATCTCAGGGCCATGCCCATGGCTGCTGTGTGGGGAAGCATGTGCCACAGATACCACATTACCCTGGTCAATGCCCACTGTAGCCTGTCCATCACCTAGGGACATTGGTGCCAAAGGGTGTATTGGCAGGATGACTGTGCGCATTGATGGGGTTGACAGCTGTGTACTGTCAATTGGCTGACCAATGACGGACGCTGGCATACCTTCCTGTGCCATTACACAGATGTCATCATTATCAGTACCCGTGGAACCTGATTCAGGTTCCCTGCTGCATGAAACCAGAGCAGCACCAGAACCTGTGGGAGGGAAACAGGAAACACAGTTTGCAACGTCTACACAATGTTACCAGTGATGCACACATGCACACGTGCACACATGCACAGGTGCACACATGCACACGTGCACACATACACACATGCACAGGTGCACACATGCACACATGCACACATGCACAGGTGCACACATGAACACATGCACACATGCACACATGCACAGGTGCACACATGCACACATGCACAGGCGCACACATGCACACATGCACATTTGCACACAGTTGCACACTTGCACACAGTTGCACACTTGCACACTACTCAGTATGTGAGATATCAACACACAGACACAGACACACCTGCATGCATACACAGAGCTCTACTAAGTGAGCCTAATATTACTATAACTATCAAGACTATTAAAGGTATTGTTAATACACACACACCAGCATGGATAGGCTGCATTGCTGTTACACCAGAGGGACCTGCAGAAGTGAGGAAATTAATGTCAGTGGGCACAACTACGCCATTGTTACAGAGTATGATACAGGTCAGTAGTACAACAGTTGCCTTTCACAGGTCAGCTGCTGATATTGAGAATATCACACTTCCACATTAAATACTATGATGACAGCTACAAACCAAGGACACACCTCACACATGCATTAACTACCAGTGTACACAACAGTCAACTATACATATGGCATATTACCTGCACGCTCGTAGTCTTGGTGCTGTGTGGCTCCAGCCTCCATCATAATGCAGGTCTGCTACTGTTGTTGTTGTTGGCGGGCTGGATCCACAACACTTATGAGTATTCCCTCCAGTCTGGTGAGTGGGGGATGTGTAGCCACCCCACCGGCTGTGGCAACCTGTTGCCTGTGGATATCCGACGCACGCTGACAGACATTTCTGATTAAATCACTGCAGTGATTTCGTACCTGCTCATATGTCCTATTATGCATGCCTATGTCATTTACCCGACGGACCAGGTCTTGCCACAATGCAGCCCTCTCCTGCTGATTCTGGCTGGTGCGGAAAAGAGTATTGCATAATCCGCACCAGGCTCTGGTGTATTTCCTCATTCTCAGCTGCAGAGTACGCCGGATTGCACTGGTGAGCCATGGTCATGAAAAAGGAAATAACATGATATCAGCAAAATATGTCAGCAGAATTTGGCACACATACTACACATGTTACTCGACTGTTGTGATACAACATATCTCACATATATAGCATCTGTCTGTCTATTGGTGGATACACATGCAAATGGTCAGGTATCAGTGCTCAGCCAACAACTGTGCAACAGTACCTGGCACACTCCATATGACATACTACCAAACCCCAGCAGTCAGAACACTGATTCAGATCCAAAGCACCTCCTCACTCTGGGGGTTTGTATCGAGGTACTGTATGGGGTACATCATCAACTACTGTGAGCTGACCACAAACTAATTGCCCTGGATATACATATCCCACCTCCACCACCAGCACAGACGACTACAGTGAATAACATTTCAAATGCAAACTTTACTCTTCGTGACACTGACATGGTATCCTTTAAGCCCACTGGGCCAGTGGAAGACACAACCCACAATGCTGACTCCTTTACAAATGATTTCTAAGGACATCTCCGAGAATGCATGGATCATGCAATCCCATATAAGACCAAGACACTCTCCACAAAGGGAAAGCATCCTGTCTGGTGGACCCCAGCCATAGACAGATTGTATAACAAAAGATGGAAGCTACTGCAAGACAGAGCATAATTCCATAAAGGGAAGGCATGTCTGATCAGCACTAGTAAATAGCTATTTTCTCTCATACAAACATCCATGGGCAACTTTGAGAGGGAAATCAATGGGGACACTACAGATAACCACAAGGCCTTCTTCAGTTATGTTAGAAACCTGGTCAGAAACCCTCCAATATGCTCATAGTTAGTACACAACAACAAATAATTCACTAAACCCACAGATATTGGCAACATTGTGGCAGACAGGTTCAGTGCAAGTTTCCCCCTCCCTCTCCCCAAACTAAGACATACTTATCCCAGCTGACTGTAACCTCCCTGTCATCACAGATGTCCAGGTGAGAGCCGCCCTCAGAAAAGCAGAAAACACAGCATCAATGGGACCTGATGGTATCCCCGGTTGCATGCTACATGAACTCCAAGAGGAGCTAAACACACATATAGAAGTGCTATGTAACACTAGCCTGACTACAGGGTATGTACCTGTACACTGGTGTACAGCAGCAGAGGTTCCACTCCACGAACGAGGCACCTCTACATACCAATACAATATAACACAATACAATACATTACAATACAATACAATACAATATGCTATTGCCCCTGGAACTACAGCAGCATACTGTTCTGCTACCCTGACCATTGTGACACATGTGATGTGATGGTACCTGTTCCTGTCAAACAGTTACACAGGGTGACTCATATGGCATATTACCTATCTGACTAACATTCAGCAGGGGTATGTGTGACATGTACTCATGGAGAGTCTTGCTTCTTAATGCTGTGTGGTTTTTTGCAGGATATGTCTTATCTGTGGGTAGGAACCTGTACCTCCACCATGTGCTCTCTACTGCGGTGTCACGGACGACACACAGCAGTCATTTAGGTTGTGGATGGTGTGAGGTATGCTATGGTTGTTGGACATCTGTCATGGGTGTGACTTAAGTATGTAAATCCAGGAGTGGTAACCTCTATGTGGGTAGTATGTGTGTACTCTGTGGTGTTGTCAGTCACTGTGCATTGGTAATGTGTTTGAGTGCATTGTCACAGTGTTGTACATGTCACTGTGTCCTTCTCCATATCTGTAGCTGTCATGTGAGGTACATATCTTGGCAGCCATTGTGTGGTGTGGAGGGGTACACTGACCTACATGTCCATAGCTGACACACCATGTCTGCTGACACATACTATGTGCAGGTATTCCAGGAATAGTGTGCCACTGTGACTATCATTGGGGGGACTATTGTACACATTTATGACCCTGTTCACCCCTGACACATGCAGTGGTGGGCAGCCAATCACATATCTGGTGGTTACTGGTGTAGGTGATTTGAAATGGGGAATGCTACTCCAGTTTCGACACTGGTGTTCACTCCATGCCTTTGTCACCAGGCACCTGTTGCAATACATCTGTACACATGTGCCTCACTCAGAATATATATACATCTCTCTCTCTCTCTCTCTATATATATATATATATATATATATATATATATATATATATATATATATATATATATATATGTATATATGTATATATATATATATATATATATATATATATATATATATATATATATATATATATATATATATATATATATATATATATATATATATATATATATATGTCTGTATACATATACACATATATATATATATGGTTCATTCAGAAGCCTGAAACATCATAAGCCTGAAAATCAAAATCCTGAAACCAAAAGCCTGAAAATTCAGAATCCTGAAAACTCAAAATCCTGAAAGCCCAAAATCCTGAAAGACCAAAATCCTGAAACTCAAAATCCTGAAAACACAAAATAGACATACTGATGTCATTGTGGCTTTGCTATTGTTAGCCCTGTGGTGTTAGGTCATGCGTTGGGGTCAGGTAAGTGCGGTTGGTTTTATGTTAGGTTAGGGGGTTTAAGTGAGTTAGGGTTAGGGCGCAGGTTAGGCATATATGCAATAGTGACAAATATTGGGGTTAGGGTTTAAGTGAGTTAGGTTTAGGGCGGGTCAGGTGAGTGTGCGATAGTGACGGACCTTAGGGTTAGGGTTAGGGTCAGGGTCAGTTGGTAGATATTAGTGTCTTTATAGTGACATATTAGCATTATTTGTGTTTTCAGGATTTTGAGTTTCAGGATTTTGGTCTTTCAGGATTTTGGGCTTTCAGGATTTTGAGTTTTCAGGATTCTGAATTTTCAGGCTTTTGGTTTCAGGATTTTGATTTTCAGGCTTATGATGTTTCAGGCTTCTGAATGGGAACCATATATATATATATTGATGTACATATATTGCTATAGATATGGAGAGGGGGTGTGTGTGACAGAGAGGGGGTGAGAGTGACAGAGGGGGTGGGACAGGGGGAGTGTGAGATCGTCATATACAGTCATATCTGTAGATAGTCAGATCTGTCTGTCTATGTATATGTATCTACATATATCTATATCTGTATGTGTGTATTACATATATATGTTTCTACATATTCTATCTATCTACATCTGTCTATGTATTCCTACATCCCTCTTTATGTATGTATACATATATGCATATTATATATATATATATATATATATATATATATATATATATATATATATATATATATATACATACATACATATATTGACATACATACGTATCCATATGATAGATGGGTATATCAACATGTTTGTTTACAAAACTGTATACACACACTAACATACTGCTAAACATACATAACTGTGAAACCTACTTTGTACACTGCACTACAACCGACATTTAACCTACATTGATATGTGCACATAGATGCCCTCACATACATATGTATGTACACCCTTCACTGATAGTTGCTGTATGTCCCCTGCCCTATGCACATCTTCATATACATATGGATACAGACCAATGACACATATGGAGGGTTCACAGTATGTAGACTTTTAAAGTGTTACTTTACATTACCTCTGTTTGTCATAGCTGCTTGCGTTGCCATTTGGTTTGGTGTCCTGCTCCTCCAGTTGGCAGTTGGCAGCTTTCGACTGGGTTTTGATGACTGGTTTTGTTTGTGTATGTTTTTTCTCTCTCTCTCTCTCTCTCTGTCTCTCCCTACCTCCACAGGGTGCAATGAAAGTATTGCATGTGTGGACTGGTAGTACAGCATGCTTTTGTAGGTATCTGCATATGTCCATGTGATGGCCTCTACACCAGTTGTTAGCCAGCATTTGCTAATTGCATGCAGCCAGTTGTGTACTGATTGCAGTTCTCACTGTGATTCCAGGACAGTGCTATAAAAAGGTATGTGAGATAGGCGTAGCCCTTTCAGAGATTAAGGACAGGGACCATGCTGGTATGCTGTGGACACTGTTCTGTGTGTGTAAAGGTTAGTATCTCTCTCATATTTCTGGCTGTGTTGTAGATTAACATTTCTCCATTCATTTCTCCAGTTTCCTGTACTAAGTGTGTATGTACACTGACACTTAAGACTACTACTACTGTTAATGTGGGTGTGTGTGCTTTCCTGTGGGGCATGTGGTGTAACTGGTATATAGCAGTGGCTCTTGCACTTTGTTGCTATGGCTTCAATATTTGCCTTTACATTCACTGCTTGTATGCCTACTAGGTGTATTGACTGTAGTGTGTTGCTGTGGCTTTCCTATTTTCCATGTGCATTCACACCTTGTAATGCTTGCTATATCTGCTAGGGTGTTACTGCATGCAGTGTGGTCTGGCCATGGTGTGGGCCTTGACATGTATTAAGGTATTTGAGTATGCTGCTGAGCAGGCCACAGAGACTCTCAGTTGCATCTTTTATCTGCCTCATGGAATGGTACATATCAGTGGGGTACACCCATTAAATTGCCTGGTATTCTGCAGTTGTGACTGTGGGTTAGCATGAGCGTATGTATTACTACACTATTTCTGACATGCAAGTGGTGCATACTTTCAGAACTTCATAGTTACCATTGCATGTGTTGTAACACCTTTCTGCCTACTGTTTGTACATTTCACAGGGAGTCTGTGGGGCATCCCTGTAACTCAGTCACTGTTGCTATGTCTAGGCTCTTAACTATCCAAATATGGCAGTGTCAGACCTCTCAGGTGTACAGATATTTGCAGGTTGTCCACATTTTTGCCTCATATTTTGGTCCATATCTCATAAACAGCTTTTTCTGGTAAATCACTCTGGGCTCAAGTCAGACTATAGTGACAAACATTTCAGTTTCAGACTTCATACCCTTCCAAACATCCAACAAAATGCAGAACCTGTTACTCTCTCAACTGACTAAGTTTGTTGGAGCATTATTTGGAATGTGTCCCTGTTTTTGGGCCTTTGCTCCACATTTTTTATTACTTAGTCCAGATGTGTTCCTGTAAGAGGTTGTGGGGTATGGGCAGTGATTATCCTGCTGTGAGTATGTGTGTGGCTTGCAAGGTGCTACAGTGACATTATTACCTACTAGCTACCAACTAGCATGGCTGTTTCTGCTCACACACTACTATTATAGAAATCCACTACATTTGACAGTAAACATACATGACGTGCTTTGTGTACTACACATCCTATATTCCCTTTACATTCATTCCTACTATTACATGATATATTTATTGTAGCACAATTTTCTTATATAACAGTCATGGCTTAGTGGTAAGTCATGCAGACTACTGTTTCCTGGGTTCGGGACTGACAGTGGGAGTTTATTTTGCTTTTCAGCATACTACAGGCCTTGTCATTCAGAGTGACTAAGGCACTTTTAAGCAGTTGTAACCAGGTTAGCGCTGGTTTGTGCGGAGCTCACGCATGCGTACTGGCATTCAGCTCCACGCTCACCCACTTACAACCGCTTAAAAGTGCTTACTCTTGCGCACACCCACGCTAATTTCTTTGAAAGAAATGAAAATGGGGAGACAGGAAAGTGGTGAAAAAGGGGTCACAAAGAGGGCAAGACAGTATGGAAACAAGCTCGGGTTTTGCAGGAGAGACGTAGGTAAGGCCCATAGCTGCCCATTTCTTCATCAGCAACAGCTGTGCATATGTTTGTAATTTGGTGTGACATTTGAAACCTTCCACCCCTGAGAGAGCTGTAAGGACAACAATAATACTTGTTGTACAGCCAATTGTAATTGACAGTTTCCATGTCCAGCAGACATGTGTGCGAAATGGGCATCTATGTATGGGGCGTAATTTTTTTGTGCGTACAGAGTGCCCTTTTTTTTTTCAGGTGAGAGTGGTATGTCAGGTACAGTAAGTCAGTATAGCTGGGGAGGTAGGTTGGGTAGGTTAACAGACAATACAAACAAGACACATACAGGGGCAGTGTATGACACATGTGGGGGGGTTACACAATTGACGGGGACGGATGTTTGGATCTCTAGAGCCCATGAGCCCACAGATGGCAACAGTGGAACTGATATCCCCACCCATGGGCAGTTGCCACTGTGCCTTCATAGCCCAGGATGGTGCTGTGCTGGGGCTGTGTAGGCCAGGCAGCGGGCACGCCCGTTAGTTGTACCACCTGTGCCTCAAGCTAGCGTAGGGGCCCAAGAACAGCTTCCCGGATCTCCCTATGCACCACAGTCTGGACACTATGGAGGGTGAGTGGATGTTCTCCTTGGCCACACTTGCAGAGGGGGGATGAGCCCCATCCCCTGCAGCACTTCCACCCGCAGGTGGCACAGGGCCACCGGAGGAGGGTCCGGCCTGGGCACTACTGCCAGGTGCACTCGCCAGTTGAGGAGGGAGAGGTGGGTCCGCTGGAACCCGCCTTCCCTGTTGTCCTATGTTTTGCATTATGTCATGACAGTTTGGGTTAGTAACGTACAATACCATTCACAATTAGTTGTAAAAGCATTCATTAGTATTCCCATTAACCAAACACCAAGATATTCAAACCATTGAACAGCAAGCATAACACATGCATATTTTGAACAGCAATACACAGTCCAGCAACATGCAGGGTTGATTGATGGCAACATGCCATCAGGTTTGGATGTATGAACAGGGCAGATGCATCAACGTACATGCAAATATGTATGAACCAACAGGACAAATGTCCAGGGGTGTTAATTGTGATTGCACATACCAATTTCACGTGGAATGAATTATATGTGGTTATAGGGTAGGGTGAAGAAAATTTAATTAACAACTTCAAATACCAATACATATGCTGTACATTTCTAATAGCTGCAGATATATACACACTGCAGTTCTGCCTACAGTTTCCTATGTGATAACTACTTCAAGTTGATGATAGGAATGTTACTGCTACATCAGTATACATTTTCATTTTTATTCATACACATTCATATCTGGCTCTGTTCAGCTACATCATCCTGCTACATTTGCTTTATATATTTTATTTTATTTATTTTATTTTACATTTGTTGACCGGGCTAGTCTAGCTGGATACATGCCCATTTTCAGTAGAGGCCCGGGGAGATAAGCTCCACTATAAAACTTTACTGATGCTAAGTATAAAAACTATTAAGAACTACATTAAATATAAAAATATAGTAATAATCAAGTGGTATAAATAGTAATGGAGTGAAGAAAGTATGTAGAACAAGACAGCAAGTGGTATGTAATAACATTTACATAGAAAGGGAAGTGGAAAATAGACTGCAGTCAGTACAGAATGAAATGAATGTGACAAGCAGAACCAAACAGTAACATGTGACAATGTAACAATATATAGCTATAGACAACTATGGATGCTTGGTATTTCAGACAACCATACTATCTGCATATTGCAGACTGAGAGCAACATATCCAGATTTTGGGATACACATTCCAGCTGCAGTAACATTTTCAACACATGTTACTGTTTGGTTCTGCTTGTCACATTCATTTCATTCTGTACTGACTGCAGTATACTTTATTCAGGAGTTATTACTACTTTATTGGTGGATTCATAACTCTTTCTCACACTCTCTCACTTGTTTTATTTTTAAAATTCAGGATGGTACTTAATTCTAGGCTTTATTGACATGTTTTACCTGTAGTTATAGCAATCCTTTCCAACAGTCTCACTTCTGTCATGTTTCTGTATTTCAACAGGGATATATTTCACATGTGTTTTACTCAGCTTCTGCAGCTGTACTTTTCAGCCAGCTGCAGGTTATGTACTATTATATTACAGGTGGGACATCTTTATTTCAGACTTGTTTCATTTTTCTATTTGGATTACAGACTGCATCACACTTTTGTAATCAAGCAATACTTGCAAACCCTCTTATATTGTTACTTGCACATTTTATTAATTAGTGACTACACTGCACTCTTTTGCTAACTGTCATACTTATATAATTATTTACAGTTACAGGGAGAGGATTTCTGACCTGCCTGGTGGCGCAACCGTGCCAGCCTATCGCCATAGGCTCTACAGTTCGCAGAACGGACAACGGCAGCTGTAATATAAATAAAGTAATATTGGAATACACATCCCCATAATATCAGCTAGGTTATTTTCTTACATAAATAATTACATGTAACTTACTCAGTAGTGGGGCGTTGGGCATTTGCCGGCCCTCCTGGATCCAACGGTTCAGTTGGTCCTGCTTCCATCTCTTCAGGTCCGCATGGTCATGACGGACCTGCTCACTAGTCCTTGATATCCCTGTGGCACTGGTGAGATCATGAGCCAACCGGTCCCACACCTCAGCCCTATATGCTCCCCACAGGACCTGGCCCTGCATGAGTTGGGCCTCATGATTGTGGACAAGGAGCCAAACCATATATTTGGACTCCTCAGTGCCCCACCTCTGTGCTCGAAAGCAACTACCCTCACCTACACCTGACATTCTGGCTGCAAATCGGTTCTACAATCGGTTATGCTGTGTATTCCCGACTATGGGGCTTATATATGCCATTTTTCCCACACTTATCTGTGATTGGCCATTTTGGAATTGTATCAGCTTCACAAAACCTGCTTTGTCATGCTCCTCTTTCTATTCATTCCTATATATATGCTATTACTGCATTTCTAGGTGCAGCTGTCATGGCTTAGTGGTTTAGTACCTTGACTATGGTGCATGGTATCCTGGGTTCGAACCTCGCCACTGCTTTTTATATTTTATGACTGTCTACACAGGCTAGGAGGTGTGTCTGTGTAAAGGCAGTTTTGTTACAGCTTGCTCAACATTGCCCGTCGGTTAGCTTGTTGGCGCGGTGCGCAGCTCCGCGCAAATGGGTTACGCTGGTTTATGTGTCATTTGGCTGTCAGCACGCATATTATGCTTAACTCAGCCATGGGCACACAGTTTCAGTGTGTTAAACCACTGCTCACCTACGGGCACTCATTTTACACCTGTTAAACCACTGCTCACCTACGGGCACTCATTATTTACCTGTTAAACCACTGCTCACCTAAGGGGCAGATGCACTCAACTTGTTAAACTGTAGCTCAGCTATAGGCACATCTGACATTTTTTATTATTTTGTTATCTCAAATTTCTTCAAAATATATGGTCCATTTCATTACATTTTACATAAAATATAATTTTATATGTGTACATATATGTCAGGGACTTGTTTCCTGCTTATTTCACTGAAAATAAAAATTGATGTTGGGGGGACTCGAACCATGACTGCCTGCTCTTCAGCCAAGTCTCTACCACTATGCTATTGCTTCTTGGCTTAGTTTGCATATTTAGTTCTTATATGCTTTTCCACTGACTGCTAATTGTGACTAAGCTACGGGCACGCCCGCGCAAACGAGCGCACTCATGGGCAAACATCTTTACAATTTATAAAAAAATTATAAGATGTTCATTTGTACATTTTATGTTCATAGTCTGTGGGGGCATGTGTTGTGTTGTATTTATTCACATTTACATGGGCTCTGTCGTGGGCGTTTACTTTCGGGACTTTTACTCTTCTGGGGGCGTGTCCATTCACAGGGCTCGGCCTACGGGCATGCCCCCTACTGTCTTCCACGGACCGTGTTAGCCTTAGGTGTGATTCAGCATGCCCTCATGCATATGCATGACATGCTGACATCACACCTTTTAACTGCAGCCTCCGTGTAAGCCTTGTAACTCTTACACGGAGGCTTCATGCATCCTGCCCTATAGTCTTATCCGTAAATTCTGTACCATATTATAATGCACACAAAACCAGAGTTATATTTTTTTGCCAATCTTTTGTAAATAAGTTGTCATACCTTGTAAACTTTACATCCATGGCATATATTATTAGAACACTTTTGTTAACCATGCATAACCCTTGGCATGACAGCAAGAAATTCCACTATGGAATGCATGTTTATTGAGATGTTTATAGAAATAGGAAAACATAGACTTGATAGTATAATTGGCAATATAAATAATGCTAAATATCTCTCAAGATGTGCAATTTGCAAAGTAAATATCTGTGACAGTTTTCTTCTGCAATAACTAAGGTTTCACCTGACACCCATGTAATAGCATGTAGGTCACTTGTTTTTGAAGTATTAAGTACATATGGAAATATTACTTATTGTCATAATTGCTAACAAAAAAAACTGCTGCATTTTCAGTGTACTGTGATATAAATTGATAGTAACAATGACTTTTCCTGCCACCCACTATAACATTTTATATTATATCACTCAATAGCACATAGGTCTCTCAGTTATGAAAATATGAACATAAATATGAAAATATGAATAATAAGTGAGAAAACATGATTAATTTCTCTGCTGTGGGACATCCCACACTAAACATCTTAATGTTATTTTGTTAACTATTCCTTGCCCTTTCTAATAGTGTCTATTATTAGCTGGTAAGTCACTTATTTAAAGAAGACAGACCCAAAAAAGGTCTAGACACCATACAGAGCTATGAGTGTTGACTGGACAACTACAAAAAAGGCATTGGGCACTGTAAGCTTAAATGAGTTAAGGTAGTGGAGCCATTGGCCAGATTAGGATTAAAAAATACATAAAACATTGTTTTTAGTTTTTTACTTGTTTCTTTATTTCAGTAAAGGAAATATCACTCTTCAACATTTGAATATAATCATCATGAATTATATATTTAATATTGCTAATACAAATATAAATAGTTTCTATATCATTCCCAGTGTTTAATCTATTATAATAATTATTATTGCAATTATTTAAACTATTATCTATATCAGACAATGGTTCCCCATTGTTTTCATTAATAAAGGATTTAATTAGGTTTAATTTATTAATTTTGATCTTTTTTCTAGCTTATGAAGACACATTGGATTACTGCCATGTGACTTTATTTTAACTTTTTCTAAGACTATGAACTAATTACATTAATCATATTAGGTCATTGACTAAAGGAAAAGTTCATTTTCTAGATATTTTTAGCTGTTATTGGTCTTAGTCTTTTTAACATTCTCCCACTTTGGTTTGAAGAAACTGAGGGTAATGCTGCTCAATGCCAGAAGTCTAAATCTCAAAATGCACGCACTCGAGGCCCTTCTCAGTATGGAGAACATCGATGTCTGTGCTGTAACTGAAACCTGGTTCAAGGCTCCTGAGAGCACCCCGGCACTATTAGGTTTTACCTCATATCATGCGTTCCGGCCCCAAAACCCGGACCACACCACAAAAGGAGGGGGTGTATCCATATTCATAAAGGATACCCACACCTCCAGGTTGGTGGCAACGCACGAAGCTTCGAAACCATCCAGGTGCAACTAACCATAGGCAAAACTGCTCTACAAATTGTAGCATGCTACAGGCCACCCTCTCAAACTCAGGAACCCCACACAGCCTTCCTGAAGACACTGGAGGGTATAAATGTATCTCCAAACACCATCATATTGGGTGACTTCAACTACCGGAATATAGACTGGGAACATTACTCAAGCCCTAACTTTCTAGCCCAACGGTTCCTGGAGTTCATAAATTCAAATGCCATGGAACAGCTAGTCACTGTTCCCACGAGAGGAGAAAATATACTAGATCTCATTGTCACAAACATGGGGACAAAATGCTCCACACCGAAGTATATCCCTCATTGGTGAGATCTGATCATAAACTAATCTCACTGGAAATCCACATCCCGCCCCCACCCCAAACAAAAAAGACCATAGTGAAGAACTTCTCTAAAGCAAACTTCACACTACTCAAGACTGGTGTGGTATCCTTCAAGGCCCCAGAGCCAGTGGAAACCACAACCCAAGCTGCGGAAGCCCTTACAAATGCCTTCTATGAACACCTCCAGGACTGCATGGATCAGGCAATCCCAAATAAAACCAAGACTCTTTCCACAAAGGGCAAACGTCCAGTCTGGTGGACCCCAGCCATTAACAAACTTTACAATAAGAGGAGAAAGCTATTACATGATAGAACAAAATCCATAAAAGGGAAGTCACCCCTGATCATTATTAGTAAAAAAATACGAGCACTCATAAAATCAACTAAGGCCAATTTTGAGAGAAACATTGCCATGGATTCAAAGGACAATCATAAGGCCTTTTTCAGCTATGTTAGGAACCTGGGTGGAAACTCCCAGATATACTCAGAATTAGTCCAAAATGATACAAAAATCACTGAACCCACAGACATTGCCAACATACTGGCAGACAGGTTCAGTGCAAACTTCACCCCCCTCCCCCTAAAGGAGAGATAACTATCTCAGCCGAGTGTAGCCTCCCGGCATCTCAAATGCGCAGGTGAAAGCTGCTCTCTCTAAAGCTAAAAACACAGCATCAATGGGACCGGATGGTGTCCCCGGCTGTGTGCTACATGAGCTAAATGAGGAATTAAACCCGCACATAAGGCAGCTGTTTAATCTCAGCCTTACCACAGAATACGTGCCCAAGGAGTGGCGTACGGCAACTGTTGTCCCACTCCACAAAGGCGGCGCCCACGGACCCTGGTAATTACCGCCCCATAAGCTTAACAAGTCTAGTCTGCAAAGCTATGGAGAGGATCATAATGGAGCTCATAAACAAAGATATAGGGGACTTGCAGACATTGGACCCGAGCCAGTTTGGCTTTGTCAAGGGAAGATCATGCCTTTTGAACTTGGTCGACTTCTTCGAAACAGTCACCAAGGCCATTGATGAGGGAAAGGCAGTCCATACAGCCTACCTTGACCTTGCAAAGGCTTTCGACACAATACCCCACTCGGGTATTGTTGAAAAACTTACCAGCTTAAATGTAAACCCATATGTCACAAGATGGGTTGCAAACTGGCTTAAGGACAGAACCCACAGGGTTAGAGTTGCTGGCGCTGTGTCAGACTCCAAGCCAGTCACAAGTGGTGTCCCACAGGGCTCGGTCCTTGGCCCCCTATTGTTTGGCATCTACTTCTCAGAAGTACAGGCCAACATAGGAGGACTTTGGCTGACAAAGTTTGCAGACGACTGCAAACTGGGCGCCATAGTGAAAAGTGCATCAGACACGGATATCCTTCAGAAGGGACTCACGGAAACAGATAGCTGGTGCCAGAGCCATGGCCTGAAGTTAAACGCCAAAAAATGTATAGTCATACCCTTCGGGAAAAACAAGTTAACCCCAAGCTACCATATAGGTGGCAATCCACTAAGCACAGAAGAGGTTATCAGGGACCTGGGGACCCAGGTTGACAGTGGCCTTTCTTTTGACACTCACATTGCTAAAGTGGTTAGAAAGACCTTCTACATTGCCCACCTGATCATGAAGGGATTCACATCCAGATCTAGTGAGGTTATTGTTCCCCTGTACTCTTCACTTATCAGACCAATGATCGAGTACAATGCCCCATTCGGGATGTATCTCACCCGACATCTGCAGCAATTGGAGAGACCCCAAAAGTTCCTCACCAAAAGGATAAAGGGACTCCAAAATCTGTCATATGCTGCCAGATTGAAGAAACTCCAGCTCTATTCAGTCGCATACCGTCTGCTCAGAGGTGACATGTGCCTGACATACAAGGCCATGTCCAACCCGGAATTAATGGACATGCTCCACCTCAAAAATCCAAATCCACCAAAACCACTAGAGCAAGCGACTTAAACCTTAGCACGGATATAAATAGGATGTGCTGGAGGGATAGATTTATCACTCAGAGACTCCCTATGTTGTGGAATAAAATCCCGGTCCATGTGAGGCAGAGCACCTCGCTGACTCTGTTCAAGAGAAATCTAGACCTGTGGATGGGAGATCGTAGGTTTACCCCGGGAATCATCTCTGTGTCACTGCTGGACAGAGGCACAACAAACTAATGGGCACAGTATTTTTTCATATAAGGGGTGGCGTAAGCCACAAAAATTTGGGCTAGGCTTATAAATGCCTTAGGGCAGATAGCCTAGTATAAACCTATGAACCTATGAACCTATGATAATTCATATCAGTCACCATGTAAATTAATACACAGACATCAATGTGATTTTTCAAAATTAACAAAAAAGCACTACACTGTCTTTAAATATGATAAATAATAAATTGTTATAGATTGTTAAAAATTGCACTTATGGAGATTCATGTAGGCTAACTAAATCAAATTGTATTAATATTTTACTTAAATATTTTAGAAAATGTATTTATAAAAATATTTTTTTAAATCTTGATTATTTGTACTTTTTCCAATTGCTTTTATAAAATGTCTTAATGATAGTAAAGACTATACTGGAATTTAAATTATATAATCTTAATCTCTGAGCTGATTTGCTAAATAAATCAGACATTAAAACAATAGATACTTTTTTATGAAATTCTAACTTATTATAATTTAATAAACATATTTTTCTTTGAAATATGAAAGTTTTCAATGATTTTGGAAATAAAAATGAATTCAGTGGCAGAAGTCATTAAAATTATTTATTCAAAATATTACAATGCTTTCAGTAATTATTCTTTAAACAATTCCTAGACTATCTCCTGCAGAAATAACTTGTATCCCCTACACAACATGGCTTCCATCCTTCCCATAGTACTGGCACTGCCTTTCTAACCTTTATAGATACTGTTAATAAAGCTAGAGATAATGGCAAACTAATCTCTTCCTTATTTCTAGACTTGCCTAATGCCTTCAACACAGTTTGTCATGGCAAATGTCTCCTTCAAATGTCCTCAATAGGTCTCTCTCAGCCCACTCTTCTGTGATTCAGTAGTTACCTGTCCAATAGGTATCTGTCAGTAGAATATTATCCATGCTCTCTCATTACCTCCCAGTCACCACTGGGGTAAGCAAGGCTTTATTCTTGGTCCCCTCCTCTTTAACATTTTTACCTATACCCTCTATATATCCACATTACAGGCTACTCTAATACAATAGACAGATGATTCCACTCACATTTGCACATCTAACAATGTGTTACACCTCCAAAAAATTACTCAAGAAGCTTTAACAGCTGCTGAAACATGACTTTGTAACTCACAACTCATGATCAACCTAAAAAAGACCAAACTATTACTTTTTCCCTCCAAATCCCTCTCTCATTAAAAAAAAAACAATTTAAACTCCTCTTTTTTGATAATACAGCCATTTAAGTCACTTATCACAGCACATTATTAGGGATGATAGTGGATGATAATTTTCCATTTGACCTGCATATACAAAATTGCATAAGAAAAACTCATCATAAACTAGGGATGCTTTACAGAGACAAACATCTTCTCACCAACACAACTTAAACTGCATTTGTCACTACTTATCTTTTCCCCACACTTCTTTATGGTTCTCCCATCCTCACTAATGTCCAGGCTTCACAAAAAAATTAAAATATGAATGATGATATAACGCAGTTGCTAAATTTGCAACAAATACCCTTTTCAGAACCCACCACTGTATAGCACTAAAAAGCCTAAACTGGTTAGAACTGCCTCATCAACTAACATTAACACAGCTCCTTACCACTTATAAAATTATTCAGCATCCATCTAACTGTTCAGCACTAAAAATGGTTCTACACAACTATGTTCCAGTCCATCACTGCAATCCAGTGACCAACAACTCCTGTCTGTCTACAGACTTATCAAATCTGCTGGGCATTGTCTGCAGTCATACAAGGCTGCTAAGGCCTAGAACTCCTTACCTTTATCCATCAAGTCAATATCTTCAGTTCCAACTTTCAAAACCACTCTGAATGACTTCCTATCTAAAGTCTGCCTCTGTTCTTGCTTAAAGCCAAGATAAACTATATCCTTGAATGTGAACAAGTACCTTTTCATCCCTTATAACTCCTTACTTTCCCTTGTTCGCTTACCTCTTACTCCTGTCAAATTCCCTTCTCTGTCTTTCTCTGTAAATATACCATAAGCTTGTTTTTTTCTTCCTACATATTGCAAATGTCTGTTTCTATTAGACTAACCTACATTTAATTTCTCTATAAACTGCCTAAAATTTCTCTAAATATTAAATGAGTGTTATTTAACTTGTAGCGATTCTTAACCAGTGTTTTTATATTGTCTAATTTATTATAATTATTTAAACTTCAATTTTTTTTTTTGTTTTATTTTTGAAGATTGTAGAATTATTGTGCTTAAGAATACTTTTCTCCCTGGGCCACCATTGAAAATGGGCTTCTACCCAGTCAGACTTTCCCAGTAATCAAATGTCAATCAATAAATAAATAAATATTATTATTAAAACATAAACTCATTGCTACTGACATTTAATAAGATTATTTTAGATTAGAAATGAAAATCAGTTATAAATTATGGAAGGTTTCTCTGTGTAATCTCAGTATACTTGATGTCAATGAGGTTGAATACATTATGCTGTCCCCTGTTGTGTTCCTATCTTCTACTTTTTAGCCAATATTTACTTGGAATTAGTTGCACATAATTTTCATTATTGTATAAGACATCTACAATGTATAAAACTAATGAAATTTCACGTTGGAAGTGTAAAAAATTCTTGAAGGCTTGTTGGTGCCATGCTTTTCTTACCTGTGAAAAAAAGGAAATTTGGGGATACATGAAATTTTTTTAAAGCAATATTGACTGATAAATGTGACATCACTGATGTACTTTCACTGATTAATAACAAACTAATGAAAAAAAGCAGCATGCTGAAGGTAGACTCAATACTCCAAAATTTGAATCCAAAGTAAAGTAACAGTTTAAAAGCAGATACACACAATACCAATGCTGGTCCCTGTGCACGAACACAAAACACTTTGTTGAAATATTCACAATCCCAATGTCCCTGTGAATAAAAAATGGCTGTCCTTATGAATGAAGTAACAATAGCTTAAGCGCTTTCGTCTCTGCCCAATCAGAAACTTCTTCAGAATAACATCACATTTTTTGAGAGAGATTTTAAAGTCAACTACAGCCACGCCTCCAATAAAATAACCAATGAAAGTCACTGTTTGACACAAAGCCATTACCATTCTTTTTAAAGAAACAGTAATACAAATACATTATATCCACTCACATAATATAAAATAAATCTTAATAAATAATTATACATTTTAAAACTATTTGACTATCTCTCCAAAGCTTTTAGCATTAAAAACATGTCATAGACAGGGATTCATTCTGTTGCATTGGTCCTGATTTGCCATAATGTTTCTTGTTTTTCTAAAATAAGATTCCAAGGACCCCTCCTGGCCCTATATTTTAATACTTCAATAATAAAAATATTGAGTGCATGATCACTAAATTTCAAGATATGTTTAGCCAAGGCATTTGTTTCCTTTCCATTTCTTATGTCCCTCAAGTGTTTATATATTCTATTCTTTATTTTCCTCTCAGTTTTTCCAATGTAGAATCCTCTGCATTTATTACATAAAGCACAATATACCACCCTTTCAGTATTATAATCACATCTGGTTTTTAACTTTACTTGTACATTATTCACAGTGAATTTATTCCCCTCATAAATAAATGGACAATAGTTACAGCCCCCACATTTCTTCATACTACCATTTGATAGATGTTGGTCACCTTGTTTAACTGTCTCAAAAATATTTTTTAGACACTTCCCCTTCCTATATACAACCATAGGACGCTCTCCCAGTTTAGCATGCACATCTTTATTACTGGACAAGGCAACCCAGTTTTTATGCAGAATATCTTTAATCAGGTTACTTGATGTATTAAAAGTGGTAATGAAGGCTGTTTTGTAATCCCTTTGTTCTGCATTATCAGATGTTAACCTATCTAATACTTTTCCTGCATTCTTCTCACTATGCTCATTTAGAAAAGGGAGTGCTAGGTCAGAACTGGCCATATCTATTTGGCCATTATCAGAATGGTCATATTGCCTAAAGCCTCTTTCTCTCAATAGAGGTTTTAAAAAAAACAGATTCTCTTTTATTCACCACCTCTATCATAATATCCTTCACCATTCCAGCTAGATAACCTATATTCAAAAACATCTTTTTCAGCACTTCACATTCATCTAAAAATGAATCAAAGCAATATACCATCCTTGCAGCCCTCACAAACTGTCCCTTCACTACACCTTTTTTCTGCTTGTATGGGTGCCCACTCTCAAAATGTAAAAAAACTATTAGAGTAAGTGAGCTTTCTGAAAATCTCAGCCAGAAAATACTGTGTAGTAAAATCTTTCTTTAATTTTACATCCAAATAAGCAATTTATTGATGGTCTATGATGTGTGAAAAATTTAAAAAACAGGTTGACTCCTTTATATATTCAACAAACTCAGAAATTGCATTAACTGGTCCATTCCATAAAATAAAAATATCATCCAAAAACCATAAGTTAACCTTACAAAAATCATAAAAAGGTGAATTCACAAGGCATCTTTGTTCCCACTCTAACATCACTATGTTAGCGTAGACACCACCACATGATGCCCCCATTGCCATACCTTTTGTTTGTAGAAAAAATTCACTATTAAATAGAATGAAATTATTCTTCAATACTATTTCCAATAAATGTTCAAATGTATTAATAAATTCTTGCTGTAAACCTTTTCTTAATAAATAATCACAGAACCATTCTAAACCTATGTCATGGGGGATGGAGGTATACAAATCCTTTACATTGATAGTAATGAATATACCATCCTGCAAAAATTCCAGTCTATTCATCCTATCCAAAAAATCCCAAGAATCTTTTACTATGCTCGGTTCATCTTTTAATAAGTTCTTTAGTTTAGCATCAATAAACTTAGCAATAGGTTGAGTAATGGACCCCCTGGAATCCAAAATAGGCCTCATAGGTGGATGTTCTAAGTTTTTGTGGATCTTCGGGAGACCAAAAATAGTTGGCATTTTAGGATAGGCTACATTCATATAGTTATATTTATCAATTGTGATACTATTCTCAATTAAAATATCATTTAATTCATTTTTAATTCTCCTATGTGCCCCATTTACTTCATTTAGAGATGCTACTTGATAAGTACCACTTGTTAGTACTTCCATCATTTTCTCATGATATAATTTTTTACCCATGATTATAATCCCCCCACCCTTATCAGGTTTGATGATCCTTACATTCTGGTTCCCTTTTATTTTTTCCAAACTAGAAATTTCAGCTTTATTTAAATTCCCACCAGAACAATTCCTTAATGTGTTACGAATATCAATCTCACATAACCTTTCAAACAATAATAAGGCTGGATGAATGGGTGGATTATATGTACTAGATATATGTAGTGGATTACTAACATATTCTACATTCTGGAACAAAATTCTCAAATTTAACTTCCTAATAAAATGTTTCAAGTCTACAATTGTTTCAGCCACATTCAAATTACTTTCTGGAACAAAAGACAGACCCCTAACCAAAAGATCACAATCAACAGAATTAATAGGCAAAATGGAAAAATTAAACACTCTAAAATCCCCCTTCGTATTGAGGTGGATAGTCAAAGAATTATTAGTCTTATTTTCATTTTGCTGGGTATTCACCAATGTCCATGGCCATTGCCTCTCCAATTCCCCCTGATGTTGCCTCTTGGGGGATAATTTTTTTGCCCCTACCCTGATGTCCCTGATAACCTCTCTGTTGGAATTCTTCCCTGTTGCTCTTCTCTCTGAGATGCTCTGATCATCTCAGAACAGGGAATTCCTCCTGTTCGTCTAAAAAAAAACCTCTTCCCCAACTGTCACATTTCTCCTTTCCTGGCCAGACCTCTCACCCCATGCTTGGGATCTTGGTGGTGTAGGGTAAGCTATGTTCTTACTATATTCCATCCTGTCCTGCTCAACTTTCTTTGACATATGTATTTGAATACTGTTAACCTGATTCTCAATACTAATGAACATATGGTCATATTCAAAAGTATTTTGCTCATGCAAATCACAATTAACAATCTCTATCTCGAGCTCAGTGGCTTCTGCCATCAGTTTTTCAATAGTGTGTTCATTATGTTTCACCACGAGTTCGAGATACTCAAAACCATGGCGGTCAAACAAAATCAAAAGTTCTTTATGCAGCAAATTATTAGCGACCAAGCCTCAATCCCTTAGGCACAAGTTACAATCTTAAACATTCTTAAAAATATAAATTATCCAGTTGTAGTTTCTTGGTCTTCAATAAAATACTATCTAGCTGATGTAACTTGTCGAAATAATCAAACTTATTATTAGCGTTACTTACAGCAGGTTGTGTAGTGGCAAACTCAGGACACTCTTGTAACCAGTCTTTTAAAACATAATTCCTCCTTTGGGTTACAAATTCGTGTTATTCCCATGAAAACTGTGTGTGCCATTCTGTTGCTCAACTGCTAACCATCCACTCTGTGGGTTAGCCTGATGGTGTTCTTCTGTAACACGTTGCCTCTCAGTGAACGATGCATCATTCAATGTTGTAGAGTTGGAGGCATGGCTACCCTGCATTTCCTGGTTACCAGCAAGGGTTTCCGCTACTGGTGGCACTAGTTGACAAGTCTGTACCCTCTCTAGACAGTCGATCCTTTGAAACAGTTTTTCTAAAACATTATGCAAATCACCAAGTGACATTTCCATGGATTGAGTGAATAGCGAACCTGAGTCACCTTCAGCCATGCTCGAAAAACACGAACAGCAACCACAAAGAACACAGTTAAACTGATAAAAAAGCAGCATGCTGAAAGTAGACTCAATACTCCAACATTTTAATCCAAAGTAAAATAACAGTTTAAAAGCAGGTACACACAATACCAATGCTGGTCCTTGTGCACAAACACAAAACACTTTGTTGAAATATCTACAATCCCAATGTCCTTGTGAATAAAAAATGACTTTCCTTATGAATGAAGTATCACTAGCTTAAGCACTTTCATCTCAAACTTCCTCAGAATAACATCACATTTTTTGAGAAAGATTTTAGTCAACTACAGCCACGCCTCCAATGAAATAACCAATGAAAGTCACTGTTTGACACAAAGCTATTACCATTCTTTTTAAAGAAACAGTAATACAAATACATTATATCCACTCACATAATATAAAATAAATATTAATAAATAATTATACATTTTAAAACTATTCAACTATCTCTCCAAAGCTTTTAGCCTTAAAAACATGTCATAGACAGGGATTCATCCAACCCTGGCCATTCTGTTGCATTGGTCCTGATTTGCCATAATTTTCTTGTTTTTCTAAAAGAAGATTCCAAGGACCCCTCCTGGCCATTGGACCAGCATTGGTATTGTGTGTATCTGCTTTTAAACTATTTTACTTTGGATTCAAATTTTGGAGTATTGAGTCTATCTGCAGCGTGCTGCTTTTTTTTCACTGATTAATGCTCCTACACCTTCTTGAGTTAAAAATATCATCTCTCTCTCTCTCTGTCTTTTTTGTATTCTTTATGCACAATTTATAGAAAAATAATTACAACAGTCTAGAAGAGTGAAATATCTCTTTATAAGCATGGTCACTGTTGTTTATCAAAAACTATTGCGACAATGAGATCAAAACAGAAGTTAAAATCTAGTTGTTGGAAGAACTTATTATTATCACTTAAATATAAAAACTAGTCAGATATGTCACTGAATTCTAATAATGTACAGTTTTATGTTTAATACTTTCATTTAATCTAAATATTGTAATTTTTTTTCTTTTTTCTTTATGTTTTTTTTTTGTTTTCTTTCTTTTTTTGTTCACTTGTTGCAATTGATAGCTAAAAATATTGCTACAAAAATAATGACAATTTCTGAATGGATAAGAGATGAAAAGTTGAGGGTGCTAATGGGATGGGGAATCTGGCAGAATAAATAAAGTCTGTGCCAGTGAAAGGTTTATTCTTTGTCCAGAAGAGATAGCAAGTACTCAGGTTTGAGCTGAAATTGTCAATCTCAATGACCATAATGCTAAAGTAAGATTTAAGTGGAGGAGGTATCACAGAAACAGAAGAGAGAGATAGGTACTCAGACAGTATTCACAAGAAAAACAGGCACACTACAGATAAACAAAGGAAGGTAACTCAAAGGATGTCAGGACATATTTTTTCTGTACTGTACAAGGAGTCTAAGCAAGAAGATGAGTAAATGCAAACATTAATATAGGACAGGGTCTGGATGGTGGTGCCATCAAGTAAGCATGGATCAGTGAGATAAGTGAATCTGGAAGCACCTGGTTATTAGTTATTCAAGAGTAAAAAGGGAGAGTTGAAAGAAGATAAGTGACTGACATTAAAAGGTTAACTAATTTAAGCTCCAAAGAGAGAAGGAACACCATCCCATGAAGATGACAATGCAGTAGGTATAGCCAGAATCTAGGATACATGCTGTGATGCAAAGTTAAAGAAAACCAAGGTGCTGGTTGATAAAGTATATTGGCTTTTAGATGTGTCAAGGCAAGAAGGTAAGAAACCAGGGAAAAACTAAAGGAGGATGTTTGAAGGAAAATAGAAATATGCATGGGGAATCTGAGTTTGCCAGAATGAGACTCAAAGATTCTAAGCTCTATGCAAGTGAGGTAGTGGGGGCCGATTCCAGTATTCAGCATTTGGGTTTCAGCCAACTGCTGTTTCTGGACTGTTCCAGTAATGATATGTTATAGATATGGAAGGGGTCAATAATGTCCAGATGGAAGTGGTATTAGCCAAAAATAATCATATCACTGTATGGTTTACAATATGAGAATGGTAAAACTACAAAGATGATTTTGTGGGATATTAGAGGGGTCAAGGAAATAAGAGGTGAATTAGAGACCTGAAAACAAATTGAGATACATAGAGAAAGTTCATTGAGTTTTTCACGGAATGGATGTGACTTTGAGGAGCAGGAAACACTGAAAGAGAAGGCCAGTGTTGCTACACTGGAATGTGAGGCAGTGGTTAGTGGTAAAGGTAGAGTAATGCATAAAGAGGAAGAGAGGGTTCAGGGGGTTAAAGAACTCATTCTGCAAGGAATCGAGCATAATGTAAAAGAGGAAGTGAAGACAGCAAAGACTGTGAAGCTGGAAGATGGAACAAAAGGGGAAAAAGCGTTTTTTTTTATAGACAGCAAAGAAAACAAATGAACAGACCTGGCCAGGCAGGGCAAATATGTGACAGAGGTCATAAAACTCAGGGAATAAAAAAGAT